>NC_050098.1:162509357-162816000 GCF_902167145.1 Zea mays
TAATTCATAAAAATAATTAATACATTACTACTCATCTTTATTATCTTCCTTTTCTACTGCTTTCATCATTTATTTCTCATCTAATATTGGTTGCTTTTTCAACTTTTTAAGGCGAAATAATAGGCCTTTTCGTGTCTTCGTCCGTGTAGGTGATGGAATGATCTAGCAATTTCTTGGATTGCATGAACAATTTAGTTTGACTAATTCTCTAACTAGCCTTGTAGAGCTTCTTTAATATTTTTAACATCCCTTTTTGCGTACATAGTGACTCACTGCTACTTGTTATTGTGACCTTTCTCTTGCCTTGAGCTCTTGCCCTATTACGGTCAATAGGATGTGATATGTCCACACTTTCATGTGACACAGAGTAATAGTCTTCATCCAAGTTCGGACGAGATATTTTTGTACCATCACATTATTCATCGTTTATGTCTTATGCACCGCTTGGGCTGATAACAAAGAGCACACCACATGTTCCCTAGCTTGAGGCCGGTTTCACCGAACTTGTTGTGGAATCTTTCCTTAATTGCTTCAAGCAGCATAGCATCATCTGCTCTATTTGATTGAGCCACATACAAATGATTGTAGATATCGTAAAAATGGTGATCTTTCAATTGCTTGTCCACCATCGATCCTTCAATTGCTTAAGGGTAAAGTGGCAAAGAGCTTCTATGGTGAAGTTGTAGGTGCTCGCTATTTGGCCCCAGAATGCTGATCGCTTCTTACCATTGCCATCAATAGGGTCAATCGAGTGCAATAGTCGCATATGAACTTGGAAAACTATTGTGGGCCTGATATGTGGACTTTTGGGTGTTTGGTTCCCTGGCTAAAGTTCCGTCGAAGAAGCCCCCACCCCCACTGGCAGGTGTATCAAGAAGTTGGGAAGATGGATTATTGATCAAGAAAATATCGATCGAAGAACGGTCTAACATGATCCATACGAACCCGATCGACTGGTCGATAGCCCCGCCAGATCGACCGACGTTAATCCTGGCACGATCGATATTGATTGTCAGCCAGACCATGCCAATAGATGCTACGACCCATGTTGAATTCTGCGCTACATAAGCCTACATACATAATCCTTTCTGGTTATAAACGAGAGAGAAAATAGTTGTTCATGTAGTAGTGTGCCTAGCTACAACCGTTGAGGGGTGCTTGGGAATCTTTTTCACATTTTGGAAAAATATCGCAGTATTCTCAAATACTGTACTATTATATATAGGATGGTGTTTGATAAATTAGTTAAAATCTATGTTTTCAAAACTAAAGTATTGCAAATACTGTAGTTGTTTTAAGGTATTATAAACTTAGGTCTAGATCTTAATTTTCAAATTTGTAGTATTCTAAACTATGGTATTATTATAACTAAAGTATACTGTAGTATTTTAAAATTGTGGTTTTTAAAACTTTGTTCCCAAACAGGACCTGAGAGTCTCTTTTCCCAACACTATATGCTATAGGCAAAGAATAAGTGAACACTGAACAGTGTAGTTGTATGATCGTAGCTAGTACTGATTTGTACAAGTACAAATTACTGTACAATAATAAACTTACGCACACACCTACCGCCGGGTGGCCTCGATCGATCACACTCACACGCCATTGACTACCAATCAGTGGATGCATATGCCCGGCACCTTCCAGCGCACGGGTCCCCGGGCGCGTTCCTCGTCGTCCATCTGCCGATACGCGCGCCACTCCTGCAGCAGGTTGCCGAGGTCGTGCAGCTTGGCGCCCAGGCCGACGCAGCAGTTGGCGTGCATGGTGTAGAGCGTGTTGAAGTCGCGGGTGTTGTTGCAGAAGCCGGCGTTGTGTTCCGTGTCGAGGAACTGGATGCGCAGGCCGCGCGTGGCCAGCAGCTCCACCTTGATCTCGTTCAGCACCTGCTGCTCGTGCTTCCCAGGGAACGCCTCCCGCGCGGCGTGCCACGCCTCGAACGCGCCCACCGTGCGCCGGCTCGACTTGGCGTACAGGAACCCCGTGTTGGGCAGGTTCATAGGGCTGTACGGGTCGCCGAAGTAGAAGTCCGACGAGGTCACCATGTGCGCCGCCACCGACATCCGCTCGAACGGGTTCCGGAACCACAGAATGTCCACGTCCTGCATGCGTCATGGCAACTATCGGAATCAGAAGGGTGGTTTTGTAAAGAACTACATGTAGTTCCCAAGTCCAAGTGTCCAACTGCTCGGCGCGTGCGTGGTACCGTGAAGAGGAAGTTGTAGCCGAGCTCGAGGATCCTCTGCTGCAGCCGGACCTTGCTCCAGACCAGGTCGATGTAGTCCTTGCTCATGAACACCTTCTCGCCGGATAGGTTGCGCGCGGCGGCCGTGGGGAGGAGGTAGCAGTGCGGGTGCACGGCGCGGCACCGCTCCAGCGCGCCGCCGTCCAGGGCCACCACCAGGAGGTGGTCCACGAAGTGCGCGATCCGCTCGCCGCTGCGGAAGCTCTCCAGGAACAGGTCCAGCAGCGAGTCCTGCGCCGCCCACGCCTCGTTCACCGACGTCATGATCACCGTCCGGTCCTCGTCCGCCACTGCGCGCAGCAGCCGCTGCAGCTCGTCCTCCTGCTCCGCCGCCGCGCCCTGCTTCACCACGCGTGATCGAGCCGGACAGGATCCACAGACGACGGTGTCAAGAAACTGAAACCGAGCAAAGAAAAGACTGCAGCTTGGGACCGGGACATGATGCTCAAGAATTGACCTTTGCGTCGGCGTGATTTGCCCGGGTAGCAGGAGCCGCCTGGACGGGAGCATCGTCGTCAAAGCCCGTGGTTCCGTTGGCCCAGCTCGAGATCCCCGTGAACCGCGCTCCGCTCGTCGCCGTCGTGAGGAAGAAGAGCAGGACGGCGGCGGCGGACGCCCCGAGGATGAAGGACACGAGCTGGTGGAGCGCGTTCTGCTGGCCCCCCATCTCGGATCGGAACGCCGCTTCTGCCGAGCCAACGACGCCGGTGTCAGCTGGTGCAGCTGCAGGCCAGGAGCCAAGAACAGAGACAGGACGGCGATGGAGGGGTACCGTAGAGGAGAACTGCTGCCTCTGCCTGCCTGGCCTACACCTAACTCCTTGGCCGCCCGTCCTCGGCTTCCATTTTAAAAAGTCCAAGATATACAAGAGGAGCTTGAGAATTTGGTGGTTCTTAAGGTGTTGATCCTGTCAAATGAGGAGGGTGACGACGACGAGACCGGTTCTGGTGTGCTACACCGCTGCACGCGAGACGTTCTGCTCGGAGGAGGTGAGTCAGACGTGTCTAGCTCGGCAATAATGGAAACGTTCTGTGCTTCTTCGATCAGTAATCTAATCTGAGCCTGCTGGGAGCTGTACCTGTACGTACTGCCACTGCACATAATCTCTCTGTGGCCCCTCAGTTCCCTGTACTAATAAACACTATGGGGGCATAACTAAACTATTGCCTCTTAACCTTGTTCAACGCTTCACGCCACCATGCATGCATATATGATGTCGATATCGATCCACGGGCGATTCATCACTTAAGCGTTTAGGTTTGTCGGTTAGCTCTCAATCTATATAGATTAAGGGAGATTGGATAGATTTAAATCTCAAGCAAGTTAAATTTCTTTTTAATTTTTTCTAATCTTATCCATTCCATAGGTAACGCCGAACAAGGCCTAACTAGTATATTTTTATTAGCTTTCCACAAAAACAAACTCAGGTCTTCGATGCACATGTATTCATGTCAGTTCGTACGAATCGAGGCGATTTGGTGTGCAAAAGGTTTGGTACATGCTCATCCAAAAACAATCCCCTTATACAGATTTCACGTGGTACATCCTCTGCTGAGCGAAGCCCTACTCTATCTCAAATATAAAAATAATCGTGTATAATTGCCTTACCGGCCGGGGGCGATCGGCCGAGCTGCTTCCTTCTTCCCTGTGTTAATATAAATTACTGCTTGTTTGTGTCGAACTCAGATGGCACGACACGGTATGTTGATCGATATGTTCGTGACCTACATACATCTCCCTTCTTTTTTTCCAGAGCGATGGCAATCTCTTTTTTCCGTGGATCACTGACCAAGCATGAAAAGTAGGGGTACGAAGTCGTGATTGGCTGCTTCTGCCTTCCAGATCCCGAGGAGTGAAAAACGAAGGCGAAGACCGTTGGGAAGGGATTCTGCCCATGACAGAACCGAGGCTCCTTACCCGAAATCTACTAGCCAAGGCTCGGCCCACCAACCGATTTTTTTTTATATTTTAGCTTTTTTTTCTTGAAAACTATTTACGTTTAGACTTTTGTATGACTTAATCTCGTTTTAAACCATTTTCTCGACGCCACAGGTCACGCCGCCGAGCTAATATGTCTCGGTGTCATACATCTTGGCGCGAGGTGCGCGCTCCGTTGGCGACAGCGGGTTGACGCGGCGTCGACGTGGCCAAGCTCGGCGCCATGAATCATGGCGTCGAGGTCTGCAAAAAAAACTCAGTAATGGTGCACCCATCGGCAGAATGAAAACCGTGTCACATAACGAACCCATGAGCCGGATTTAGAATCTTTAGGCTCATTATTTCAAAATCAACTTAAAAATCGGGGGCTTGTGGGGGACAGATATCCCACGGTCCACTAGAAAAAAAAAGGCCTCGCGCGGGGCCTTGGGTCAGTTATCTCGTAAGACCATCCCTTCATGGGCCGGGTCAGAACTACTGGCGGAATGGGCCGACCCGAGAAAGAAGCAGACTCAGGCCTAGGCAACCCGTCGTGCGCCTATCCGTAGCGCCCACCCAACTTCCCCGCGTACGACACCCTAGAATATCGGGGCAGATTAGGGATAAGTCGGCAAGATTGTAGGAAGATTAGTTCAGTCGGTTTACTATTATTTAGGATATACACAATCATCACGTACGCATATAGTGCCCCACGGTCGAGTATATAAGGCCTAGGGGGTACCCCATCATTTCGATCGACCATCCACCTATCTCATTAGCTTTTCTCCGTTCAGGAGACTCCACTTGTAACCTACCACATAAAGATCCACACAAGGAAGTAGGGTATTACGCCTCTCCAAGCGGCCCGAACCTGCAGAAAATTGTCTGTCATCTCTCGTGCATCCATCACGAACCATTGAGCTACAGTCGACAACACCGTCCTACCCAAAAGCACCGCAGGGGGTAACCCCGGGTGTGCGGTCGGGCACTAAACACCGACACCTGGCCTCGTATCTAGCCTCACCTCTAAAGAAATCCTGCATACAAAGACGATATATCCATACATTATTTCAAGAATGTGCAACGAATGTGACATATTTTACAATATAGTGCGAGGAAGACTTACCCATAGCTCTTGCTTCACCCGCTCCGCCTTGTTGTTGAATTATGTATCATCGCGATCTATTGCATTGGGGGTGACGGTGTAGTGGTCGAAGGTGCAGGATGAGCCCGTCACTCCAGCGTACTCAACCAGTCCAAGGAAGTGTTCCCTGCACAGAAGGTTGAGGATGCCATTGGGTTGCGGTCGTGGCCCCCTGCAATCTCCACAACCTTCCAAGACCTATCCAAGTGATAAAGAAAAAGTATTAGTTTCTATTATGAATTTGAACACATAATATGAACAAGCACCAACAACATATAAAGTTACGTGTCTCTCCCCATCGGGTCGAATTAGCGGTCGCCTGTCATGAAGTATGCGTCGCTGAGGGAGACTCGTGGGACCTCGCAAGTAGACGTTCCTCAAACCTGAGGCACCATAACCTATGGCATCCCGCTGAGCGTCGTCATCGACAACGGCCTGCTGCTCCACCTGTTGCTGAGTGTCATCTTCCTGGTGTGCCTCCTCCTCCGTCCTACAGGTGCTCCTCCTCCCCCTCCTCGTCCTCATCCCATCGCCCACCATGTTTGTCCAACAACCTGCAATTAAGAGTAAGCAAATCAGCACAAATAAAAAAATATGTATTTAGAAACGGATGTGAATACGTTCATCAATTCCATAGGGTGTCTAGGAATCAAAGGCTCCATACGTCCATACCCATTCCTCCCAAGCATGAACCAATTCATCAATCAAAGGCTCCATGTACATGTCTATTTTATTCCCTAGGTGTTCAAGAATTATCAACAACATGAATATTGTCGGCGTTTCGAGACCGGGGGGTCCCTAAGCCGACGAGTGAGTGTGCTGCGTGCCCCAGCCCAGATGGGTCGAGCGCGTGGGCGAGCGCGAAGGGGGGAAAGGAGCGAGGAGGCCGGGGTCCGGCGAGAGAGAGATGGGAATCCCGCGGCCTTCGTGTTCGTCCCGCGCCCAGGTCGGGTGCGCTTGCAGTAGGGGGTTACAAGCGTCCACGCGGGTGAGGGAAGCGAGCGGCCCCAAGAGAGCGTCTGTCTCGTCCTCGTCCCCGCGCGGCCAACCTTCTCTAAGAAGGCCCTGGTCCTTCCTTTTATAGGCGTAAGGAGAGGATCCAGGTGTACAATGGGGGTGTAGCAGAGTGCTACGTGTCTAGCGGGGGAGAGCTAGCGCCCTAAGTACATGCCAATGTGGCAGCCGGAGAGATCTTGGCACCCAGCTGGTGTGGTGTCGTGGCTGTCGGAGGAGCAACGGAGCCTGGCGGAGGGACAGCTGTTGGAGCGGTTGAGTCCTTGCTGACGTCCCCCTGCTTCCGTAAGGGAGCTGAGAGCCGTCGTCGTCATGGGGCTAGCGGGGCGCCATCATTGCCTATCTGGCGGAGCTGGCCAGATGGGACACCGGTCTTGTTCTCTGCGGCCCGAGTCGGCTCGGGGTAGGGTGATGATGGCGCTTCCTGTTGACGTGGCTGGCCTGTGCCCTAGGTTGGGCGACGTGGAGGCTCCTCCGAAGCCGAGGTTGAGTCTGTCCTTCATGGCCGAGGCCGAGTTCGAGCCCTTGGGTCGGGCGAGGCGGAGGTCGTCGGCAGAGGCCAGGGCGGTGTCCGAGCCCTGGGGTCGGGTGAAGCGGAGTTCGTCGTCTTCCGGGGCTGAGCCCGAGTCCGAGCCCTGGGTCGGGCGGAGCGGAGTTCGTCGTCTTCCGGGTCTTAGCCCGAGTCCGAGCCCTGGGTCGGGCGGAGCGGAGTCCGCCGTCTTCCGGGTCTTAGCCCGAGTCCGAGCCCTGGGTCGGGCGGAGCGGAGTTCGTCGTCTTCCGGGGCTTAGCCCGAGTCCGAGCCCTGGGTCGGGCGGAGCGGAGTTCGCCGTCTTCCAGGGCTTAGCCCGAGTCCGAGCCCTGGGTCAGGCGGAGCGGAGTTCGCCGTCTTCCGGGGCTTAGCCCGAGTCCGAGCCCTGGGTCGGGCGGAGCGGAGTTCGCCGTCTTCCGGGGCTGAGCCCGAGTCCGAGCCCTGGGTCGGGCGGAGCGGAGTTCGCCGTCTTCCGGGGCTTAGCCCGAGTCCGAGCCCTGGGTCGGGCGGAGCGGAGTTCGCCGTCTTTCGGGGCTGAGCCCGAGTCCGAGCCCTGGGTCGGGCGGAGCTTCCTATGGTGCCTTTGGCAGGGCCTGGCTTCCTGTCAGCATCACTCTGTCAAGTGGCGCTGCAGTCGGAGTGGCGCAGGCGGCGCTGTCCTTCTGTCAGACCGGTCAGTGGAGCGGCGAAGTGACGGCGGTCACTTCGGCTCTGCCGGGGGGCGCGCGTCAGGACAAAGGTGTCGGGCTACCTTTGCGTTAAATGCTCCTGCGACTCGGTCGGTCGGCGCGACGATTTAGTCAGGGTTGCTTCTTAGCGAAGGCAAGGCCTCGGGCGAGCCGGAGATGTGTCCGCCGTTAATGGGGGGCCTCGGGCGAGACGGAAACCCCTCGGGGTCGGCTGCCCTTGCCCGAGGCTAGGCTCGGGCGAGGCGTGATCGAGTCGCTCGTATGGACTGATCCCTGACTTAATCGTACCCATCAGGCCTTTGCAGCTTTATGCTGATGGGGGTTACCAGCTGAGAATTAGGCGTCTTGAGGGTACCCCTAATTATGGTCCCCGACAATAGCCCCCGAGCCTCGAAGGGAGTGTTAGCACTCGCTTGGAGGCTTTCGTCGCACTTTTTTGCAAGGGGACCAGCCTTTCTCGGTTGCATTTTGTTCCGGTGGGTGCGCGCGAGCGCACCCGCCGGGTGTAGCCCCCGAGGCCTCGGAGGAGTGGTTTCACTCCTTCGAGGTCTTAATGCCTTGCGTAATGCTTCGGCTGGTCTGGTTGTTCCCTCATGCGAGCTGGCCGTAGCCCGGGTGCTCGGTCGGGGCCCAAGTTCTCGGGCTGGTATGTTGACGCTGTCAACGGTTCGGCCAGAGCCGGGTTTGCGAGAGCAGCCCCCGAGCCTCCGCACAGGGCGAGAGGGCGATCAGGGACAGACTCGGCTTTTTTACATACGCCCCTACGTCGCCTTTCCGCAAGGAGGAGGGGGGGAGAGCGCCATGTTACCCTCGATGGGCACCGAACATGGTGTCTCCGGTGAGCTGCAAGCGGGTAATCCGAGTGGACGTCCGTGCCCCGTTCGTTGGGGGTCGGCTAGGGGCCCAGAGGCACGCCCAAAAGTACCTGCGGGTGATCTGCCGAACCCGGTCCCCTGGCGACGGGGTCCGAGGGCTCGATGCCTCCCTCCGATGGGATTCCGTTACAAGATCGCTCCCGCTGGTCTCGGAAATGTCCTAGGGTACCTCGGGAGCGCAGCCCGAGCCTTGGTTATGTATCAAACGTACCCCTGGTCATCCCTCGCTCGGCGTCTGAGGCGGCTGTGAACCCTTCGGGGGCCAGCCTTCGAACCCCTGATCAGTAATGGGCGCGGAGCCCGAGTAGCCTGAGGCGGCCGTGGAACCCTTCGGGGGGCCGGCCTTCGAACCTCTGACCAGTAGTGGGTGTAGGGCCCACGCGATCTGAGGCGGCTGTTGAACCCTTCGGGGGGGCAGCCTTCAAACCCCTGATCAGTAAGGAGGCTCGGAGCCTGGTTCCTTCACGGGGAAGGATCCCTTTCGGGGTATCCCCCTTTCCCGGTCCCTGTTGCAAGAGATAGAGAAAGAGGAAAAAAGGAAAAGGATTCGAAATTGAATGACGTGGCGTACCTTTTCTGGCGCGGTTATTACGGCGAAGGCGAAGCGTCGCCTGCTTCTCCTGCCAGAGGCACCGCCTGTTCCGCCGCGGAGTTAATGCGACGGGGCGAGTAGTTGGCGGGGCAGCCGTTGCGCGTGCGCGAGCCATTCGAGGAACGGATCACGGGCGCGTTGTCTTCACGCCGTGAGAGGGGGCTCTCTTGCTGCCCCCGGATGGGACGTGAGCTTGGCAGACGACGTGACCGCTGCTCCCGCGCGCCTGCCACCGTCATTACTGCTGGCCCTCCTTTGGCCGCGTTGGCCGCCGCGTCAGGCTGGCGCTGCTGGGTCGCGCGCTGGGTCGCCTCGAGTCGCGGTATTGGTTCCGCAATCGAGGAGGCGCGGTGGTGGCGCGGGCGATGCAGTTGCTTGCATGTAGCATCCGGCGTGCCGGTTGCGCGACGCGTGGGCCTGGGCCTCCATGCTGGCGTGTCGGGAGTCGGAGAAGCGCGTCCACTTGGCGCGGTTGCATGCCGCCTGCATGGCTGCCTGCCTCTTTCGCCCGTTGGTCTGGGCAAAGGTGGAGGGTCACTTGTAACCGTTGGGCGGTTGCGTGCACCACGCGCGGCGGTATGGCTTCTTCTGCTCGGAGCCGGTCTGCATGACATGCGGGACCCATCCCCCGCGCCGCAGGGGAGGGCTTTGGAGCGTGTTGGAGAAGACTCAGCCCGTGACGGTTGGGGGCGCAAGCAGGGAGAGTTGCCTTTAAAAGGAGGGTGACCCCTTTCGTAAGGCGACCATGTCTTCTCGCTCCCTTATGCACCGCGTCCTTCCTCCTTCCAAGCCCCCGGGTGGGGGATGCCCGCCGTCTTTCTGCCTCGTCGTTGGAGGGACGCAACTCCGTGGGAGTTGGTACCTTTCAGCCATCGTTTGGCTTCAAGGATTTTCATCATGCAGCCCGGTTGCTCCCCTCCGCTGGTGGGGGAAAGCGAGTCGGGCTGCGGCCTCTGCCCCTCCCTCAGCCTCAAGGATTTTCATCACTAGTGCTGGGGAGGGGAGTGTGCCGAGTTGGGGTCGGCCCCCGCTTGGGCGGCGGCCCGCTCCTTCACTCAATGATCGGAGGGAGGAGCGGTCGTCGTCCGTGGCGCTGGCATCTGCAGCGTGCCTGTCTTTCGGACGCGAGTGGCTTCGGAGCCGCTCGCGGCGCCGGCGTCTGCCACGGCAGCCGGAAGAGGTTCTTCCGCCGGCGTGATAGCCAAGGCTGACCACGGACCGACCTCCAACTCTACGGCCTTCTGCCCGTCCTTGCCTCTCGAGTTTGGGCATGGGCGGGGGCCTCCTGGCAGCAGCATCCACCCTGAGGTCATCGCTGCTGTTGTTCGGCCCCCCGGGACAGAAGTCTTCATCGTCGCCGCTGCTGGGGCGGGCGACGACGAGCCGTTCGTCGGTCTTCTGTTGCTCCGCAGGCCTCTCCCCCGTCGAGTGGGGTTGTTCGTACCTGCGGAGGAGGGAACCGGAGTTCCGTTTGTAATGGCACTTCGAATGCCAGTGTTTTTGTTCATTACGGCTTTCGGGGCCTGAACATGTGTGTGTTTACGGCACGGAGCCGTGTTTTTTCCTCATTTTCGAGCGCTAAGACTCGTCTGTTGATTATCTGAATCGCTTCACCAAGCATGAGTCGCCCCGTGTCAAGGTGACGAGTGAGGTATCTGTATCCCGGAGGCGTAGGAGTCCCTCGGCTCGGTCGGCCTTGCTGTCCGAGGCTCCTCTAGCTTAGTTAAAGAGACCCCTCGGCCGCTCTTCGACGAGCCGAGGCCAGGGGTAGCGATATCAGTATGAACAGAGGCGGAGTCGGCTCGAAAATGAAACCTGGTTGGCCGGAGCCTAGCCGGGTTGTCCGTCAGCGGGACCGATGCTGGAGTTGATCAGCCGAGGCCTCGGACCGGGCCGGCGCCCTTGGAAGATGGTCGGCCGAGGCCCCGGGAGCAACCGGCCGAGCCGCCTGCTCGGGCCGGATTCCCGGAGAAGTCCCTGGCAGCGATTGCCCGGGCGTGGTGATGACGTCGTCCTTCGGAGTGGAGATCCTCGGACCGCGTCGCCGTCCGAGGCTAGGTCGGGCCTCGCTGAAGGTATCGTCGATGCCGAGGGTGTTGATGCCCCCTTCCAGTGTCAAGACCCGAGCCTGCAGGGTCAAAGTGTCTTGTAGCGTGTGCCTTGTGCGGCCGTCGAGGCCATAACACACACCCTCGCTGCGCTGTAAAGCTGCGTCTCTTTTCCTCTTGTTTCGAGTATCTGGACTTTTTGTCGGTAACAGGGATGTTTGTGCGAGCGAAAGTTGCTTCTCGCGGAAGGTGATGAGTGAGGTATCCGTATCCCGGAGGCGTGGGAGTCCCTCGGCTCGGTCGGCCTTGCCGCTTACGCGTACTTTCACCCGTCCGTGAGGCCCTGTCACCGACTCGGTCGAGAAGGCTCGAAGGATCGCTTCGACAGAAGGGCTTCCGAACGTAAAGACTTGTTCGATCCGCGGAGCCACTTTATCCGAACGCGAGTTACTTATCGCAGAAGGTGATGAGTGAGGTATCCGTATCCCGGAGGCGTAGGAGTCCCTCGGCTCGGCCAGCCTTGGCTGCTTACGTGTACTCCGTCGTTTCCAGGACTCACTTTTCGAAGTAGTCAAAAAGCACGAAAGATATTCTGGTAAAAGAGATCTTTTTTCGAGGAAAATTTTGACGCAGAGGGGGTCTCCCCCCTTTTAGCCCCCGAGGGAGGGTCGGGCTTTGCCGAGGCGAGGCCGACCCTTCCTTGTTGACTAAACTTTGCGTGGGTGCGAGGTATATGAACGACTTGAAAACATCTTAAGGGTAAAAGCGACGTAGCTGTTGGATGTTCCAAGCGTTGCCGTAGACCTCGCCTTGGCTGTTAGCCAGCTTGTACGTTCTGGGCTTCAGAACTTTGGCGATGACGAATGGCCCCTCCTAGGGGGGTGTGAGCTTGTGCCTCCCTCGGGCGTCTTGCCGCAGCCGAAGCACCAGGTCGCCCACCTGGAGGTCCCGGGGTCGGACCCCTCGGGCGTGGTAGCGTCGCAGGGATTGCTGATACCGCGCCGAGTGTAGTAAGTCCCTGTCCCGAGCCTCTTCCAGCTGGTCCAGCGAGTCTTCTCGGCTAGCTTGGTTGCTTTGATCGTCGTAGGCCCTCTCCTCGGGGAGCCGTATTCCAGGTTAGTGGGCAAGATGGCCTCGGCCCCGTAGACCAGGAAGAACGGCGTGAAACCCGTGGCTCGGCTCGGTGTTGTTCTCAGGCTCCAGACCATCGAGGGGAGTTCCTTCATCCATCGCTTGCCGAACTTGTTGAGGTCGTTGTAAATCCGAGGCTTGAGCCCTTGTAGAATCATGCCGTTGGCACGCTCTACTTGCCCATTCGACATGGGATGAGCTACGGCGGCCCAGTCCACCCGGATGTGGTGATCCTCGCAAAAATCCAAGAATTTTTTGCCGGTGAACTGGGTGCCGTTGTCGGTGATGATGGAGTTTGGGACCCCGAAGCGATGGATGATGTTGGTGAAGAACGCCACCGCCTGCTCGGACCTGATGCTGTTCAGGGGTCGGACCTCGATCCACTTGGAGAATTTGTCGACGGCGACCAGCAGGTGCGTGTAGCCCCCGGGCGCCTTCTGCAAGGGACCGACGAGGTCCAGACCCCACACAGCAAAGGGCCAGGTGATGGGTATCGTCTGCAGAGCCTGAGCGGGCAGGTGGGTCTGCTTCGCATAGAATTGACACCCTTCGCAGGTGCGGACAATTCTAGTGGCGTCGGCCACCGCCGTTGGCCAGTAGAAGCCTTGCCGGAAAGCATTCCCGACGAGGGCTCGAGGCGCTGCATGATGGCCGCAAGCCCCCGAGTGTATCTCTTGCAGGAGTTCCTGACCTTCGGCGATGGAGATGCATCGCTGGAGGATGCCCGAGGGGCTGCGGTGGTAGAGCTCCTTCTCATCGCCCAGCAAGACGAACGACTTGGCGCGTCGCGCTACCCGCCGAGCCTCGGCTTGGTCGAGGGGTAGCTCTCCTTGGTGGAGATATTGCAGGTACGGGGTTTGCCAGTCTCGGTCAGGCGTGGCCCCGCTCCGCTCCTCCTCGATGCGCAGCGCCTCGCCCTCGGGGGCCGAGGGTACCTCGGGCTGAACCGAGGACGCCTCGGGATGGGCCGAGGGTACCTTAGGCTGGGCCGAGGGTACCTCGGGCTCGGGCACGTCGTTGATCTTGACGGAGGGTTGGTGCAGATCCCGGGAGAAGACGTCCGGGGGAACCGTCGTTCGCCCCGAGGCTATTTTTGCCAGCTCGTCCGCAGTCTCGTTGTAGCGCCGGGCGATGTGGTTAAGCTCGAGCCCGTAGAACTTGTCTTCCAGGCGCCGAACTTCATCGCAGTAGGCCTCCATCTTCGGGTCGCGGCAGTGGGAGTTCTTCATGACTTGGTCGATGACGAGCTGCGAGTCACCGCGAGCGTCGAGGCGTCGGACCCCTAGCTCGATGGCGATTCGCAATCCGTTGATCAGAGCTTCGTACTCAGCCACATTGTTGGACGCCGGGAAATGGAGGCGCAGCACGTAGCGTAGGTGTTTCCCGAGGGGCGAGATGAAGAGCAGGCCCACGCCGGCTCCCGTCTTCATCAGCGACCCATCGAAAAACATGGTCCAGAGCTCCGGTTGGATCGGAGCCGTCGGTAGCTGGGTGTCGACCCATTTGGCTACGAAGTCCGCCAAGACCTGGGACTTGATGGCCTTCCGAGGCGCGAACGAGATGGTCTCGCCCATGATTTCCACCGCCCACTTCGCAATCCTGCCCGAGGCCTCTCGGCACTGGATGATCTCCCCCAGGGGGAAGGATGACACCACAGTTACTGGGTGAGACTCGAAGTAGTGTCGCAACTTCCGCCTCGTCAGGATCACTGCACACAGCAGCTTCTGGACTTGTGGGTAGCGGATCTTGGTTTCGGACAGTACTTCGCTGACGAAGTAAACTGGCCTCTGGACGGGCAATGCATGCCCCTCTTCTTGCCTCTCGACCACAATCGCGGCGCTAACCACCTGAGTGATCGCGGCGACGTAGACCAAGAGGGCTCCTCCATCGGTTGGGGGTACCAAGATAGGCGCCTTTGTAAGAAGCGCCTTCAGGTTCCCGAGAGCTTCCTCGGCCTCAGGGGTCCAAGCGAAGCACTCGGCCTTCCTTAACAGGCGGTACAGAGGCAGACCTCTTTCGCCGAGGCGTGAGATGAAGCGGCTCAGGGCCGCGAGACATCCCATGACCCTCTCTGTACACCTTTTAAGTCCTTGATGGGCCCCATGCTGGTGATAGCTGCGATCTTCTCCGGGTTGGCTTCGATGCCCCGCTCGGAGACGATGAACCCCAAGAGCATGCCCCGGGGCACCCCGAAGACACACTTCTCGGGATTGAGCTTGACGCCCTTTGCCTTGAGACACCGGAATGTCACTTCAAGGTCGGAGAGGAGGTTGGAAGCCTTCCTCGTCTTGACTACGATGTCATCGGCGTAGGCCTCGACTGTGCGACCGATGTGTTCGCCGAACACATGGTTCATGCACCGCTGGTACGTCGCGCCCGCATTCCTCAAACCGAACGGCATGGTGACATAACAGTACATGCCGAAGGGCGTGATGAAAGAAGTCGCGAGCTGGTCGAACTCCTTCATCCGGATTTGGTGATACCCTGAGTAGGCATCGAGGAAGGACAGGGTTTCGCACCCAGCAGTGGAATCCACGATTTGATCGATGCGAGGTAGAGGGTAGGGGACCTTCGGACATGCTTTGTTGAGACCAGTGTAGTCTACACACATCCGCCATTTCCCCCCTTTCTTTCTCACAAGCACAGGGTTGGCAAGCCATTCGGGATGGAATACCTCTTTGATGAACCCTGCTGCCATTAGCTTGTGGATCTCCTCGCCTATCACTCTGCGCTTCTCCTCGTCGAATCGGCGCAGAGGCTGCCTGACGGGTCGGGCCCCGGCCCGAATATCCAGCGAGTGCTCGGTGACTTCCCTCGGTATGCCGGGCATGTCCGAGGGACTCCACGCAAAGACGTCGGCGTTTGCGCGGAGAAAGTCGACGAGCACTGCTTCCTATTTGGGGTCGAGCCCGGAACCGATCCGGATCTGCTTGGAGGTGTCGCCACTGGGGTCGAGAGGGACGGCCTTAACCGTCTCCGCTGGCTCGAAGTTGCCGGCATGTCGCTTCACGTCTGGCACCTCTTCGGAGAGGTTCTTCAGGTCGGCGATGAGGGCCTCGGACTCGGCGAGGGCCTCGACGTACTCCACGCACTCCACGTCGCATTCGAACGCGTGTTTGTACGTGGGGCCGACGGTGATGACCCCGTTGGGGCCCGGCATCTTGAGCTTCAGGTAGGTGTAGTTGGGGACGGCCATGAACTTCGCGTAGCATGGCCTCCCCAATACCGCGTGGTAGGTTCCTCGGAACCCGACCACCTCGAACGTCAGAGTCTCCCTTCGGAAGTTGGAGGGCGTTCCGAAGCAGACGGGAAGGTCGAGCCGTCCGAGGGGCTGGACGCGCTTCCCAGGAACGATCCCGTGGAAGGGCGCAGCGCCTGCTCGGACGGAGGACAGATCGACGCGCAGGAGCCTGAGGGTCTCAGCGTAGATGATGTTGAGGCAGCTGCCCCCATCCATCAGGACCTTGGTGAGCCTGACGTCGCCGACGATGGGGTCGACGACGAGCGGGTATTTCCCCGGGCTCGGCACGTGGTCGGGGTGGTCAGCTTGGTCGAAGGTGATGGGCTTGTCGGACCAGTCTAGGTAGACTGGCGCCGCCACCTTCACCGAGCAAACTTCCCGGCGCTCTTGCTTGCGATGCCGAGCCGAGGCATTCGCCGCATGCCCTCCGTAGATCATGAAGCAGTCGCGGACCTCGGGGAACTCTCCTGCTTGGTGATCTTCCTTTTTGTCGTCGTCGCGGGCCCTGCCACCCTCTGCGGGTGGCCCGGCCTTATGGAAGTGGCGCCGAAGCATGACGCACTCTTCAAGGGTGTGCTTGACGGGCCCCTGATGATAGGGGCACGGCTCCTTGAGCATCTTGTCGAAGAGGTTGGCACCTCCGGGGGGCTTCCGAGGGTTCTTGTACTCGGCGGCGGCGACAAGGTCCGCGTCGGCAGCATCGCGTTTCGCTTGCGACTTCTTCTTGCCTTTCTTCTTGGCGCCGCGCGGAGTAGACGCCTCGGGAGCCTCTTCCGACGGGCGGCCCTGGGGCTGCTTGTCCTTTCGGAAGATGGCCTCGACCGCCTCCTGGCCAGAGGCGAACTTGGTGGCGATGTCCATCAGCTCGCTCGCCCTGGTGGGGGTCTTGCGACCCAACTTGCTCACCAGGTCGCGGCAGGTGGTGCCGACAAGGAACGCGCTGATGACATCTGAGTCGGTGATGTTGGGCAGCTCGGTGCGCTGCTTCGAGAATCGCCGGATGTAGTCCCGAAGAGACTCTCCCGGCTGTTGTCGGCAGCTTCGGAGGTCCCAGGAATTCCCGGGGCGCACGTACGTGCCCTGGAAATTGCCGGCGAAGGCTTGGACCAAATCATCCCAGTTGGAGATCTGCCCCGGAGGCAGGTGCTCCAACCAGGCACGAGCAGTATCGGAGAGGAACAGGGGGAGGTTGCGGATGATGAGGTTGTCGTCGTCCGTTCCACCCAGTTGGCAGGCCAGGCGGTAGTCTGCGAGCCACAGTTCCGGTCTCGTTTCCCCCGAGTACTTTGTGATAGTAGCCGGGGGTCGGAAACGGGTCGGGAACGGCGCCCATCGGATGGCCCGACTGAAGGCCTGCGGACCGGGTGGTTCGGGCGAGGGACTCCGATCCTCCCCGCTGTCGTAGCGTCCCCCACGCCTGGGGTGGTAGCCTCGGCGCACCCTTTCGTCGAGGTGAGCCCGACGGTCGCGACGATGGTGCTCGTTGCCGAGGCGGCCCGGGGCCGCAGGCGCGGTGTTGCGCGTGCGCCCGGTGTAGACCGAGGCTTCCCGCATGAATCGGGAAGTCGCAGCATGAGGTTCTGAGGGGTATTCCTGCCTTCGGGAGGCAGAGCTCTCGGCCCGTCGGGCCGCAGCGCCTTCCAGGAGATTCTTGAGCTCTCCCTGGATTCGCCGACCCTTGGTGGTTTATGGCTCCGGCATCGCGCGGATGAGCATCGCTGCGGCTGCCAGGTTCTGCCCGACCCCGCTGGATGCGGGAGGCGGCCTGACCCTGACGTCGTCGTCGACGCGGTGCTGGAAACCCTGGGGCAGGTGACGTATTTCTCCGGCCGGGGGCTGGCCCGCCCATACCTGCCCGATGTCCCGGCGGATCAACTCGAGCGCCCCTGCTTCCTCGTCGAGCCTGGCCTGCGCCCCGCGGACTTGCTCGAGCTGTGGGTCGTGACCCCCCGCCGGAACGGGGACCACAGCTAGCTCCCGCGGGATGTCAGCGCGAGGCACCGGCCTAGGGAGATCACCGTCCTCCGGCATGCCGAGATGGTTGCCTTCGGAGGGATCCCCTAGCTCGACGTGGAAACATTCGCGTCTTGGGCCGCAGTCCTTGTCGTCAAGGCTGCGGCTACCGTCGGAACAGTCGGAGAGGCAGTAGTCACATGCGGTCATAAAGTCCCGCATGGCACTGGGGTTGCCAAATCCAGAGAAATCCCAACAGATGCTGGGATCGTCATCTTCCTCGGACCCAGAGGGCCCGTAGGTCGAGACGTCCGTCAATCGGTCCCAAGGCGACCGCATACGAAACCCCAGAGGGGTTGCACTCGCCTCAACGAGAGCGCCCGCCAAAGCGAGGTCGCTAGACGGGTTGAGGCCGAGTCGAAATGACATAGGATGGGAATCAGTTAGTACCTTTTGGTCGACGAGGAGCGACATAGTCACGTCGGGGACTGATTGCGTCGTCGTCTTGGGTACGAGGGCGACGTCCTGCAGGCCCTCCGCGAGCGTGCTGGCGTCGTCCACTTGCTCGGGATTGGCGTGTCGCGGGGGGACGGCGCTCGCCTCCGTCTCAAACGCGAGGTCAACGCCCGACGCATCCCCCGTTGGGGCGCTGGGGGCGTCGATTCGCTCGACAGCCGACGAAGCGCGGTCTCCCGCTTGGCCTTGGTTGCCCCGCCTCCTCCTCCGTTGGCGGGGGAGAGGACGAGGCGAGCTCGAATGTCGTCCTTCCACCACGCGGGAAAGATGTCGTCGATTCCGCCGCCGGCGGGCGGGTTGTCGGCCGCCATTGTCGTTGTCGCGCGGCGGTGGAAGGAGTATCATGTCGTAGCTGCCATCGAGGGACATGAACTCAAGACTCCCGAAACGGAGCACCGTCCCGGGTTGGAGAGGTTGTTGGAGACTGCCCATCTGGAGCTTGACGGGAAACTGCTCGTCAACACGCAGCAGGCCCCTACCTGGCGCGCCAACTGTCGGCGTTTCGAGACCGGGGGGTCCCTAAGCCGACGAGTGAGTGTGCCGCGTGCCCCAACCCAGATGGGTTGAGCGCGTGGGCGAGCGCGAAGGGGGGAAAGGAGCGAGGAGGCCGGGGTCCGGCGAGAGAGAGATGGGAATCCCGCGGCCTTCGTGTTCGTCCCGCGCCCAGGTCGGGTGCGCTTGCAGTAGGGGGTTACAAGCGTCCACGCGGGTGAGGGAAGCGAGCGGCCCCGAGAGAGCGCCTGTCTCGTCCTCGTCCCCGCGCGACCAACCTTCTCTAAGAAGGCTCTGGTCCTTCCTTTTATAGGCGTAAGGAGAGGATCCAGGTGTACAATGGGGGTGTAGCAGAGTGCTACGTGTCTAGCGGGGCAGAGCTAGCGCCCTAAGTACATGCCAATGTGGCAGCCAGAGAGATCTTGGCACCCAGCTGGTGTGGTGTCATGGCTATCGGAGGAGCAACGGAGCCTGGCGGAGGGACAGCTGTCGGAGCGGTTGAGTCCTTGCTGACGTCCCCCTGCTTCCGTAAGGGAGCTGAGAGTCGCCGTCGTCATGGGGCTAGTGGGGCGCCATCATTGCCTATCTGGCGGAGCTGGCCAGATGGGACACCGGTCTTGTTCTCTGCGGCCCGAGTCGGCTCGGGGTAGGGTGATGATGGCGCTTCCTGTTGACGTGGCTGGCCTGTGCCCTAGGTTGGGCGACGTGGAGGCTCCTCCGAAGCCGAGGTTGAGTCTGTCCTTCATGGCCGAGGCCGAGTCCGAGCCCTTGGGTCGGGCGAGGCGGAGGTCGTCGGCAGAGGCCAGGGCGGTGTCCGAGCCCTGGGGTCGGGTGAAGCGGAGTTCGTCGTCTTCCGGGGCTGAGCCCGAGTCCGAGCCCTGGGTCGGGCGGAGCGGAGTTCGCCGTCTTCCGGGTCTTAGCCCGAGTCCGAGCCCTGGGTCGGGCGGAGCGGAGTTCGCCGTCTTCCGGGTCTTAGCCCGAGTTCGAGCCCTGGGTCGGGCGGAGCGGAGTTCGCCGTCTTCCGGGGCTTAGCCCGAGTCCGAGCCCTGGGTCGGGCGGAGCGGAGTTCGCCGTCTTCCGGGGCTTAGCCCGAGTCCGAGCCCTGGGTCGGGCGGAGCGGAGTTCGCCGTCTTCCGGGGCTTAGCCCGAGTCCGAGCCCTGGGTCGGGCGGAGCGGAGTTCGCCGTCTTCCAGGGCTGAGCCCGAGTCCGAGCCCTGGGTCGGGCGGAGCGGAGGTCGCCGTCTTCCGGGGCTTAGCCCGAGTCCGAGCCCTGGGTCAGGCGGAGCGGAGTTCGCCGTCTTCCGGGGCTGAGCCCGAGTCCGAGCCCTGGGTCGGGCGGAGCTTCCTATGGCGCCTTTGGCAGGGCCTGGCTTCCTGTGAGCATCACTCTGTCAAGTGGCGCTGCAGTCGGAGTGGCGCAGGCGGCGCTGTCCTTCTGTCAGACCGGTCAGTGGAGCGGCGAAGTGACGGCGGTCACTTCGGCTCTGCCGGGGGGCGCGCGTCAGGACAAAGTTGTCGGGCTACCTTTGCGTTAAATGCTCATGCGACTCGGTCGGTCGGCGCGATGATTTAGTCAGGATTGCTTCTTAGCGAAGGCAAGGCCTCGGGCGAGCCGGAGATGTGTCCGCCGTTAATGGGGGGCCTCGGGCGAGACGGAAACCCCTCGGGGTCGGCTGCCCTTGCCCGAGGCTAGGCTCGGGCGAGGCGTGATCGAGTCGCTCGTATGGACTGATCCCTGACTTAATCGTACCCATCAGGCCTTTGCAGCTTTATGTTGATGGGGGTTACCAGCTGAGAATTAGGCGTCTTGAGGGTACCCCTAATTATGGTCCCCGACAAATATGTTCTGTCTTTGAAAGCATACACTGAGGGGGAGATTGATGGGGATAACAACATGCCAACATGTGTACGGGGCAACAGTCATTCCATAGGGATTGAACCCATCGGTGGCTAGCGCAACACGTCGAGCCTCTTTGGCTTTCTCACGGTGAATAGCATCAAAGTGTTTCCATGCTTCATCATTGGATGTGTGCACCATCTTATCAGGATTGTATCGTTCGCCATTTTGTGCCATGTCATTTGTTTCGTGGATTTCTCGGTCATGTATAGATGTTGGATCCTCGATATGAATGGAAGGTGGCGCAGGATTGTCATAGGGATGTCGAGCTGCCTCTTCTGTCCATCACCAGAGTCTACCTCCATGAACCTAGACAATTTATACTTCGGACAGTACTATGCCTCCACGTATTCTTTCCTAAATAGCACATAGCCTTTCGGCCAAGCATGTATCTGCTCATACGCCATCTTGAGTGCACGATTGTGCCTCGTACATGCTCTTTGGCAGAACGTGATTGTAACACCATGAATTTGGGGTATAAAATTTCTTCTCTAATATCCACCAAATTTAGGTGTTACCTCTCTTATCCTCTCTCCATTTTCTTTTTTCTTTTTATTTTAGTAGAGGAATGGCTATTTTATTTGGAGATGTAATAATACTTTAGTAGATCAAAATCCAAGGGAGTATGAATTGTTGCATCATGATGAACCCTAAATTCTATTATTGCTCGATGCATATTCTTGTGGAGTCCCAATTTGAATTTGAGGCATATTTGCATTTGAATTCAAATGACAAAATAAAAGGAAAAGGAAGCATAATTCAAGAATAAAAGAAAAGGGAAATGAAGCTCGTGGCCCCTTCCCCTCGGCTTTTGGCCCATTTGGCCTGGTTCAGCCGAGCACCCGCCTCCCCCTTTCTTTCTGACCCGTGGGACCGGCCTATTGGAGCGCCAGCTTCACCCGCGCACTCGCCCTCGCTCTCCCTGCCCTAGGTCCCACCTAGCGGCACAACCTCGCTTGGTCATTGCGAGCGTGCTGGCATCGGTCTGCTGACCAGCGGACCCCACCTGTCAACCCCTTTCCCCTGGCCAACTACCAACCCAACTCCCTCCCCGCGCACGTCGCCCACCTGCCCACCATAGCCGAAGCCGTAGAGCTTAACCACCCCCACACGTGCGACCTACCCCACTGCTTGCCCCGGTTTCTACCCCGCACCACTCCCTCGTCTCGTCTGTGGCTGTTGCCCACCGCGCCCCTGTCGCCCCGCTCAGTTTTGCTCATCACCACTGAAGCTTGCTAGGAAGCACTGTCGTCCATGCATTCGTCGAGCCCTAGACCCCATCCTAGGCTGGAGCACGGCATCCGCCGCTCGTGCACCTGCCACACCCGAAGCACCGTCGAGTTGGCTTGGCCGAGCTCCACCATAGGTGAGAACCATAGGCCCTCTCCTCCTCTCTCTCTCTCATTCGCTCTCCATCCTCTCTCTGCCCACGCCGGTGAACTATCGCGACGGCACCGAGTCTTCATGGTGGGCCCTCCCCGACCATCTGCCGTCGCCCAAATCCCCTGTCGCCTCTGGTCACGGCGCCGCGGCACCTCGCTCGCCGCGCGCGCGTTCGAGGTAGGCGACGGCCCTGACCAGTGGGCCCTGCCTAGCAGCCTCCCCGCGCACATCCTCTCTCTTCCCCTCTCTGGGTCTTTGACCAGTGGGCCCCACCCATATCAACCCCTCCGTGCTTCTAATCTCGACCATCTATTCCTGATCCGGTGGCCGAGAAACCCCGATACCCCTTCACCCGCGGGCACTTTGCTTAAGAGGCCCCTGACTTCCCGGATTTCAACCCGCCGTCCTCAGCCCTTGCAACCAAGCCCCTGGGATCATGCAGAGAGACCCCCATGCTTTTATTTAATTAGAGAAATGTGTTTAAAATAGGGTTTTGAATCCCAAAGCTTTCAAAATTCATAACTTTGTCATATGAACTTCAAATTAGGTGGTTCAAAATGCAAAATGTTCATCATGTTATTGTCTATCTGTTAAAATACTGCCCACCTATTGTTTTTAAGTCTCAATTTATAGTTGATCTCTAGGTTAGATTTGAAGCCATAGGAACTCTATTAGGGATAAAATAAACATAGAAACCCCCCATGAATGTTCAAATGCTTAACTTTATATATCCAACCCTATTTAATGTATAATGCCATCCCTGAACTAACTATATTTGATCAAGTGATTGTATTAAGATAGACTTGGTTAGGGAACAACAGACCACTTGGCATAGTGACCTACCCCAAACTTAGAAAGCACCTTCTTGTATTTACCTTTATATTGAAACTGCGATTACTCTGTTGCATATGTGTGGTGTACTATTCTTTTGTTATTCCCCAAGTGTGTTGAATGAATGGTTGTTTTGCATAGACAATGAGCAGTTTGTGGTTCCCAAGGGAGTTGTAGGAGATTTCCCCAAGTGTCCTCTGACCCATTATGTCCTACTTACTTTATAATTCATAATCTCGCATACCATGATCAACCTAATGATTGACTAGTGTTCTGTTTTTCCCGTCCTTGGTTATCCTTTGGGATTTGGCTACTATGATTAATATCATGCTAGTGTTTTACTTTAATCAATGAAAATGATGAGAATATTTATGATATGATGATGTTATTTTGGATATGATGATGAATTTATGACACTTTAGGGGACTCGGGTTGTTTCTCGAGTAACTCTCCGTAAGGACCTGTTGGTTGGATGACCACCCGAGAAAATAGTATAACCATGAGGGTGGTATGGGACACCCTTAGCTGATTAATTAGAAGAACTTGGGGTGTAGTCGGCTTCACCGTTGTGCCGTCAATGCGGTACATGCACAATACTTGCTCTACCGAGGCTGAGTGCCGAGGTTCGTTCGTTTTGCTTTTGTTAGTCACCCCTCCTGCGGGGAGAGGTACTATGTTTATCAAACTAGAGAAACCTAATGGGCGACTATGACCTTTGGGGAATCTTTGTAAAGGCTACGTAGTGAATCCCTAGCCACTCACCTCGGTAGTGAAGACCAGGTCTTGCAAACCTAGGCTAGATAGGGAATCACGACTCATGGGTAAAGTGTTGGGTCTCTGAAGAGGAATGAAACTGGTATATCAGTCGTGCTCACGGTTATGAGCAGCCTTGGAAACTCCTTTGATTAGAGATATTCTGGATACATTTATGAAGATGGCTTATTGATGATAATTATAATGATGGATTCTGGTATTTCCTCTTGGAGGGGGTACTTTTTGGGTTAATAACATGGGGTAATTGATAAAACTTGCCTATATACTAGTAATAAATACCTGACCATCTAAAAGCAACTGCTTTGAGCTTTCCCCACATATAGCTAGCCCACTTTAGCTAAATGGGACATTTGTTGAGTACGTTGATGTGTACTCACCCTTGCTTAAAACACCAAACACCAGGTTGTCCCCATTGCAACTCCTGCTCAGGAGAAGATGAAGGCCACATTTAGGACTTTCAGGAGTTCTAGGACTTCGGCGAGTTCTAGAGTAGATTAGCGGCAAACCCCTAGTCAGTTGCCTATGAAGGCCTTATCGTACACATTTCGTTCAACACTTTGATTATGGTTTAAGTTAATGACTCTGTGGATGTCTCGGACATTGTGATGTAATAAATTACCACTTATTTTCACTACTATTTGAGCATTGTTTGATGATGTCCAATTATGTAATTGATGTGTACGTGAATTTCTGATTCTGTCACGTACATGCTTCGCATTCTTCTTTGAGTTGCTCTAAGCATCATATATAACCCCTTTTGTCGCGTGTACGTGGCTATTGAAAGGGAAATGTGCCCTTGGGCAATTTCTATGATGTTTTGGTGATTAAGTGCCCAACACGTTTAATTAAATTCTTATGTGCCAAATAAAGTGAAAAGTGCAAATCAAGGCAAAAGGTATGTTTCTAGACTTAGTGAATTGTTTTATGTACTAACATGGTTATCTAAGTGCTAGAAACAGTGACTAAAGAAGAAGAGAGGAAAAGGGAAAAGCTTGGCTCTGTGCAACCAATCTTCAGCTCGGTCTGGCACACTGGACTGTCCGGTGGTGCACCGGACAGTGTCCAGTGTGCCAGGCTGGTCCGCGGTGAACTCGTCACTCTCGGGAAAAGCATTGGGGCGACGTGGCTATAATTCACCGGACTGTCCAGTGGCGCACCGGACTGTCCAGTGAGCCAACGGTCGCCTGAGCAACGGTCGGCCGCGCAATCTTCGCGCGACACGTGGACTGCTCCAACAGTCAGTTGGTGCACCGGACTGTCCGGTGTGCACCGGACTGTCCGGTGAGCCAACCAGCCTAGAGGAGCAATGGTCGCCTGTGCCTGATTTGGAAGGCAATCGCGCACCGGACTGTCTGGTGCGCCACTCGACAGAAGGCAAGGATAGCCTTCCTTGTTGGTCTTCAATGGCTCCTAGCTGCCTTAGGGCTATAAAAGGGACCCCTAGGCGCATGGAGGAGACATCTAAGCATTCACTAAGCATTCTAAGACTCCCACACTTCGTCTCCGCGCATTTGATCGATTGTGTTAGTGATTTGAGCTCCGTTCGAGTTGTGAACTCTTTGTGCTACGTTTAGAGCTCAAGTCTTGGCTTGTGTGCGTGTGTGCTGCGGATTTATGTGTTGTGTGTGTTGCTCTCCTAGCCTTACTCTTGTGCATTCTTTGAGATCTTTATTGTAAGGACGAGAGGCTCCAACATGTGGAGATTCCTCGCAAACGGGAACAATACTCTAAAGGAAAAACCGTGGTATTCAAGTTGATCACCGGATCACTTGAAAGGGGTTGAGTGCAACCCTCGTCCATTGGGACACCACAACGTGGAAGTAGGCAAGTGCTACTTGGCCGAACCACGGGATAAAAATTGTGTGCCTTGTGTTGCTTTCTCTGTGATTGTTGTGTTCACAAGAACTCGCTTCAAGCTACTTAGCCGTACTAACACTTATAACTAAGTTTTGTGGCTATTAGTGTTTGATTTTTACAGGATCACCTATTCACCCCCCCCCCCCTCTAGGTGCTCTCGGCTATGCACGCCCAGACGAGCAATATGGCACGAGCACATGGCACTGACAATATAAGGTGTGACACTATTTCTAATTGTGTCGTGTCGTGCCAGCACTAGTGTCTAGCCATCATCATATGCATGATACTGTAGTGTCAAATCATGTCATACCAACACTGTATGGCATTTGTACCTAATAGTGCTCGTGCCAATTTATACACTATTTCACTTTAAGAGCTCAAAAGATCTATACCATCTTTAAGATTACATATATAATTTTGAAGAATGGACATTCATACCATTATAGAGTAGATTTACTATATTTAAAACCATGACAAATCACAATTCATAATCGCATGCACACAACATGAATGTTTCCCTTCCTCGTGTGTGCAACTGCACCCGTAGAAATTTAAAGTGCACTATGTTTGGTTTCTTCACTATATGTATAGTCTTAGTAGATGCAAAAAACCGACCGCTGCCAGGCTCACAAGAGATTTGTCTGAATTTTTGGTATTTTGGCCCTTTTCCGAAGAAATTTCAAATTTAGACCTCTACACGACTTAATTCCATTTTTGGACCCTTTGCTTGATGCCATAGGTCTTGATGCCGAGATAACATGTCTCGGCTCCATGTCCTATGGAGCCGAGGTGCCTGCCGTGTCGGCAAGCGAGGGCTAACGCGGCACCGACATGGCTGCCCTAGCTCGGCGCCATAGATCTTGGCGCCGAGCTAGAATAAACATGATGGCCCGCCCCCTCTTTTCCCATTCTCTCCCTCGTCACTTGTCTCGCTCGAGCCCGAGCCACGCCACCCCCCCACCACCACCACCAAGCCACCGACGGGCCCGCCGACACCGAGCCGCCGCCGCACGCCCGAGGCTTAGCGCTGCCGCTGGTGCTGGCGCCATCGGCTTGCTCCTCCTCCCCGTCGCCGGCCTACTCCTCCTCCGCCACAACCCTGCCGATGAAGGTAATCCATCCATCCACGGTCCGCACCCACCGAATTCCCCACATTTTTCATTTATATCATCAAGCATCAATAATATAGATAGATTATTATAGCATATTGTCTGTAGGTATTATAACAATCTTTATTTATGTATAATTTTAGCTTATTTACCATTTAAATTTAGAGGAGCGTGACGGTGATGGAAAAACATGGAAAGTAGTGCTTTTATATAGTAGAAACACCTCTTTTTAGGAAATGCTTTTGATTTTGTCCTTGTTTTAAGTATAATTGTGATTTGTTTAGTTTGTTTAGCTTAGTTTAGTTTACTTTAGTACACACTTGCTAGTTAGTTTGTGAATTTGTTTGTGTACTTAGTTACATACCATACTAGCACCGTATAGGGGATGGAATCGGCCTGCTTCAGAAGCTTGGAGAGTGTTGTTGCGGAAGCTGCAAATGAGTGTGATGGATGGGAATAGGGGCACAACCACCATGGGCGCCTCGCTAG
Organism: Zea mays; assembly: GCF_902167145.1. Taxonomy (NCBI): domain Eukaryota; kingdom Viridiplantae; phylum Streptophyta; class Magnoliopsida; order Poales; family Poaceae; genus Zea; species Zea mays. The sequence goes on from NC_050098.1 coordinate 162,536,085, forward strand.
ACTTGAGCAACATTCTTTATGGGACTAGCAGATTACGTTCGCGCCTTCGATCATCCAGCACTCATGATCCGGTATGTTTTAGTGTTAGATACATTAAACTTAGAGTTTCATATGTCATTGTTGTATTGATTAGTGAACTTGGGCAGCGATAGTCGTTAAATGATGTGTTAGTGAATCTCATTCTTCATTTTTTTGTTGTAGGCGCAAAGATTAAATCGAGTTTGAGATGGTCTTTTAGACGCCATTAGACATATGCAAGTTTGTGCCAATGAGTTGAGGAGGTTGAGCAGGCACAACCATGTGCCTGAGCATATAGAGAGTATGTGCACAAGAATAGCCTGGTTAATGCCATGAGTGTTGTTACCGAAATTGCAGAAGGTCTAGACACTATGAGCACAGATCTGGAGCAAGTTCTTATTGGTCTGCAACTTCTACTTGAGGATTATGAAGCCCTTGGCTTGTAGGATGATTTCCAATCCGATGGTGATGTTGATGGCGACTATAATGAGCAGTGGGTTTCGGACGAAGACAACTCTTTGGACTTGGATGAGATCAATGATCGTCGTCTATCACATATGAACGAGCCTATCTGAGATTTGTGTATGTGAGATGTATCTGAGACTTGTGTATCAATGTATGCTTGGTTGAACTAGCCATTTGTATTATCCCTTTGTGACATGGCCAATGTAATTCATCCAAGCAGAGAACAAGATGTGTCATGAACATGTGTCTTACAAAGAAGGTTCACACATGCATTACAAAATATGTTCACCATCATAAAGCTGGGGCCATACATATCATCACACATTGTCATTGAACTTGTGCACCAATCAAAACTAATTAATTGAAACCATACAACATAATATACGGATCAAGCTAAAGTTTTCCAACTCAAATACGCAGAGTACCTCAGATTTGCCGCAAGTGAGGGGGAGTATGAGTGAGAGAGAGAATGAGGAAGAATATACCGAACGAGTGAGGGAGAGAATGAGGACGAAGAGGCTCGCCCGCACCTAAATCCTAGCTCAGCGCCGAGATCTGTGGCGCCGAGCGAGGTGGCACGTTAGGGTCGCGTTAGTCCTCGCCTACCAGCGCGGTAGGTATCATGACGCCATAGGTCATGACGCCGAGACGTGTTATCTTGGCGCCAAGGCCTATGACGCCGAGCGAAGGGTCCAAAAATAGAATTAAGTCGTCCAGAAGTCTAAACGTGATTTTTTCAGAAAAAGGACCAAAATACAAAAAATTCAGGAGATGTGTCGGCGGGGTGTACTCAAGCGTGCAGGCCGGTTGCATGCATGCAGTTGCGTGCACCGGCATGCAACCGAGAAGACTTTTTAGTTTTTCATTATATCTTTTATTAAAATATTTAATCACCGAATCAATTTTATATTCGTGTTTCTCAGTTTTTTTAACAAAACTAGACCACACATGCTATATTTATTATTTTTTTTCAAAATTGATCTCATATTTATCTGCCTAGACAACCAAACATCATCTGCACCAGTATGTATAAACAACCAAACTAATATGTTTTGAATGAGCTCAACCAGACCATACTCATTCTGACTCAGCTCAGCTCAGATAGCCTGACTGAACTCCTACAGTCAACCAATCAGATGGATAATATCTTAAGCCGGAGACATCATCATTCTCAAACTGAGTTATTTTGGTATCTCTGATCCCTAGACCTAAGCAGATTGGAGCAACTCTAAAAGGATGTTAAATATTTACCCCAAAAACTGATTATTATGAGTAGGTTACAAAGTTTTAAGAGTGAATCACGATGTGTACTCCAACAGTTCACTAAATATGACATGTGACACAATCTGTGCAGTCGCCGGGAGGCTATGGATGATCCGACGCGTTGATGAATGGATTGGAGAGTAACGGAACACGCCAAAATTTGAGGGAGAGGATGTTGTGGATGCGGGACACGATTTATTAGGGAAAGAACGAGGGAGCTGTTGGACTAAGAAAATAACTATTGTTTATTAATATCTGTTTTGAGTTGCACGTTCCTTTTGAGTCGGGAGTTACTCTTACTACGACACCGTGTGTTGACTGAGATGACGGTGACTTAAAACTGTTTATATTAATGGTTATCTGATGATTAATGACAGAGATTTATTTAGCTACGACGTCGTATATTTTAATTCGTCTAGTAATCAAGCTCTACATCCCGTATTTCGTCTAGACATGTATTGGTCTAATTTGTATTGGTACCACATAGATTTAAAGATTTATCAACACTCGGTGCCATATGTTTCAATTTCTTTTGGGATCGAACTCTGCACTATTAGGATGTTTGGTTTGATAAATAAGATAGTCCATCTTTTTGTAAAATAGAACAAGTTGATCTATCATCACCTCATTTCTCATAGTTAATTAGTAATAACATGATGAATGTATCCCACCAAATTTGAGTAAAAACTTATGATCATGTTGAATGGTTTGATTCCTTAAACCAAACATCCCATAAGGAATGAAGTCATTCAATCAAATTTAAGGAATGAATTTATGATGCACCACCTAATAATCTTGTACGAAGTCCTCAAACCAAACACCTCCTATGTATCAACGCTTAACCTCTTACGGACATAGATGAGTGGCGGACTATTCTTTTATTTACTGTAGTGGCAGACTAAGACTAATTGCAACGATGGACTATAAATTATATCCTCTATAGGAATATTTAGTGTCCCTCTAAAAAGATTCCAACCTCTAAACACTAAACTTAAGCAATAGTAACATATAAACCATCCTAGAAAGTGCCCCGGCCTCCAAGACTCGTCCCGTGCCGCGCGCCAGGGACGCTGCGTTTGCGCCACCGCGTGCCCTTTGCGCCACACCAATCCAGGATTTGGAGGAGGAGACAACGCCTGCACATTGGGAGGAGAGGTCTCTAGCCTAGAAATGTATATGGGGTGTTACAGGATATCGCTGCAGCCTCACTTTTGCCGTTAAACCCGTATTGCACTAGTCCAGGACGGTTTACATGACACGGTTGCAATCAGTCTAAGAAACTATTATATGGACTTGTTCAGAAGAAGAGAATTGTCCATAGTGGCGATGTGCCAGAGTAAACTGTTCAAACGTTGGATCTGACCGGATTCAGGTAGGGTTAAAATTAGGACATGGACAATTTAGCACGGCCTGTACCTAGAGGTGACAATGGACTCTAACATTTTGCACTATAAGATTTAAGGATCGAATCTGATTAGGATTGAGTCCTATTTATATTCATTTTGAAATCAAAATTATTTAGGGTCCTATCATTTTGTGAAGAAGCATTTGAATCGTGATCCATTACCATCTCTACCCGTACTTGACTCGTGCTTAGTGTCGGGTCGGGTCAGGTTGACATGTGCCACTTTGTTTGGCATATCGCTTAAGTTTTTTGGTTTTATATCGGATTTGGGTCAAAAATTATGATCTGTATCCTGTCTACAAATTATTGCATGCTAAAAAATAAAGATCGTACTCGTCTGTCGCATGATGGGATTGAATTAGATCAACTTTTTTTGAGCAGGTCAGTTTGATCGGATCAGATGACCTGTGTATGCCACAGCGCCGCACGCCACTGATCACTTGGTCTTAATGATTACTCTATCTCGATGCACATCAGTTGTCCAGCTGAGCAGGACCCTTTAGGGCTAATTTGGTGACCAGAGATCTCGGAGGGATTGGAGAGGATTGAGGGGGAAATTAGTTCATTTCCCTCACAATCCTCTTCAATCCTTCCAGGATCCCTTTGTCACCAAATCAACCTTTAGGGTGGAGCCGTGGCCGTGCACGCCGTAGGAGTCGCTGTCCAGCAGGACGGCGCGGGAGGGTGTGCGGGTGTTCGTCCAAACAGGGCCAAATCTCTAGGGCCTCAAACGTGTAAATGTACAGTATATTTGTGTAATAGAAAGTCTACATTACTCTCTAATTATTTACTTATCCTCTAATTATTTACTTATCTATATGTATTCATGTTTCTATTCTATGACCGTGAAGCGTGAGTTTCGCTACAACTAGAGATTACAATGGTGAGTGAAAGGGAATTAGGTTTACACCTATTTCCTAATTGATTTTGTTGGTTTAATTGTCTAACACAAATAATTGGACTAACTAGTTTGCTCTAGTCTACAAGTTCTACAGGTGCCAAAGGTTCACACTAAGCCAATAAAAAGACAAAGAAAGGGTTCAAACAAAGAGAGCAAAAGACAACCCAAAGGCACCCTGGTCTGGCGCACCGGACTGTCTGGTGTGCCACCGGACAGTGTCCGGTGCAGCAGGGCACTACAGCTCGAACTCTTCACCTTCGGGAAAATCAGAGGGCGCTCCGCTATAATTCACCAGACTGTCAGGTGTGCCAGCAGAGCAACGGCTCCTTCCGTGCCAACGGTCACCTGCTACAGCATTTAATGCGCGCCAGAGCGCGCAGAAGTCAGGCACGCGCGAGAAGGCGCACTGGACAGTCTACAAGACCTGTCCGGTGCACCACCGGACAGCCCAGAGGCCCCACAAGTCAGAGCTCCAACGGTCTGCTGACGTGGCTGGCACACCGGACAGTGTCCGGTGGCGCACCGGACTGTCCGGTGCGCCATGCGACTACAGCCTTCCAACGGCCATTTTTGGTGGTTGGGGCTATAAATACCCCAACCACCCCCACATTCAATAGCATCCAAGTTTTCCACTCTTCTACACCTTACAAGAGCTAGCATTCAATACAAGACACACCAAAGAGATCAAATCCTCTCCCAACTCCATACAAAGCTTTAGTGATTAAAGAGAGTGATTTGTCGTGTTCATTTGAGCTCTTGCGCTTGGATCACTTCTTTTCTTTCTTCATTCTTGTGATCATCTCAATTGTAACCGAGGCAAGAGACACCAATTGTGTGGTGGTCCTTGCGGGGACTTGTTGTCCCGTTTGATTGAGAAGAGAAGCTCACTCGGTCCGAGGGATCGTTTGAAAGAGGGAAAGGGTTGAAAGAGACCCAGTCTTTGTGACCACCTCAACGGGGAGTAGGTTTGCAAGAACCGAACCTCGGTAAAACAAATCATCGTGTCTCGCTCTTTATTCGCTCACGATTTGTTTTGCGCCCTCTCTCTCAGACTCGTTTCTATTTCTAACGCTAACCCGGCTTGTAGTTTGTGCTTAAGTTTGTAAATTTCAGATTCGCCCTATTCCCCCCCTAGGCGACTTTCAATTGGTATCAGAGCCCGGTGCTTCATTAGAGCTTAACCGCTCGAAGTGATGTCGGGAGATCACGCCAAGAAAGAGATGGGGACCGGCGAGAAGTCCATTTCAAGCCACGGGAAGGCTCCATCGGGGGAGTCCTACAACAAAGGGAAGGGGAAGGAAAAGGAATCCCCTTCACACAAGTCGCGTCGGAGCGGCGACAAGAAGAAGAAGATGAGGAAGGTGGTCTACTACGAGACCGACTCCTCGTCGCCATCCACCTCCGGCTCCGACACGCCGTCCGTCACTTCTAAGCGCCATGAGCGCAAGAAGTTTAGTAAGATCCCCCTACGCTACCCTCGCATTCCTAAACATACGCCATTACTTTCCGTCCCATTGGGCAAACCACCAATGTTTGATGGTGAAGATTATGCTAGGTGGAGTGATATGATGCGATATCACCTAACCTCACTCCACAAAAGTATATGGGATGTTGTTGAGTTTGGTGTACAGGTACCATCCGTAGGGGATGAAGACTATGATGAGGACGAAGTAGCCAAATTGTGCACTTCAACTCCCAAGCCACCACTATACTCCTCGCCTCTCTAAGTCGAGAGGAGTATAATAAGGTGCAAGGGTTGAAGAGTGCAAAGGAGATTTGGGACGTGCTAAAGACCGCGCACGAAGGAGACGAGGTGACCAAGATCACCAAGCGGGAAACGATCGAGGGGGAGCTCGGTCGCTTCCGACTTCGCCAAGGGTAGGAGCCACAAGACATGTACAACCGGCTCAAAACCTTGGTGAACCAAGTGCGCAACCTCGGGAGCAAAAAATGGGATGACCACGAGATGGTTAAGGTTATTCTAAGATCACTTGTTTTCCTTAACCCTACTCAAGTTCAATTAATTCGTGGTAATCCTAGATATACACTAATGACTCCTAAGGAAGTAATATGGAATTTTGTAAGCTTTGAGCTAATGATCAAAGGCTCAAAGAAAATCAACGAGCTTGATGGCCCCTCCACGTCCAAAGCACAATCGGTCGCATTCAAGGCGGCGGAAGAAAAGAAGGAGGAATCTACATCAAGTAGAACACCCATCGACGCCTCCAAGCTCGACAACGAGGAAATGGCGCTCATCATCAAGAGCTTCCGCCAAATCCTCAAGCAAAGGAGGGGGAAGGATTACAAGCCCCGCTCCAAGAAAGTATGCTACAAGTGTGGTAAGCCCGGTCATTTCATTGCTAAATGTCCATTATCTAGTGATAGTGACAGGGGCGATGACAAGAAGGGGAGAAGAAAGGAGAAGAAGAGATACTACAAGAAGAAGGGTGGCCATGCCCATGTTTGCCGGAAATGGGACTCCGACGAGAGCTCCACCGACTCCTCCTCCGACGAGGACGCCGCAAACATCGCCGTCACCAACGGTCTTCTCTTCCCCAACGTCGGCCACAAGTGCCTCATGGCAAAAGACGACAAAAGGAAGAAGGTAAAATCAAGATCCTCCACTAAATATGAAAGCTCTAGGGATGAGGATAATTGTAGTGATGAGGAGGATAACTTGCACACCTTTTTTGCCAACCTAAACATGCAACAAAAAGAAAATTTAAATGAATTAATTAGTGCTATTCATGAGAAGGATGATCTCTTGGACTCTCAAGAGGACTTCCTAATTAAGGAAAATAAGAAGCATGTTAAGGTTAAAAATGCTTACGCTCTAGAAGTAGAAAAATGTGAAAAACTATCTAGTGAGCTAAGCACTTGCCATGACACTATTGCCAACCTTAGAAATGAAAATGCTAAATTAATTGCTAAGGTTGATTCTAATATTTGTGATGTTTCAATTCCCAATCTTAGAGATGATGATGTTAACTTGCTTGCTAAGATTGAAGAATTGAATGTCTCACTTGCTAGCCTTAGGATTGAAAATGAAAAATTAATTGCTAAGACTAAAGAACTAGATGTTTGCAATGTTACAATTTCCGATCTTAGAGATAACAATGATATTTTGCGTGCTAAGGTCGTTGAACTTAATTCTTGCAAACCTTCTACATCTACCACTGAGCATGTTTCCATTTGTACTAGATGTAGAGATATTAATGTTGATGCTATCCATGATCACCTAGCTTTAATTAAGAAACAAAATGATCACATAGCTCAACTTAATGCTGAGATAAATGAGCATGACTTAGAAAATGAAAAATTTAAATTTGCTAGAAGCATGCTCTATAGTGGGAGACACCCTGGCATCAAGGATGGCATTGGCTTCCAAAGGGGAGACAATGTCAAACTTAATGCCCCTCCTAAAAGATTGTCAAACTTTGTTAAGGGCAAGGCTCCCATGCCTCAGGATAACGAGGGTTACATTTTGTACCCTGTCGGTTATCCTGAGAGCAAAATTAGGAGAATTCATTCTAGGAAGTCTCACTCTGGCCCTAATCATGCTTTTATGTATAAGGGTGAGACATCTAGCTCTAGGCAATCAACCCGTGCAAAATTGCCTAAGAAAAAAACTCCTAAGGCATCAAATGATTCTAACATTTCATTTAAGACCTTTGATGCATCATATGTTTTGACTAACAAATCCGGCAAGGTAGTTGCCAAGTTTGTTGGGGGCAATCACAAGGGATCAAAGACTTGTGTTTGGGTACCCAAAGTTCTTGTATCTAATGCCAAAGGACCCAAAACCGTTTGGGTACCTAAAACCAAGAACTAAACTTGTTTTGTAGGTTTATGCATCCGGGGGCTCAAGTTGGATCATTGATAGCGGGTGCACAAACCACATGACAGGGGAGAAGAAGATGTTCTCCTCCTATGAGAAAAACCAAGATCCCCAACGAGCTATAACATTTGGGGATGGAAATCAAGGGTTGGTCAAAGGATTGGGTAAAATTGCTATATCTCCTAACCATTCTATTTCCAACGTTTTTCTTGTAGATTCTTTAGATTACAATTTGCTTTATGTTTCTCAATTATGCAAAATGGGCTACAACTGTCGTTTCACAGATGTAGGTGTTACTGTCTTTAGAAGAAGTGATGATTCAATAGCATTTAAGGGAGTGTTAGAGGGTCAGCTATACTTAGTAGATTTTGACAGAGCTGAACTCGACACTTGCTTAATTGCTAAGACTAACATGGGCTGGCTCTGGCATCGCCGACTAGCACATGTTGGAATGAAGAATCTTCACAAACTTCTAAAGGGAGAACACATTTTAGGACTAACAAATGTTCATTTTGAGAAAGACAGGATTTGTAGCGCATGTCAGGCAGGGAAGCAAGTTGGGACTCATCATCCACACAAGAACATTATGACGACTAACAGACCACTCGAGCTCCTACACATGGACCTATTCAGCCCGATAGCTTACATAAGCATCGGCGGGAGTAAGTACTGTCTAGTTATTGTGGATGATTATTCTCGCTTCACTTGTGTGTTCTTTTTGCAGGAAAAATCTCATACCCAAGAGACCTTAAAGGGATTCTTGAGACGGGCTCAAAACGAGTTCGGCTTAAGGATCAAGAAAATTAGAAGCGACAACGGGACGGAGTTCAAGAACTCACAAATTGAAGGCTTCCTTGAGAAGGAGGGCATCAAGCATGAGTTCTTTTCTCCCTACACGCCACAACAAAATGGTGTAGTGGAGAGGAAGAATCGAACTCTATTGGACATGGCAAGAACCATGCTTGATGATTACAAGACTTCAGATCGGTTTTGGGCCGAGGCGGTCAACACCGCCTGCTATGCCATCAACCGGTTGTATCTACACTGAATCCTCAAGAAGACATCATACGAACTCCTAACCGGTAAAAAGCCCAATATTTCATATTTTAGAGTCTTTGGTAGCAAATGCTTTATTCTTGTTAAAAGAGGTAGAAAATCTAAATTTGCTCCTAAGACTGTAGAAGGCTTTTTACTAGGATATGATTCAAACACAAGGGCATATAGAGTCTTTAACAAGTCCTCAGGACTAGTTGAAGTTTCTTGTGACGTTGTGTTTGATGAGACTAACGGCTCTCAAGTAGAGCAAGTTGATCTTGATGAGATAGGTGATGAAGAGGCTCCGTGCATAGCGCTGAGGAACATGTCCATTGGGGATGTGTGTCCTAAGGAATCCGAAGAACCTCTAAATGCACAAGATCAACCATCCTCCTCCACACAAGCATCTCCACCAACTCAAAATGAGGATGAGGCTCAAGTTCATGAAGGAGAAGATCAAAGAGATGAGCCACCTCAAGATGATGGCAATGATCAAGGGGGAGATGCAAATGATCAAGACAAGGAGGATGAAGAACCAAGACCGCCACACCTAATAGTCCACCAAGCAATCCAACGAGATCACCCCGTCAACACCATCCTCGGCGACATTCATAAGGGGGTAACCACTAGATCTCGTGTTGCACATTTTTGTGAGCATTACTCTTTTGTTTCCTCTATTGAGCCACACAGGGTAGAGGAAGCACTCCAAGATTCGGATTGGGTGGTGGCAATGCAAGAGGAGCTCAACAATTTCACTCGGAATGAGGTATGGCATTTAGTTCCACGTCCTAACCAAAATGTTGTAGGAACCAAGTGGGTCTTTCGCAACAAGCAAGTTGAGCATGGTGTGGTGACAAGGAACAAAGCCCGACTTGTGGCCAAGGGATACTCACAAGTCGAAGGTTTGGATTTCGGTGAAACCTATGCACCCGTAGCTAGGCTTGAGTCTATTCGCATATTATTTGCCTATGCTACTTACCATGGCTTTAAGCTTTACCAAATGGACGTGAAAAGTGCCTTCCTCAATGGACCAATCAAGGAGGAGGTCTATGTTGAGCAACCTCCCAGCTTTGAAGATAGTGAGTACCCTAACTATGTATATAAACTCTCTAAGGCGCTTTATGGGCTCAAGCAAGCCCCAAGAGCATGGTATGAATGCCTAAGAGATTTTCTTATCACTAATGGCTTCAAAGTCGGAAAGGCCGATCCTACTCTATTCACTAAAAATCTTGACAATGATTTGTTTGTATGCCAAATTTATGTTGATGATATTATATTTGGGTCTACTAACGAATCTACATGTGAGGAATTTAGTAGGATCATGACACACAAATTCGAGATGTCGATGATGGGGGAGTTGAAGTACTTCTTGGGATTTCAAGTGAAGCAACTCCAAGAGGGCACCTTCATTAGCCAAATGAAGTATATTCAAGACATTCTAAACAAGTTTGGAATGAAGGATGCCAAGCCCATCAAGGCACCCATGGGAACCAATGGGCATCTCGACCTCGACACGGGAGGTAAATCCGTCGATCAAAAGGTATATCGGTCGATGATAGACTCTCTACTCTATCTATGTGCATCACGACCGGACATAATGCTTTCCGTATGCATGTGTGCAAGATTCCAAGCCGACCCTAAGGAAGCTCACCTTACGACCGTAAAACGAATCTTGAGATATTTAGTTTATACTCCTAAGTTTGGGCTTTGGTATCCTCGGGGATCCACATTTGATTTAATTGGTTATTCGGATGCCGATTGGGCGGGTGTAAAATTAATAGAAAGAGCACATCGGGGACTTGCCAGTTCTTGGGAAGATCCTTGGTGTCTTGGGCTTCAAAGAAGCAAAATTTTGTTGCTCTTTCTACCGCCGAAGCCGAGTATATTGCCGCAGGCCATTGTTGCGCGCAATTACTTTGGATGAGGCAAACCCTTAGGGACTATGGTTACAAATTAACCAAAGTTCCTCTTCTATGTGATAATGAGAGTGCAATCCGCATGGCGGATAATCCCATTGAACATAGCCGCACTAAACACATAGTCATTCGGTATCATTTCTTAAGGGATCACCAACAAAAGGGAGATATCGAGATTGCATACATTAACACTAAGGAACAATTAGCCGATATCTTTACCAAGCCACTAGATGAACAAACTTTTAACAAACTTAGGCATGAGCTAAATATTCTTGATTCTAGGAATTTCTTTTGATGTTTTTGCACACATAGCTCATTACTATACCTTTGATCATGTCTCTTTTATATGCTATGACTGATGTGTTTTCTAGTATATTTCAAACCAAGTCATAGATTGAAAGGGAATTCGAGTCTTCGGCGAAGACAAAGGCTTCCACTCCACTCCATCGAAATTACTCATCCTTCGCCGTCGCTCCGAGCATCTCTCCATCTTTGGTATAATCTTCACTCATATATTGTTTGCCAAAGGGGAGAAAGTAATCTAAGGGCTTATATTTCACTCTAAGTATCCGTTTTTGGCGATTCATGCCAAAGGGGGAGAAAGTATTAGCCCAAAGCAAAAGGACTGCACCACCACCTAATTTTAAAACTAATGATTTTCAAATTGGTATTTTATTGTGTTCAAAAGGGGAGAAAGTAATATTTTCAAAATTGATATCTTAAAACCCTCTTGGACACTAAGAGGAGGATTTTATCAAGGGGGAGTTTTGTTTTAGTCAAAGGAAAAGCATTTCAAACAGAGGGAGAAAATTTCAAATCTTGAAAATGCTTCTCAAAATCTTATTCATATACCTTTGACTATTTGCAAAAGGACCTTGAAAAGGATTTACAAAAGAACTTGCAAAAACAAAACATGTGGTGCAAGCGTGGTCCAAAATATTAAAAATATAAAGAAACAATCCATGCATATCCTATGAGAATTTCTATTGGCTCAATTCTAAGTAACCTTTGCACTTACATTATGCAAACTAGTTCAATTATGCACTTCTATACTTGCTTTGGTTTGTGTTGGCATCAATCACCAAAAAGGGGGAGATTGAAAGGGAATTAGGCTTACACCTATTTCCTAATTGATTTTGGTGGTTGAATTGTCCAACACAAATAATTGGACTAACTAGTTTGCTCTAGTCTACAAGTTCTACAGGTGCCAAAGGTTCACAATAAGCCAATAAAAAGACAAAGAAAGGGTTCAAACAAAGAGAGCAAAAGACAACCCAAAGGCACCCCGGTCTGGCGCACCGGACTGTCCGGTGTGCCACCGGACTGTGTCTGGTGCACCAGGGCACTACAGCTCGAACTCTTCACCTTCGGGAAAATCAGAGGGCGCTCCGCTATAATTCACTGAACTGTCCGGTGAGTCACCGGACAGTGTCCGGTGCACACCGGACTGTCCGGTGTGCCAGCGGAGCAACGACTCCTTCCACGCCAACGGTCACCTGCTACAGCATTTAATGCGCGCCAGAGCGCGCAGAAGTCAGGCACGCGCGAGAAGGCGCACCAGACAGTCTACAGGACCTGTCCGGTGCACCACCGGATAGACCAGAGGCCCCACAAGTCAGAGCTCCAACGGTCGAACTCCAACGGTCTGGTGATGTGGCTGGCGCACCGGACAGTGTCCGGTGGCGCACCGGACTGTCTGGTGCGCCATGCGACTGCAGCCTTCCAACGACCATTTTTGGTGGTTGGGGCTATAAATACCCCAACCACCCCACATTCAATAGCATCCAAGTTTTCCACTCTTCTACACCTTACAAGAGCTAGCATTCAATACAAGACACACCAAATAGATCAAATCCTCTCCCAACTCCACACAAAGCTTTAGTGATTAGAGAGAATGATTTGTCGTGTTCATTTGAGCTCTTGCGCTTGGATCACTTCTTTTCTTTCTTCATTCTTGTGATCATCTCAACTGTAACCGAGGCAAGAGACACCAATTGTGTGGTGGTCCTTGCGGGGACTTGTTGTCCCGTTTGATTGAGAAGAGAAGCTCACTCGGTTCGAGGGATCGTTTGAGAGAGGGAAAGAGTTGAAAGAGACCCGGTCTTTGTGACCACCTCAACGGGGAGTAGGTTTGCAAGAACCGAACCTCGGTAAAACAAATCATTGTGTCTCGCTCTTTATTCGCTCACGATTTGTTTTGCGCCCTCTCTCTCGGACTCGTTTCTATTTCTAACGCTAACTCGGCTTGTAGTTTGTGCTTAAGTTTGTAAATTTCAGATTCACCCTATTCACCCCCCCTCTAGGCGACTTTCAGTGAGCTAATTCCCCATAGGAAATTTCTTTATTAGGGTATGGAGGTAATTTAGTCCACACGAGAACCAAAATGGAAAAAAAATTAATCCACGTCATGGTCATGGTGATGGGGATGGGAAACCATCCCGTCCTCATTCCTCGCGTACCGCCTCATGAACTTCTCTTAATCTAAACTAGTCCATTGACTTATTAAAATTATATAAAAATTTAATACATAGCATATCACAAAATAGGCAAACTGAACTCTAAAGTATATGTCGGTACCCTGAATCAGGGGTACCCTCTTCTATAGTATGAAGACGCTGCACACGTATGAGACCTCCAGGTCACACGGAGAGTGGCACCCGACCCCACCACATGAGCAGGCCTAAGGGTGCCACGTGGCGAGGAAGGATAATACATCCCGGGAAGCACCGTTGGGTCCGGATCTCCGCAGAGGAACACCAGACCCCTATGAAATACGAGTCCGGAGCTCCCGAGGAGACATGTCGGGTCCCCCAGGTGGATCCCAGGTCCCCCCCGAGTGAGGTCCGGGCCTTAGCGAGGTCCCGGGACGGGGAGGACCCCGGCATAGGCAGGGTCCGGTGCCGACACGTGTCCGGGCCTTACCCTACGCTCCCCGTTCAAGCGGAGACCTGCAGCGGCCGCGGCGCTTGAGGCTTGTGACATAAGCCAACGGGCCGAGCCTGACGTAAGGCCCATACGGCTGTGCAGCCTTTGCATTTATTGCGGAGAGGACGCGCCGCCTGCCACCACGCTGTCAGGCGACGCGCCCTCTCAGCATTTAATGCGTCCTGTCCAATCCACCGGCAAGCGGCGTCAGGGTCACCCAGCAGACGGCGCACTTGACCAGTCTGTTGGTGAACAGTGCGCCCGTGTCGAGCGGTGCACAATACTCATCATCCCTTCTACAAGAAGCTTCTCCTCCACGTCGAGGATACGGAGATCTCGGGCGTCAGGGCACAAGAAGATTTCCCCAAGCAGCAAACATTTGTGGCTCCAAGCGCTATATTCTTTATGTCCCTGGGCCCACCTGTCGGGGCCAGTACCTTTGTGCATGCCCCCCTTCAGCTATAAAAGGGGAGGCATGCGACGTTACACACAAGCTCAATCTTTCAAACCCAACCTCAGACACTCACAAGTTCATACAAGCTCACAAGCAATACATCACATAGTGGAGTAGGGTGTTACGCTCCGACGGCCCGAACCACTCTAAACCCTTGTGTGTTCCTGTGTTCTTCCCATTTTCCCGACTAACAAGCAAAACGCCTACGCCCCTCCTCATCTTAGGATTTAGGGGGGTGCACTCCGCCACCCGGCCGGAGATTTGCTCTCCGACATTTGGCGCGCCAGGTAGGGGCCAAGGCATTAGGTTTTTGCTTGTTTACTTGCCCAAGGATGATGGTGCAAATCGTTGAGCACCGTGCCGAGACTTCAGTGGATTTCGCGGTGGAGGAAGAGGATGCTTCCTCCACACCGCAAGTTCCCAACCGCCCCATGTCAGGCACTGCTGCTGTGCACGCTGCACGACAGCACACGGCTGCGCAAACATCCCGGACTCTATCGAGGGCTTCTTCGGGGGCATTATCGGTAGCCAGGGAGTTGTTGCGACACCCTCAAAGCTCCACGGCCTCACCAGGGGCCATGAAGCAATGGCGGGACGACGTCGACCGACTACTTGGTATGACACATTCTACTTCGACCAGGTCAAGGACGCAGTCATCCCGACGCCAACACGAGGCGTCGGCGTCTGTGCGCTCGCCCTCGGTAAGGGGTGCACAGACCAACAACCTCCGGGCAGAACTCAACCGCAGGCGTGTGGGAGAGGATGCCCGAGTCTCATTGGAAAGGGCGCGCGAGCGCCGCCAAAACATAGATGGTCGCAACCTCGACCAAGACTTCGCTGCGGTTGCACCGCAGACACCAATGGGCACCCGGTCCCAAACCGGTGTCCCCTTGGCCGGTGTGGGTTGCGCCACCCTTGCGGATCATCTCCGCGCGGCGTCATGGCCACCCAAGTTCCAGCCGCACCTGCCAGAAAAGTACGACGGAACATCGAACCCGTCAGAGTTCCTGCAGGTGTACGTCACCGCCATCATGGCAGCAGGTGGGAACACCGCTGTGATGGCGACATATTTCCATGTGGCCTTGTCTGGACCACCCCGGACCTGGCTCATGAACCTCACCACGGGGTCAGTCTACTCCTGGGAGGAGCTCCGCGCGCGGTTGAAAGGGAAATGTGCCTTGGGCCATTTCTAAGTATTTTGGTGATATCGTATTGTGCAAGATCTTCTCTCTAGCCACTTGGCATTAACTGTGCTAACGCTTAATCAAAGTTTTGTGGCTTAAGTTTTTAAGTTTTACAGGATCACCTATTCACCCCCCCCCTCTAGGTGCTCTCAGCGGTTCGTTGCGAACTTCGCCAGTGCTTACCAGCAGCACGGTGTGGTGGCCCACCTCCATGCGGTGAGGCAGGAGCCCGGGGAGACCCTCCAAAAGTTCATCTCCCGCTTCACCAAGGTGCGAGGTACTATACCTCGTATTTCTAATGCTTCCATCATCACGGCCTTCCGACAAGGAGTACGTGATGATAAAATGTTGGAGAAGTTGGCCACACACGACGTGGAAACTGTCCCCACACTCTTTGCTCTGGTCGATAAATGCGCCAGAGCCGTTGAGGGTCGTGCATGGCACTCAGCCCCACAGACCGGAGCTGCCCAGTCGGGTGGCTCGGGCGCCGTCCCCCGGGACGGAAAGAAGAAAAAGAAGAATGACCACGACTACTAGAGGCCGCGGTCCATCGCTCTAGTGGTCGCAGCCACGACCGGGGGCCATGGCGATCGCAACAAACGCCCACGGCCGCAGAGGGGTAACAGTGGCTCATGTCCTGTGCACCCCAACGGCCGCCACAGCGCCGCGGAGTGTCGCGAGATCATTGATCTCGCGAAACGTGTCAGTGAGCGGCGCGAGCAGTCTTCCAAAGACGGCTCCCCACCTCGCCGCCGACCTGGCAAAGAAAAGGTGGACGATGGCGAGGTGGCCGTGGCTGAGCGGGACCTCGGGTATCAGTCGCCCGAAGGGGACCTGAAGGATGTCTTCGCCAGAGGCTCTTACTCCGGTGAAGACAACTAGGCGGACCCTAGGGGGACCCCGTACTCCCTAGTCTGCGGAGCTGAAGCATGCCTTCCTCCGGAAACCCTTCTGGATCCCCCGCAGGTCCAGGCCTTCGACAGGTACATACAAGAACAGTCGCAGCCAAAGGCGGGGGCCCCCGTGTCAAATGCAGATGAGGACCCAGGGTCGGGACCTAGCCTTGCGGCAAGTACCGAACCAAGAAGGGCTCCGCAACTCTCCCCCGGCTGGGAAAGACCCTTCAAGGCAGCAGGAACGCACCGACCCGAGGGCAACCATCTAGCTATGACTGAAGGAGTGCCTTACCCCGATGCTGAAACATCTCTGTAAGTTCTATCCATAGAGCAAGTCTGAGGGGTCGAATCTGTTTCCCTTTTTTGTAACTAGGTAACGCATACGTGCACGACAATTCGGTGGGGTCTGTCCCCATAAGCCCGGTCTATTGGTCTGCACACATGCAAGACGAGTTATAAAAAAAATTGTCCCCTCAGTTGTGCCCCTATGATAGATCCACCTCACTGCTCCATGGTCTTGCCTTGCAGTTTTTCAGATAATACTTTTTATCTAACCCACCCGTATGGTTCCTATCTGTCCTAACATTACGACGTCTGAATTGAGAAGCTAGGCTCGCAGTCTAGGGCCCCCGATACGAAAGTTGGGAGGTCCAACAGCCTGGGAGCCGGCCCTAAAGAACGGGATCCCGTTCCATGGGGTGGTCCGGAGCCCGTGTAGCCGCTCAGCCTGGTCCCGTACCGTGGGCCTGCATGCTCCACCACTCCGTGATGGGTACTTAGTATTTGGGGCTATAAGTCCTGCGGGTCCGACAACCTCAAGACCGGAGCTAGAGAATGGGTATTAGTCTCCTGGGGTGGTCCGGAGCCCATGCATCCGCTCAGCCTGGTCCCGTACCGTGGGCCTGCACGCTCCACCGCCCTGCGACAAGTATCCTAGTATCTAGAACCGCGGCCCAAGGGGGTCCGGACACGCAACTTGGCCACCCGGACTAAAACCTGCGAGTCTCGAGCATGTATCAAAGGACAGCTAATGTTAGACAAGGAACCCTATGAGGTGTACTACTAATGCTTCCTAGCTAAAGTTGTGTATAGATCCAGATCCCGGCGAGGCTGCCTCCCGAGGATTGTTGACAACCTTTTCAGAAACGCTGGTATCCAACCTCAACACATCAAGCCTGCATCCCAGGCGGGGGGCCAGGTACCAAGGAGGAGTCAACAATATCGCACACAGAAGGAACAAGTTGAAAATAGATAAGTGCTAATACTGCTTAACAAATAGTACTCTTGAGTACCTTACAAAAAGCAAAAGTATTACATTTGTTTTCAAGTGGAGCCCTAGTTTCATCTCTACTTTGCAGGAATGAACTACCTCCACACCAGTAAGGACCGCGGGATAGCTAGCTCTGAGCGGCTCACCGGTAGAGGTGACCACTAGGGCTGGATATCGAGCTGGCTCGACTCGGCTCGGTTCGACTTGAGTTGGCTCGTTATGATAGCGAGTTAGCTCGACTCGACTCGTTATGATAACGAGCTGGAGAAGCTGCTCGGCTCGGCTCGTTTGGTAACTCGGTCTGACTCAATTAACTCGTGAGCCAGCTCGTTATCAAAATTGACATAAGCCATAAAGCCAACAGCCATACATACATAATATCAGATACAACTATTTACAAAAATAACAGCCATCTCATTCACTTAAACAAACAAAAAATAATTGTATATTGGAATACATGCAACCACCAATTATAGACTTATAGTTCATAATAGTTCCATTCCATTCCATAATCCATAATTCCATACTTTCATAGTTTTAGTTCTAGAACCAAAATACATGCAGTGATGCAGCCTTACAGGAGTTCAGGAGTTCAGGACAAAGTTGTAGGGAGCCAACAAAATATGCTAGGTTAGCAACAGTTGCAACTTACAAGTTGCAACCAACAATTACAGGCTTACAGTTACAGCCTTACAGGCTTACAGTTACAGCCAACAAAATGTAATGACCATGTGCCTCTCATGTCTCCTCTCCTGGGTCCTATCTCTCCCTAAAAGAGAAATGTGCCCTTGGGCCATTTCTAAGTATTTTGGTGATTTATTGTCCAACACAAGTGCCTAAGTGTTAAATGGTGGACAAAGTACAAATCAAGTATAAAGGTATGTTTCTAAGACTTAGTATATTGTTTTGGAGACTAATGTATTATGTCTAAGTGCTGGAAACAGGAAAAATCTGGATGGAATTAAAGATGGCTTTGTTCAGCCGAAGTTAGCTCAGTCTGGGTGCACCAGACTGTCCGGTGGTGCACCGGACAGTGTCCGGTGCGCCAGGCTGACTCAGGCAAACTTGCTGCTCTCGGGAAATCGTCAGCGACGTATGGCTATAAATCACCGGACTGTCCGGTGGTGCACCGGACTGTCCGGTGAGCCAACAGTCAGCCGGGCCAACGGTCGGCCGCGGAATCCGCGCGCGACGCGTGGCAAGTGCCAACGGTCGGAAGGGGCACCGGACTGTCCGGTGCGCCAACGGCTCCAAGACTGCAACGGTCGGCTTCGCCAAATAAGGAAAGAGATCCGCACCGGACAGTGTCCGGTGGTGCACCGGACTGTCCGGTGCGCCAGGCGACAGAAGGCAAGAATTGCCTTCTTGAAATGCTCTCAACGGCTCCTAGCTGCCTTGGGGCTATAAAAGAGACCCCCTAGGCGCATGGAGGAGCACACCAAGCATTCTCTAAGCATTCCTAAGCACCAAGACTTCGATTCCGCGCATTTGATTCTTTGTGATAGCAACTAGAGCTCCATTTGAGTTGTGAACTCACCGGGTTGTGTTGTGAGCTCTTGTTATGACTTGTGTGCATGTTGGTACTCTGATTTCGTGTCTTGTGTGCGTTGCTCATCCCTTCCTTACTTTGTGCTTCTTTGTGAACATCAAAGTGTAAGGGCGAGAGGCTCCAAGTCGTGGAGATTCCTCGCAAGTGGGACATAGTAAAGTGAAAAGCAAAACACTATGGTATTCAAGTGGGTCTTTGGACCGCTTGAAAGGGGTTGATTGCAACCCTCATCCGTTGGGACGCCACAACGTGGAGTAGGCAAGTGTTGGACTTGGCCGAACCACGGGATAAACCACTGTGCCATCTCTGTGTTGATCTCTTTGTGGTTATCATGTTGTGCAAGCTCTCCTCTCTAGCTACTTGGCTTAATTATGCTAACTCCTAAGCAAGTTTTGTGGATTAAGTTTCAAGTTTTTATAGGATCACCTATTCACCCCCCCTCTAGGTGCTCTCAATTGGTATCAAAGCTGTTCTCTTCAAAGAAAGGGACTAATCGCCCGAAGAGATGGATCCTAAGGGCAAGGGGAGGGTAGTCAATGATAAGGAGAAGGAGTCCTTCGTCAATGATCCAAAGGAGGACAAACCTACTGACTCAGGCTCGGGCCACAAAAGAAGAGACGAGAGGAAGAAGAAAACAAGGCGCATCAAGGAGATAGTCTACTACGACAGCGACGAATCTTCCTCCTCCCAAAAGGACGACGACAACGACTACGAGAAAAAGAAGACGGTTAATTCAAACTTCTCTTTTGATTACTCTCGTATTCCTCAAAGTACCAATGCTCATTTACTCTCCATTCCACTTGGTAAACCTCCTCATTTTGATGGAGAAGACTACAAATTTTGGAGTCACAAAATGGGTAGTCACTTGTTTGTTAGAAATATGCCCTAGAGATAATCATAGAGATGAGCATATTTCTTTGTATCCATGATATATATATTGCTTAATTGAATATCCATGGAAGGCACCTTGTATTGATTAGCAATTATGTGAATTGTTTGTGAGATTCTTTACTTATATGGTTATTCTAAATGATGTCCCTAGTCAAAGTCGATGACTAGCACATGTATTAGTTGATGACTACATTTCACAAGTCATGAACATGGAGATGTTAAATTAATAATGTGGGCGCATGTATGACATGAGGCTGGACCGACCCAACGTGAGATATTGTAATATAGTTCTCTTCTTGCAACATGAATGTTGTATCCTTAGACCTGAGATTGTCGCATGTTCTCAAGATGTGAATTGACTTACTTAGGGACTATCAAACGCTATCCCGTAACTGGGTAGTTATAAAGGTAGTTTTGGGTTTGTCAGGAAGCATGCTATGAGGCATGGTCAGTCAAGATGGAATTTGTCCCTCTCTTTGTGAGAGAGATATCTCTGGGCCCCTCGAGTGATTGGATCAAGAAATGCATGGCCGTGCTAGGGTTAAGAGTTAACCATTGAAAGGATTCCAATTCACAGTATCGAGAAAGAGAGGTCAGCTTAGAGCCAGACCAAATATCGTGAGACAAAGGGAACATCATGTACTTAATGTCGCAATGGTTCGTCTGATATGATCTTTACGTACACATAGGAGTTGACATGTCTTGCTAGAGGCCGCTGTCAATTATTGGGCCAAGTAAGAGTACTCGGGCTATGTCTATTTGTACGTGAACCTATAGGGTCACACACTTAAGGGGAAGGAAGCCTAATTCGGATTAGATCCGAAATTAGACTGGGCTTTAGGGTTAATGATGGGCCTCAGCGTCAGAAGCCCACCATAACGCCTATATAATGAGGGGCGGGGGCGCGGTTAAGAGATAACCTAATTCGCCACCTGCAAATCAGCAGCCGCCGCTCGCCTCTCGCCCTCGCCAAGCCACCGTCGCGAACCTAGCAGTTCGGTACACGGCGCTTCCTCCCTGTACGTGTGGATACCTCGGAGGTGCTGCATCTGGAGCACTTGGACGAACCGTGCGAGGACGTGAAGGACGCCGGCGACTGCACGGCACTGCTCGACACGTTCGTCTACATCGAGACGTCTTCCGCTGCTCTGCGCGTCTAGTGGTAATTCCATGACCTATAACCGCAGTAGTTCTTGGTATTATGGGGATGAAAATTTTGTTTTGCGCTAGCGTAGCCTCCCCGTAATCCTACAGTGGTATCAGAGCCAGGTTGTGCGTAGTTTTAGGTCTGGATCTAGATTCATGAGATGGATCTACTTGATGCACGGTTTGATTAGATCAATTGGTTATAAAGGGTTGAAGTAGATTACATCGGATATGACTGGAGAGATCAGTTCGTCCTTCTCTGTTATGTGCGCGACTTGCCCCTACCGGCTGGAATCACCATCGGGGCTAACTGCGTACACAACTAGCAGATTGATGTAACAGATCAACGTCATGAGTGTAATCTTCTTCGGGTCGAAAGTCTCGGATTTGGGTTGATTTGATCAACCGCATGAGATTTCCAGTGGAATTTCCATACATACGATGCATGGACCACCGTGGCTATCTGCTGAAGTGGCGAACGTATAGAAACGTGTTTGTCTAACCTGTTTTTGCAGGACATCTTGTGATCCGTATGGCTATTATGTATATAATGCATGTAAATAAATTATTCATGACCTGCGTGTCGTGACCAGGGCAATACGGCTGGAGCCACATGTATTGTCCAAATTTAATGTAATGACTTGTGTGTCAACATGTGATGATCCAAAGCGTATATGTAATTTGTTTACCAGCATACGTTAGATAGGTCTTGAAGGACTCATCACCTGGAGGATGGCATACCTATATCATGGAGATGGAGATCATCGTGATGGACAGATTATTGGAGATGGGGATCACCATGTGACAGCAAGCCATACCGAATCACAACTGTTGTGTGAATGCCATTCTTATTGTTCTACTTGTTTATATTGCATATATGTCCTTGCGTGCGATGTTATAAGTAGGACGATCCCTCATAAATGTTTAAGCTTTAATGCCTCTCCAAACCTTGCACTATCATAAGTCTTGTACAATTGGTGGTGGGTCTATGAAATTAGGGTGCCACCAGTTTTCCTTGACTAGATAGGTTTGTATCGGATACGAACTGCAGAAAGGGTTGGTTAACTTAAACAAAGTCAGCTTAATGGTTAAGGACTTTGAGGCATAAGGTTGGGAGCCGAGACATAGAGATGTCACCCAACAACAGGAGTCATATATATGATATGATTAGCAAGGAGTTGCTTACCGATCTACCTTGTCTTCTAGCGGTGATGCTAAAGCTCACTAGTAGACTTGTTAGTTGTGGGTTCTGAATCACTAAGTATCAATCGAGGGATATTGATTTTAGTGGGAGTAGACTATTAAATGTTTAATATGATTTACTCTGTCATGGATATTTTTGTCTTAGTATTTTGCATTATTTTGTTGTAGATAAATGGCACCTAGCACACCAACATTTACTTTGCGATCAATTCTTGAAAAGGATAAGTTAAATGGAACAAACTATACGGATTGGATCCGTAACCTGAGAATTGTTCTCAGGGCTGAAAAAAGGAAGACGTTCTAGACACCCCACTACCAGAGGATCCTGGTGAAAATGCAACTGCTGCAGCTAAAACCGCTTACAAGAAAGCAATGGATACTAATCTTGAAGTGAGTTGCCTAATGCTTGCTTGCATGGAGCCTGAGCTGCAGATGCAGTTTGAGACAAACCATGAGGTGCACGATATGATCGTGGCGCTCAAGGATATGTTCCAGACTTAGGCTAGGACAGAAAGGTTCAATGTGTCCAAAGCCTTTCTGGAATGCAAGCTAGCAGAAGGCGCAGCAGTTGGGCCACACGTAATCAAAATGGTTGGTTACAGTCAGAGGTTGGAGAAGCTAGGCTTCCCAATAAGCCAAGAGTTGGCCACTGACTTCATTTTGGCATCTCTTCCGCCCAGCTATGGAAACTTCATCACGAACTACCATATGCATGGGGCAGAGAGGGGCCTCAATGAACTATGTGGCATGCTGAAAATAGCAGAGGGGGACATAAAGAAAAGCGCTGGCAGCAGCGGCCATGTGATGGCGGTCCAAAACAAACCCAACTTTAAGAAGAAGGGTAAATCTCAAAAGAAGAAGGGCAAGGCAAAGGATACAGTATCCAAGCCAAATCAAAAGCCCAAGGCTGGACCAGCTGCAGATGCAGAGTGCTTTTATTGCAAAGAACTTGGTCACTAGAAAAGGAATTGCAAGCAGTACTTGGCCTCTATTAAGGATCGCGGCGGTAAGGGTACAGCCGCAGCAGGTACACTTGCTATTCACATTACAGAAATTTTTCTTGCTGATTCTTATATTAATTCTTGGGTATTTGATACCGGATCGGTTGCCCATATTTGCAATTCGATGCAGGGAATGATAAGAAGTAGAAGCGTGAAAAGAGGAGAAGTTGATTTCCGGGTAGGCAATAATGCAAGAGTTGCTGCGTTGACCGTCGGGACGATGCAACTCCACCTCCCATCAGGATTTATTTTGGAGTTAAATAATTGTTATCTAGTTCCTAGTATGAGTCGAAACATTATGTCTCCTTCATGTTTGATGAAGGATGGTTTTTCATTTGCGAGTGAAAACAATGGTTGTGTGATCTCTAAGAATGGCATGTTTGTGGCTTTTGCATCCATTATGAATGGGTTATTCATTTTAAATCTTGATGATGCACCTATCTGTAATATTAGTGCTAAAAGGCCTCGGCCTAATGATTTAAGTCCTACCTACATGTGGCACTGTCGTTTGGGTCATATAAGTGAGAATCGCATGAAGAAGCTTCATTCTGATGGGCTTTTAACTTCGTTTGATTTTGAATCATACGAGACATGTGAAGCTTGCTTACTTGGTAAGATGACCAAGGCGCCCTTCACGGGTTTACCGGAGAGGACGTTAGATTTATTGGAACTCATACATACTGATGTGTGCGGACCAATGAGTACGACAGCTAGGGGAGGATTCCAATACTTCATAACCTTCACTGATGATTTTAGTAGATATGGGTATGTCTACTTAATGAAACACAAGTCTGAATCCTTAGAAAAGTTCAAAGAGTTTCAGAATGAAGTAGAAAATCAGCGTGGCAAGAAAATTAAAGCACTGCGATCAGATCATGGTGGTGAATATTTGAGTCATGAGTTTAGCAATCATCTAAAGAGTTGTGGAATTGTTCCACAGCTTACGCCGCCTGGAACGCCTCAGAGGAATGGCGTGTCTGAGCGACGTAATCGGACTTTATTGGATATGGTTCGATCAATGATGAGCCAGTCGGACCTACCTTTGTCGTTTTGGGGATACGCTCTAGAAACAGCAGCTTTCACACTAAATAGGGTACCGTCTAAGTCCGTAGTTAAGACACCATATGAGATGTGGACTGGGAAGACTCCCAGCTTGTCTTTTCTGAAGATTTGGGGTTGTGAGGTTTACGTCAAGCGACTACAGTCGGATAAACTCACTCCAAAATCGGACAAGTGCATGTTCGTGGGATATCCAAAGGAAACTTTAGGATATTACTTTTACCATCGGTCAGAGGGCAAAGTGTTTGTCGCTCGGAACGGTGTGTTCTTAGAGAAAGAGTTTCTCAAAAGAGAGAAAAGTAAACAAAAGGTGTATCTTGAAGAAGTTCAGGATGAGCCAGTGGGACAAGATTCAACAAGTGATGCTAATATAGCAGAACAAGTTGAGACGTCTATGGCAAGAGAATCACCACCACAACCACGAAGGTCAGCAAGGCTTCGCGAGACACGAGGAGAAGTGCTATTGTTGGGCAATGGGGAAGTGTTGTTGTTAGACAACGACGAACCTGCAACATATTCAGAAGCGATGATGGACCCAGATTCCGAGAAATGGCATGTCGCCATGAGATCCGAGATAGATTCAATGGGAGAAAATTAAGTTTGGAACTTGGTTGACCCGCCTGATGGTGTTAGACCTATAGAATGCAAATGGATCTATAAGAAGAAGAAAGACATGGATGGAAATGTTCACATCTATAAGGCTCGACTTGTTGCAAAGGGTTTTCAACAAGTTCAAGGAGTTGACTATGACGAGACATTCTCGACAGTAGCGATGCTTAAATCTATTCGGATCATTCTAGCTATTGCCGCATATTTCGATTATGAGATTTGGCAGATGGATGTCAAAACAGCTTTCCTTAATGGAAACCTAGATGAGGACGTGTATATGATACAGCCCGAGGGTTTTATCGATCCGATCAATGCTGGAAAGATATGCAAACTTCAGAAATCCATTTATGGGTTGAAGCAAGCATCTCGGAGTTGGAACATTCGTTTTGATGAAGTGATCAAAGGGCTTGGTTTTCATCAGAATGAAGAAGAAGCTTGTGTTTACAAGAAGGAAAGTGGGAGCGCTGTTGTATTTCTAATCTTGTATGTGGATGACATATTATTGATTGGGAATGACATTCCTATGCTGGAGTCCGTCAAGGCTTCACTGAAAAAGAGTTTTTTCTATGAAGGACTTAGGGGAAGCAGCATATATTTTGGGCATAAGGATCTATAGAGATAGGTCGAAGAGGCTTATAGGATTAAGTCAAGATACGTACATTGACAAGGTTTTGAAACGGTTCAACATGGAACAATCCAAGAAAGGGTTCATACCTATGTCACATGGTAAACACCTTAGCCAAATGCAATGTCCTGCAACGGCTAATGAGCGGGAGCGCATGAGTAAGGTACCATACGCCTCAGCAATTGGTTCAATCATGTATGCCATGATAAGTACACGCCCAGATGTTTCATACGCTATAAGTGCTACGAGTAGATACCAGGCTGATCCAGGTGAGGATCACTGGACAGCGGTAAAAGGCATTCTTAAGTACTTAAGAAGGACTAAAGATATGTTCCTGGTATATGGGGGTAAGGAGGAGCTCGTTGTAACTGGTTACACCGATGCTAGCTTCCAAACTGACCCAGACGAGTTAAAATCGCAATCAGGTTTTGTGTTCACAATAAATGGTGGTGCTGTTAGTTGGAAGAGTTCCAAACAGGAGACTGTGACTGATTCTACAACAGAAGCCGAGTACATTGCAGCTTCTGAATCTGCGAAGGAAGGTGTTTGGATAAGAAAGTTCCTCATCGAGCTTGGTGTGTTTCCTAATGCATCTAGCCCATTGAACCTCTACTGTGACAACAATGGGGCTATTGCGCAAGCTAAGGAGCCAAGGAACCACCAGAAAAACAAACACGTACTGCGGAAGTTTCACCTCATACAAGAATTCATTAGGCGGGGTGAGATAAAGATATGCAAAATACATACGGATTTGAATGTTGCTGATCCTTTGACAAAACCTCTTCCACAACCTAAGCATGAGGCACACGTGAGATCTATGGGTATTAGATATCTTCTAGATTAACTCTAGTGCAAGTGGGAGACTGTTAGAAATATGCCCTAGAGATAATCATAGAGATGAGCATATTTCTTTGTATCCATGATATATATATTGCTTAATTGAATATCCATGGAAGGCACCTTGTATTGATTAGCAATTATGTGAATTGTTTGTGAGATTCTTTACTTATATGGTTATTCTAAATGATGTCCCTAGTCAAAGTCGATGACTAGCACATGTATTAGTTGATGACTACATTCACAAGTCATGAACATGGAGATGTTAAATTAATAATGTGGGCGCATGTATGACATGAGGCTGGACCGACCCAACGTGAGATATTGTAATATAGTTCTCTTCTTGCAACATGAATACTGTATCCTTAGACCTGAGATTGTCGCATGTTCTCAAGATGTGAATTGACTTACTTAGGGACTATCAAACGCTATCCCGTAACTGGGTAGTTATAAAGGTAGTTTTGGGTTTGTCAGGAAGCATGCTATGAGGCATGGTCAGTCAAGATGGAATTTGTCCCTCTCTTTGTGAGAGAGATATCTCTGGGCCCCTCGAGTGATTGGATCAAGAAATGCATGGTCGTGCTAGGGTTAAGAGTTAACCATTGAAAGGATTCCAATTCACAGTATCGAGAAAGAGAGGTCAGCTTAGAGCCAGACCAAATATCGTGAGACAAAGGGAACAGCATGTACTTAATGTCGCAATGGTTCGTCTGATATGATCTTTACGTACACATAGGAGTTGACATGTCTTGCTAGAGGCCGCTGTCAATTATTGGGCCAAGTAAGAGTACTCGGGCTATGTCTATTTGTACGTGAACCTATAGGGTCACACACTTAAGGGGAAGGAAGCCTAATTTGGATTAGATCCGAAATTAGACTGGGCTTTAGGGTTAATGATGGGCCTCGGCGTCAGAAGCCCACCATAACGCCTATATAATGAGGGGCGGGGGCGCGGTTAAGAGATAACCTAATTCGCCACCTGCAAATCAGCAGCCGTCGCTCGCCTCTCGCCCTTGCCAAGCCGTCGTCGCGAACCTAGCAGTTCGGTACGCGGCGCTTCCTCCCTGTACGTGTGGATACCTCGGAGGTGCTGCATCTGGAGCACTTGGACGAACCGTGCGAGGACGTGAAGGACGCCGGCGACTGTACGGCACTGCTCGACGCGTTCGTCTACATCGAGACGTCTTCCGCTGCTCTGCGCGTCTAGTGGTAATTCCATGACCTATAACCGCAGTAGTTCTTGGTATTATGGGGATGAAAATTTTGTTTTGCGCTAGCGTAGCCTCCCTGTAATCCTACATTGTTCTCTCTCCATCCTAGTATATGGGAGATAGTAGAGAGTGGAATGAAATTTGATAGCTCGGATAGTCCTTTGTTTATCAATGAACAGATTTATAAAAATGCACAAGCTACTACTGTGTTGTTAGCCTCATTGTGCAGGGACGAGTACCATAAGGTGAGCGGTTTGGACAATGCCAAGCAGATCTGGGACACCCTCAAGATCTCACATGAGGGGAACGACGTCACCATGCTCACCAAGATGGAGTTGGTGGAGGGCGAACTCGGGAGATTCGCGTTGATAAGGGGGGGAGGAGCCAACCCAAACGTACAACAGGCTCAAGACCCTCGTCAACAAGATAAGGAGCTATGGAAGCACGCGATGGACGGACCACGACGTCGTCCGCCTAATGCTAAGGTCCTTTACTGTACTTGATCCACATCTGGTAAACAATATTTGTGAAAATCCTAGGTACACCAAGATGTTGCTCGAAGAAATCTTTGGGAAATTTGTAAGCGGGCGGATGATGATCAAGGAGGCGAGATACGTGGATGATGCATTGAATGGCCCAATCCACGAGCCTCAAACCGTTGCTCTCAAAGCGACAAGGAGCAAGGAGGCACTACCTAGCAAGGTGGCGCAAGTTGAGGCGGTCGGGCTTAATGAGGAAGAAATGGTCCTTATCATCAAACGGTTCAAGACGGCGCTAAAGGGTCGCAAGGAGCACCCCAACAAGAACAAGACGAAGGGGAAGCGCTCCTGCTTCAAATGTGGTAAGATTGGTCATTTTATCGCTAATTGTCCCGATAATGATAGTGACCAGGAAAAGAAGAATGGAAAGTGGGAAAAGAAGAAGAACTACAAGAAGGCGAAGGGCGAGGCACATCTTGGAAAGGAGTGGGATTCGGATTGCTCCTCGTCTGACTCCGACAACGAAGGACTCGCCGCCACCGCCTTCAACAAGTCATCCCTTTTCCCCAACGAGCATCACACATGCCTCATGGCAAAGGAGAAGAAGGTATGTACTCAAAACAATACTACTTATGCTTCTTCAAGCGAGGATGAGTCTAGTGATGATGATGAAATAGACTATTCATGCTTATTCAAGGGCTTAGATAGAACTAAGATTGATAAGATTAATGAATTGATTGATGCTTTGAATGATAAGAATAGATTACTAGAAAAATAAGAGGACCTTTTATATGAAGAGCATGATAAATTTGTTAGTGCACAAAATTCTCTTGCTCTAGAAGTTAAAAGGAATGAAATGCTTTCTTATGAACTATCTACTTGTCATGAAACCATTTCTACTTTAAAAGGTGTTAATGATGAATTAAATGCTAAACTAGAAGTAGCAAATAAATCTAACTCTTGTGTAGAACATGTTATGATTTGCAATAGGTGCAAAGATTTTAATGTTGATGCTTCTAGTGAACACCTAGTTTGCATTTCTAAATTAAATGATGAAGTGGCTAGTCTTAATGCCCAACTTAAGACTAGCAAGAGTGAATTTGACAAGCTAAAATTTGCAAGGGATGCCTACACGATTGGTAGACACCCCTCAATTAACGATGGTCTTGGCTTTAAGAGGGAAGTCAAGAACTTAACAAGCCATAAGGCTTCCATCTCCGCCAAGGAGAAAGGGAAGGCCCCTATGGCTAGTAGTGCTCAAAAGAACCATGCCTTCATGTATCATGATAGGAGACATTCTAGGAATGTTTATAGAAGTTATGATTCTTTTGATTCTCATGCCATGGTTGCTTCTAGTTCTTCTATTATGCATGATAGAAATTTAGCTAGGAGAAATGTTATTAATCACATGCCTAGAAGAAATGTTGTTCATGTTTCTAGGAAAATAATAAATGGACCTTCTACAATTTATCATGCTTGCAATGCTTCATTTGCGATTTGTAGAAAGGATAGGAAAGTGATTGCTAGGAAACTAGGGGCAAAATGCAAGGGAGATAAAACTTGCATTTGGATCCCTAAGGATATTGTCACTAACCTTGTAGGACCCAACAAGAGTTGGGTACCTAAGACCCAAGCCTAAATTTGCCTTGCAGGTTTATGCATCCGGGGGATCAAGCTGGATTATCGACAGCGGATGCACAAACCACATGACAGGGGAGAAGAAGATGTTCACCTCCTACGTCAAGAATAAAGATTCCCAAGATTCAATCATATTCGGTGACGGTAATCAAGGCAAGGTTAAAGGCTTAGGCAAGATTGCAATCTCAAATGAGCACTCTATTTCTAATGTATTCTTAGTAGAGTCGCTTGGATATAATTTGTTATCCGTAAGTCAATTATGTAATATGGGATATAATTGTCTATTCACAAATATAGATGTGTATGTCTTTAGAAGAAGTGATGGTTCATTAGCTTTTAAGGGTGTATTAGACGACAAACTCTATTTAGTTGATTTTGCAAAAGAGGAGGCCCGTCTAGATGCATGCTTAATTGCTAAGACTAGCATGGGCTGATTGTGGCATCGCCGCTTAGCACATGTGGGGATGAAGAACCTTCACAAGCTTCTAAAGGGAGAACACGTGATAGGTCTAACTAATGTTACTTTCGAAAAAGATAGACCTTGTGCAGCTTGTCAAGCAGGGAAACAGGTGGGAAGCTCTCATCATGCCAAAAATGTGATGACAACATCAAGACCCCTGGAGTTACTTCATATGGACCTCTTCGGACCCGTCGCCTATCTAAGCATAGGAGGAAGTAAGTATGGTCTTGTTATAGTTGATGATTTTTCCCGCTTCACTTGGGTATTCTTTTTGCAGGATAAATCTGAAACCCAAGGGACCCTCAAGCGCTTCCTAAGGAGAGCTCAAAACGAGTTTGAGCTCAAGGTGAAGAATATAAGGAGCGACAATGGGTCCGAGTTCAAGAACCTTCAAGTGGAGGAGTATCTTGAGGAGGAAGGAATCAAGCACGAGTTCTCCGCTCCCTACACACCACAGCAAAATGATGTGGTAGAAAGGAAGATCAGGACGCTTATAGACATGGCGAGGATGATGCTTGGAGAGTTCAAGACCCCCGAGCGATTTTGGTCGGAAGCTGTGAACACGGCTTGCCACGCCATCAACCGGGTCTATCTTCATCGCCTCCTCAAGAAGACCTCATATGAGCTACTAACCGGTAACAAACCCAATGTGTCTTACTTTCGTGTATTTGGAAGCAAATGTTACATTCTAGTGAAGAAAGGTAGGAATTCCAAGTTTGCTCCCAAAGCTGTAGAAGGGTTTTTGTTAGGTTATGACTCAAATACAAAGGCGTATAGGGTCTTCAACAAATCATCAGGTTTGGTTGAAGTCTCTAGCGACGTTGTATTTGATGAAACTAATGGCTCTCCAAGAGAGCAAGTTGTTGATCTTGATGATGTAGATGAAGAAGACGTTCCAACAGCCGCAATGCGCACCATGGCGATTGGAGATGTGAGGCCACTGGAACAAAAGGAGCAAGATCAACCTTCTTCCTCAACAATGGTGCATCCCCCAACTCAAGACGATGAACAGGTTCATCAAGAAGAGGCGTGTGATCAAGGGGGAGCACAAGATGTTCATGTGAGAGAGGAAGAAGCACAACCGGCACCTCCAACCCAAGTTCGAGCGACGATTCAAAGGAATCATCTCGTCGACCAAATATTGGGCGACATAAGCAAGGGAGTAACTACTCATTCTAGATTAGTAAATTTTTGTGAGCATTACTCCTTTGTCTCTTCTATTGAGCCTTTCAGGGTGGAAGAGGCCTTGCTAGATCCGGACTGGGTGTTGGCCATGCAAGAGGAGCTCAACAACTTCAAAAGAAATGAAGTTTGGACACTGGTGCCTCATCCCAAGAAAAATGTTGTGGGAACCAAGTGGGTGTTCCGCAACAAACAAGACGAGCACGGAGTGGTGACAAGGAATAAGGCTCGACTTGTGGCAAAAGGTTATGCCCAAGTCGCAGGTTTGGACTTTGATGAGACTTTTGCTCCTATGGCTAGGCTAGAGTCAATTCGCATATTGTTAGCCTATGCTACTCACCATTCTTTCAGGTTGTTCCAAATGGATGTGAAGAGCGCTTTCCTCAACGGGCCAATCAAGGAGGAGGTGTACGTGGAGCAACCCCCTGGCTTCGAGGATGAACGGTACCCCGACCACGTGTGTAAGCTCTCTAAGGCGCTCTATGGACTTAAGCAAGCCCCAAGAGCATGGTATGAATGCCTTAGAGACTTTTTAATTGCTAATGCTTTCAAGGTTGGGAAAGCCGATCCAACTCTTTTTACTAAGACTTGTGATGGTGATCTTTTTGTGTGCCAAATTTATGTCGAGGACATAATATTTGGTTCTACTAACCAAAAGTCTTGTGAAGAGTTTAGCAAGGTGATGACTCAAAAGTTTGAGATGTCAATGATGGGTGAGCTAAGCTATTTTCTTGGGTTCCAAGTGAAGCAACTCAAGGATGGGACTTTCATCTCGCAAACAAAGTACACGCAAGACTTGATCAAGCGGTTTAGGATGAAGGACGCCAAGCCCGCAAAGACTCCAATGGGAACCGACGGACACACCGACCTCAACAAAGGAGGTAAGTCCGTTGATCAAAAGGCATACCGGTCTATGATAGGGTCTTTACTTTATTTATGTGCTAGTAGACCGGATATTATGCTTAGTGTATGCATGTGTGCTAGATTTCAATCCGATCCAAGGGAGTGTCACTTAGTGGCCGTGAAGCGAATTCTTAGATATTTAGTCGCTACACCTTGCTTAGGGATCTGGTATCCAAAGGGGTCTACCTTTGACTTAATTGGATATTCAGACTCCGACTATGCTGGATGTAAGGTCGATAGGAAGAGTACATCGGGGACGTGCCAATTCTTAGGAAGGTCCCTGGTGTCGTGGAGTTCTAAGAAACAAACCTCTGTTGCCCTATCCACCGCTGAGGCCGAGTATGTTGCCGCAGGACAGTGTTGCGCGCTACTACTTTGGATGAGGCAAACCCTCAGGGACTTTGGCTACAATCTGAGCAAAGTCACACTCCTATGTGATAATGAGAGTGCTATCCGCATGGCGGATAATCCTGTTGAACACAGCCGCACAAAGCACATTGACATCCGGCATCACTTTTTGAGAGACCACCAACAAAAGGGAGATATCGAAGTGTTTCATGTTAGCACCGAGAACCAGCTAGCCGATATCTTTACCAAGCCTCTAGATGAGTCGACCTTTTGTAGGCTGCTTAATGAGCTAAATGTCTTAGATTCGCGGAACCTGGATTGATTTATAATATACATGTGTTTTATGCTTTGATCATGTTCCCTTATGCATTTTGTTGTTTATTTATGGTGCTCAAGTTGTACAAGCACTCCCCGGACCTCTCAAGTCCACTTGCAAGTGATGCACATATTTAGGGGGAGATGTGCTACAACTTGACCCTTTGAGGCTAATTGTGTGCTTGAGTTTGCTTAATTTAGTCTCAAAGGAGGCATTGAAAGGGAAAAGGTGGACTTGAACCATGCAAGACTTCCACTGCACTCCGATGAAAGAGTAACTCATTCCAAGTTCATCTTTGTACTCTTATTGCCTTTTTACTCTTAGTTGAAGATTTTGGTGAGGCAATGGGGTTAAAGGGCCAAAATTGATCCCGTTTTGGTGCTTGATGCCAAAGGGGGAGAAAATAAGGCCAAAGCAAGAAATGGATCAGCTACCACTTGAGAATATTGAAAAAGTAGAGTTAGAGTTTTTGTTTGTCAAAATACTCTTGTTTGTCTCTTATTGTCAAAAGTTGGCCTCTTGTGGGGAGAATATTTGATTATGGGAAAAAGGGGGAGTTTTTGAATCTTTGATCAATTTCTCTTGAAATTTCTCTCTTTATGTTTCAACAAGTGTGTTTGACTTAGAGATAGGAAATTGAGTTTGATTTGAAAAAACCAAGTGGTGGCAAAGAATGATCCATATATGCCAAATTTGAATCAAAACAATCTTGAGTTCTTATTTGAATTGAATTTGCACTTGTTCTACTTGCTTTGTGTTGTGTTGGCATAAATCACCAAAAAGGGGGAGATTGAAAGGGAAATGTGCCCTTGGGCCATTTCTAAGTATTTTGGTGATTTAGTGTCCAACACAAGTGCCTAAGTGTTAAATGGTGGACAAAGTATAAATCAAGTACAAAGGTATGTTTCTAAGACTTAGTATATTGTTTTGGAGACTAATGTATTATGTCTAAGTGCTGGAAACAGGAAAAATCTGGATGGAATTAAAGATGGCTTTGTTCAGCCGAAGTCAGCTCAGTCTGGGTGCACCGGACAGTGTCCGGTGCGCCAGGCTGACTCAGGCGAACTTGCTGCTCTCGGGAAATCGTCGGCGACGTACGACTATAAATCACCGGACTGTCCGGTGAGCCAACAGTCAGCCAGGCCAACGGTCGGCCGTGGAATCCGCGCGCGACGCGTGGCAAGTGCCAACGGTCGGAAGGGGCACCGGACTGTCCGGTGCGCCAGGCGACAGAAGGCAAGAATTGCCTTCTTGAAATGCTCTCAACGGCTCCTAGCTGCCTTGGGGCTATAAAAGGGACCCCTAGGCGCATGGAGGAGCACACCAAGCATTCTCTAAGCATTCCTAAGCACCAAGAATTCGATTCCGCGCATTTGATTCTTTGTGATAGCAACTAGAGCTCCATTTGAGTTGTGAACTCGCCGGGTTGTGTTGTGAGCTCTTGTTGTGACTTGTGTGCGTGTTGGTACTCTGATTTCGTGTCTTGTGTGCGTTGCTCATCCCTTCCTTACTCTGTGCTTCTTTGTGAACATCAAAGTGTAAGGGCGAGAGGCTCCAAGTCGTGGAGATTCCTCGCAAGTGGGACATAGTAAAGTGAAAACAAAACATCGTGGTATTCAAGTGGGTCTTTGGACCGCTTGAAAGGGGTTGATTGCAACCCTCGTCCGTTGGGACGCCATAACGTTGAGTAGGCAAGTGTTGGACTTGGCCGAACCACGGGATAAACCACTGTGCCATCTCTGTGTTGATCTCTTTGTGGTTATCGTGTTGTGCAAGCTCTCCTCTCTAGCCACTTGGCTTAATTGTGCTAACTCCTAATCAAGTTTTGTGGATTAAGTTTCAAGTTTTTAC
Source organism: Zea mays (assembly GCF_902167145.1). Lineage (NCBI taxonomy): Eukaryota > Viridiplantae > Streptophyta > Magnoliopsida > Poales > Poaceae > Zea > Zea mays. The sequence goes on from NC_050098.1 coordinate 162,570,963, forward strand.
AGGATCACCTATTCACCCCCCTCTAGGTGCTCTCACTCCCTCTCCTCCATGTGAGTATGTGACCATGTGCCTCTACAAGTCATCAGAAAATCAGCAACACATAAATCAGAACCACTTATAAATCAGGGACAGCAGTACAACACCATGTTTTTCTACAAACATGACTACATCTACATGTCATATAATTATATAACCGAGCCACGAGTTTTTTTGTCCAGCCCTAGTGACCACATCAGCACCGACGGTGGTGGCCACCTCTGCACCGACAACTCGCCAGCAGCGGCGACCACCTCAGCATGTACGCCGCTGTGGAAAGGTCCTCGTCCCCGTCTCCCTACGGGGGGCGACAACGAGGCCATTAAAGCCAAAGAGTTGGAGGCTCGGCGGCAGGTGGCGCTGATAGTCTCACCAGCGGCTGCAACCACCTCTGCACCGGTGGGCGACAACTGCCTCAACGTGCGGAAAGGTCCTCGCTCTCGTCCTTACTAAGGGAGTGAGGACATCCAAGAACACAACCCCCCTCCGTGTACCCGAAGTGCGCCTCCTTCGCAAGACTGGCAAACACCCTTCTCCCCCGGACACTGAGGGAAGAAGCGGGCCGCCAGCCCATGCGGAAGGCGAGGCCCTAACTCGGCACACCCTCCTCCCCAGCACGGATGATGAACATCCTTGAAGCTGAGGGCAGGAGGGAGGCCGCAGCCCGGCTTGCTTCTCCCCACCACAAGGCTGGTGATCATCCCTCTAGATGACCACTGGTGGGAGAGTGTAGCCAGATTGCGCGATGAAAATCCTTGAAGCCAAGCAATGGCAGAAGAATGCCAACCCCCATGTCTATTGTGAGGGCTGACGCAGACAGAGCCGTTCCTGCTCCCGAAGAAAACGAAGTTGTAATCTTCCGAAGCTTCTTCAAAGCTGGACTTCGGTTCCCGTTGAGCCAATTTGTGGTTGAAGTTTTAAGGACATACCAGATTTTCCTTCACCAGATTACTCTCGAAGCAATTATCAGAATGGGGATCTTTGTCTGGGCTGTGAGAAGTCAAGGTCTAGAGCCAAGTGCCAGATGCTTTTGCAGTATGCATGAACTTTCATATGAGACAAAGCCCTAGGGTAAAGAACAATATCATAACAATTTCAGTTGCTATAGCTTCGTTGCTCGCTCTGGCGCAAGCTACCCAGTGCCAACGTTTCGGAAGAGATGGCTCGGGGCCTGGATGGAAGAGTGGTTTTACGTGAAAAATGAATTGAAGGCGAGATAAGACATTAAAGAAATCATCATGCGCCCCATCTGGTCCCGCTTCGGCCTCCGAAAGCCGAAGGTGGAAATTGATGAGGCAGCCGAAGCATGCCGAAGGGCCTTTAGCACAGTTTGCTCTTTTATTGGGACAAGAGACTTAGTTCAGGAACATGTAGCCTACAGGATATGGCCACTGATAGACAGCTAGGAAATGCCGAAAGAAACCATCACTAACCCTAGCGAAGGCGGTCTGGTTCGATTGAAATACACCTTCAGGTTTGGAGACCAGTTTGTTGAACCAGATGATGACTGGCTGAAGTGTGTTGAAAATACTAGTGATGAGCTACTTGGAGCATATTCCAAGTCCGAAGACAATGCACTATCTGCGGCCTTCGGGAGCCGAAAAAAGAAAAGATTAAATATGGTTTTTATGCTATTGGATTTGTGTACCCTGACTATCGCTACCCGCCACGGGGGCAGAAGAGAAAGGGTGCAACTTCCGAAAAGGTTGCCGCTTCGGCTGCTCTAAGCGAGCCTGCACCGAAGAGTAAAAAATTAAAAGTCCTCACCCACCGGCCCCGCTATATTGAACTGTCCATAGTGCCTGAGTTTAGCGGGGAGACTTCTTCAGCTACTGAAGCGAAAGGGCCTGCTCCTCCTGAGCAGAAGATTGAAGGGTCGGCTGCAATGCTGAAGGCACCCTCAGCCAAATTGGCTGAGCCGAAGACTGGTAAGACTGATGAGCCAAGAATCAAAGGGACAAAAATATTGGAAGTTTTAAGCCCTTCGGCAGAAGTGACGGTGCCGAAGGCACAAAAAGATCTTGCGGTGACTCCAAAAAGAAAAAGGATGGCAAATGTTCTAGATGTGCTAGAGTCAGTAAAGGCTTCAAGTTCTATTCCTTCAGGGAAAATTGCCGAGTCCTCAAAAATACAAATCGAAGCTGAAGCAAAACCGGCTGAAGTTGAAGCTACGGTGAGCCAGGCCAGCGTCGAAGTTAGGACTTCAGAGCTTGCTGATAAAGAACCTTCGGGATTTGAAGAGAAGGCGGCAGGGGAAGAGGCTATAGAACAGAGTTTGCCTGAAAAAACTCCCAGGCCTGCTCCCGAAGCTTTAAAAGAAAATATTGAATATATCATCTGTCATGCTTCGAGAAAGAAACTCTCTAAAGAAGAAGAACGAGAAGCTCAACACTATGCCCATGAGCTGAAATATCCAAAAGGGGCATTAGTGTTCAACGGCAGCGGAGAAGAGGATTTCTTGTACTGTCTTCAAGATAGCAAGGAGATATCTGTCTGCCAGGAGATGAGCACAAGCTTCGGATTCCCAACATTAGAAGATGGACTTTCAGTACTGTTGAAGGATGAATTGGCCGACAGTTTGGCATATAATAGTATAAAGGTGTGAAAATCAATTTTTGTACTTAAAAACGATTTTTTAAATTTGTTTATGCCTAATACTATGCTCCTTGCGCAGAGCTTGATCCTTAGCAATGCCCTCAGTGCACAGAAAAATATCAAAGACAAAGGATGCACTATAGCCCTGAACAACCTTTGTTCAGAAGTAATTGAACTAAGGAACGAAGGTCTTGAAAAAGATAAAATATTAATTTCATTGGTAAGCAAAATAAAAGAAGACGAGGCTAGCTCCAAAGCACAAGCTGAGGCCCAGAAAAATAAAATTGAAGACCTTCGGAAACAGCTAGCCGAGGCTAAATTAAAATGCGCTGTTGCCGAAGCTGATCGAGATGCCAGTGAGTACTGGAAAAACTATTTAAAAAAACACTTGTAGAACTTCGCGCATCAAAAGAAATATGCTTTGAGAAATATGTGGAATGCTTTAAAAAGATAAAAACTACCTTCGCCAACGTGGGCGCGTACTCAAGCGAAGATAACTTCATACGGGGCGATCCTGAAGGCGTAATCGAGTGGATCAGCGGCGAGGCTGAAGCCTTTGAAGAGATTTTGAGTGACCGCGGGGACGTCTGTGCCTTCTCTGGCGCGAGGGGAGTTGCAGCTATTTTAGAGAAGGTGGGGTGTGAACATGTTAAAACTTTGGCCCAGGCCGAAGCTGCCTTCTCTATCGACGATACGAAGGACCCCTCGGCCGAAGCAAGCTCAATAGGTGGAAATTTTTTTACTGATATCTGGGAAAATGATGGCCGAGGGATGGCACATGAAATAATGAAGAAGAGCGAAAAAGATATTCATGACGCTCGAGAAGCAACAAAAGAAACTGAAAGAGCTGCAGAACTCGAAAGACGAATAGGTATCACTTAATGACTTTTAGCTTTGTTGTTTATTTTTTGTGACTTCGAACTAATTTATGTCTTCTACCGCAGCTGAACTATCCCCTCCCCTAGAGCCATTCGACCCACTGGCCGACCCAGAGACAAGGAAAACAATAGAAAATATTAACATGGCCGAAGCTATTGTAGATGAAGTTGTTACTAAGCTGCTAACCGAAGCTTCAGAAAAAGTTCTGAAGGAAGAGTAGCTATAGTAAAAACATTTTCTAGAATGTTAATGTAACATTTGCTGAACTATATTTGTAATATTCAGTGCTTATGGATTTGAATGTAATATATGAGTGGCTTGTAATTCAGTTCTTTGCGATGCATGAAACTTTTTATACATACCGTTTTTGAGCCTGCGGCGAAAAAACACCTTCTCTTCTTTTCATGCTTCGTAAAGAAGATCTTTTATGCTTCGTAAAAATCATCCATACTTTTTAAAACATCAATGCTTCGTATATAATAAATCCCTTTTTCCGCATTAGAACTGATGAAGTTGTGATTCTCATCTTACTTTGTGCATTGGCGTCTTTTCATTTTTTGTAAAGCTTTGCCCGAAGATCGGCCTCGTTTTCAATTGATGTCATTGATGTGACATGATATATGATGTGATGCTATGCGATATGATGTGATGATATGATGCAAAGAATAATGCTAATGTATCGTGCCAATAAATGCCCAAACACACACATCCGAAGCTTCATCCATAACCTTCATTCCCTAAGGAATGACTGAAATCTCTTTGCCGTTTATTTTTCGGCTGCACCGTTTATTTTTCGGTGTAAGCTCTGCATTCCCTAATGAACGTATTTTGAACTTCTTCGCCTTCTATTTCGGCGGTATTCACGTTGACTTTTCGCGCTTCGCCTTATATTTCGGTGATATTTGGCTCTGCATTCCCTAAGGAACGACCTTTGAGCAGAAAACTTACGTTGCGCTCCCTTAGGAACGGCTTCTTGAAGCTTCAACAAACTTATATTGCGCTCTTTAAGAACGACTTTCTGTAGCTTCGGTGAAATTCTTAATGCGATTTTTAGCTCTGCATTCTTGAAGGAATATCTCTTTGTAGCTTCGGCATTCTCGTAAGTCTGTGACGAAGGTATATTTCATTTTGACATAAACGAAGCTAGTACAGAGAATTAAAAAATAGCAAGAAAACTAGGTTTACATTGATTGTTCCTTATTAAAAAGAAAACAACAGTGAATGTAAAATTGTGCCAAATGTAGGATATCTCTCAATATATGTGTTTTGATTCTGGCACAATGCTGTTAACTGTGCGAGCTTCGGACCCTTCCCTGAAATCTCGCTGCTGATGGGTCTATTGGCTCCCTTCTGGCTGCTGACCTCGTGAGTAGGCAGGCTGTAGTGGCGGCGGAAGTGGAAGCTGTGGCCAAGAAACTTGCGGCTGACTAGCCGAAGCAACAGAAGTTGCGGGATGATTACCCACATATTCTGGTATGTAGGGTGAATGACACGAAGCAGTGTGCAGGACCTGCTTCGGCTGATTTTTTCTGGGCTTCGGCTTCAGCAATTTCTTTTTGCTTTTGGATGGTGATTTGACACGTTCTTGTATTGTGGCCCTTGTCTTCACCACAGAATAGGCAGTAGATTTTCCTGGGCTGGTCCCCATATCTTCCTCCGAAGCCCCTGGCGCCTCTACCTCTTGGAGCTGGCGGCCAGAAAGAGCTTTGTTGCTGTCCCGAAACTTGCGAAGAATACTGCGGTCTCTGCTGTTGACTTCCTCTGTCATCACTCTGGATGGAGTTGTGAATTGACCTGACATGCCTCGGGTGGATTCTTCCTCCGAAGCCCCTGGTCATTTCAGAGAACCTATATGCTTCCTCCCTTCTTTGGCAGAAGTCATTGTCGGCCCGGATATACTCATCCATCTTCTAAAGCAGCTTCTCCAGAGTCTGTGGAGGCTTTCTAGCGAAATACTGAGCGGTAGGTCCTGGACGAAGCCCCTTAATCATGGCTTCAACAACAATTTCATTAGGCACTGTAGGCGCTTGTGCTCTGAGACGCAAGAACCTTCAGACATATGCCTGGAGGTACTCCTCATGATCTTGCGTGCACTGAAACAAGACCTGAGCTGTGACTGTCTTCGTCTGGAAGCCTTGGAAGCTTGTCACCAGCATATCCTTGAGCTTCTGCCACGAAGTAATGGTCCCTGGCCAAAGATAAGAATACCATGTTTGGGCCACATTCCGAACTGCCATGACGAAGAACTTGACCATGACAGCTGCATTGCCTCCATATGAAGATATAGTTGCTTCATAACTCATCAAAAACTGCTTCGGCTCTGAATGCCCATCATACATGGGAAGCTGAGGTGGTTTGTATGAAGGGGGCCATGGGATAGCCTACAGTTCTGCTGCCAAGGGAGAAGCATCATCAAAAGTAAAGGTATCATGATTAAAATCATCATACCATCCATCGTTGTTGAACAAGCCTTCTTGATGAAGCTCCCTGTGTTGGGGCCTTCGATCTTGTTCATCTTGAACAAGATGGCGTACTTCTTCGGTGGCTTCATCGATCTGCCTCTGAAGATCAGCCAGTCGGGCCATCTTCTCCTTCTTCCTTTGCACTTGCTGATGGATTATCTCCATGTTTCTGATTTCTTGGTCCAACTCTTCCTCCTGGAGTGTTGGACTAGTGACCTTCCTCTTCTAGCTTCGGGCCTCTCGAAGAGAGAGGGTCTCCTGGTTTGGGTCTAGTGGCTGCAGTGCGACAGCCCTTGTCGCTGAAGCTTTCTTCGGCGGCATGATGAAGATCAGTGCTTGCCGAAGGTGGTCGAAAAGAGGGTTCACCGGAGGTGGGCGCAAATGTTGGGGACTTGTTCTCAAATGCTATGAGTTAAAAACAAGGCAACACAAAATGTTAAATATTAATGTCCTTCGTCCTTCGAAGCATTATTTCCCTTAGGATATAATGATCTTCAGACGAAGGTTATGAAGGATGTACCTTCATAAATGCGATATATGTTAATGAAAGAAGAAGTATATGTAATATAAGAGACAAGATAAACAATCACATAACCTTATTAATTTATTGTATTATCCTGGAAAGACAGAAACAATATTGAATTACAAATGTACCTTCGACTTGATATAAGGCAAAAAAGTACAAGCGTGACGCAAAAGCAAGTACAAGTCAGCGTGAACAGTACAAGGGCACTATTCACCTATTTATAGGCACAGGACACAGCCTATGAGAGATTACAATTATGCCCTTTACATTCGCTATTGACTTATGAAAAAATCTATGAGGACTGAACAACCTTTTCCCTTTTAAGTCGGTTCCCTTTTCTGCAATTTAGCCGAAGCTCCCTTCCGCACAGCTTCGGAGCGACGACAACCTTCGTCACGATCCAGCTCTTCATCGTATCTGCTTTTACCATGAATCCGAAGATACTTGTCCATAAATCATACTTGGGAAACATTGTTAAATTATGTTTTTGAGGACCTTCGGAGGACGAAGGCCCCCAACACGCCCCTTCATCTTCGCTGTAACCAGCGGTTAAAAAGGCCAAGCGCAAATCAGACTCTGGCCCCACCTACAGGCTCGCATCCTCCCCTGAGGCGGGCCCGGGAGCCACTGTTGGTACCCTGAATCAGGGGTACCCTCTTCTACAATATGAAGACGCTGCACACGTACGAGACCTTCAGGTCACACGGAGAGTGGCACCCGACTCCACCACATGAGCAGGCCTAAGGGTGCCACGTGGCGAGGAAGGATAATACATCCCGGGAAACACCGTTGGGTCCGGACCTTCGCAGAGGAACACCGGACCCCTGTGAAATACGAGTCTGGAGCTCCCGAGGAGACATGCCGGGTCCCACAAGTGGATCCCAGGTCCCCCTCGAGTGAGGTCCGGGCCTTAGCGAGGTCCCGGGACGGGGAGGACCCTCGCACAGGCAGGGGTCCGGTGCCGACACGTGTCCAGGCCTTACCCTACGCTCCCCGCTCAGGCGGAGACCCGCAGCGGCCGCGACGCTTGAGGCTTGTGACATAAGCCAATAGGCCGAGCCTGACGTAAGGCACATACGGCTGTGCAACCTTTGCATTTATTGCGGAGAGGACGCGCCGCCTGCCACCACGCTGTCAGGCGACGCGCCCTCTCAGCATTTAATGCGTCCTGTCCAATCCACCGGCAGGCGGCGTCAGGGTCACCCAGCAGACGGCGCGCCTGACCAGTCTGTTGGTGAACAGTGCGCTTGTGCCGAGTGGCGCACAATACTCATCATCCCTTCTACAAGAAGCTTCCCCTGCACGTCGAGGATACGGAGATCTCGGGCGTCAGGGCACAAGAAGATTGCCCCAAGCAGCAAACATTTGTGGCTCCAAGCGCTATATTCTTTATGTCCCTGGGCCCACCTGTCGGGGCCCAGTATCTTTGTGCATGCCCCCCTTCAGCTATAAAAGGGGAGGTATGCGACGTTACACACAAGCTTAATCTTTCAGACCCAACCTCAGACACTCACAAGTTCATACAAGCTCACAAGCAATACATCACACAGTGGAGTAGGGTGTTACGCTCCGGCGGCCCAAACCACTCTAAACCCTTGTGTGTTCCTGTATTCTTCCCGTTTTCCCGACTAACGAGCAAAACGCCTACGCCCCTCCTCATCTTAGGATTTAAGGCGGGTGCACTCTGCCACCCGATCGGAGATTTGCTCTCCAACAGTATATGTCTCTTGTAACTTTAAATCTTGTTTCTCAATTTATATTTATTTGATATAATTAATTTAAATTATCTTTAAATATTGCACTTTTTAATGGAGATGAATTTTTCGTAAAGATAAATTTTCCAACAGAGATGTAGACGAGAGAAAAACCTTCCTCGTGAATGTTCACGTGGATAGAATCTCATTTCAAAATCTATATAGGGCCTCAGACCGTCACCGCCCTGCTGTCCTGCTTGGGAGCAGCTGCTCCCAAGTCAAGCGCCGCCCTCGTACTGGGCTTCTGTCAGTGGACGGCCCATACTGTTGCCTTTCTCAGCTAGCCACGATGTCGCGACCCGGCCCTGCTCCCCGTGCGGCGCGGGGACGTCGCGGTCACCCGCGATCAGGGGACTGGCTGGTGGTGTTTGCTCGTGCGTCCTTGACTCCTTGTGCTGCTTGTTGCTCCGGCGAGTCTCGGGCTAGGCTACCAGTCTACCACGCCCGTCCCAGGCAAGAAACAAGTGGAGCTTACCCTTCATCGAAAATCTTGATCCTGTACTCAGGGGCGAAGCTACATGTTAGCTCGTGGATGCACATGCACCTCCCTAAAATTCAGAATTTAGTTATAATAGTTAAATTTTCACCATATATGCATCACTCATATCTCATCCTTATGCACCCGCAAGGGAGTTGCACCCCAATATATTTGCTCTAGCTTCGCCACTGCTTGTACTCCTCCTGGTAAAGTAAGGTAGATTGCATATTTACTTACCTTGCATTTCTTCTTCACCAAAGAAACACGGCAACATCAGGTCAAGTTGTAAACAGTGCTCCTTAAGCACGACAGAATCCACTCTCCATGCGTGCAAACCGAGCACGTTCGTCTTGTTCCCTAAGCCAAGAAGGTGGGGGTTATAATGGTAATTTCCCCGCGCGTCTCCTTCCCCGGTGTTCGGAACCCCGGTCCGGTCCCCTCGAGCTCGAGGCCTCTCGATTTGAAATCCCCACCTCAAGACCGGGGAAAAAAGATTAGGAGAGGAAAAAAAAAAAGAACGAAGAGCTCTCGATCTAGGGATTCCCTTCCCGGGTCTCGTTGCTCTCCTCGTCCAAATCCCCAGGCCAGCCTAGCGGCGCAGCCTGCACGCCCCCGCCCCCCGGACCATGGCCGAAGACCACCTCTCCTCCGCGCCGTCCGCCCCATCGGCGGCGGCGGCCGCGGCCGCGGCGGCGGTCGGGTCCTCGGTGATCCCAATCGTCAACAAGCTGCAGGACATCTTCGCGCAGCTGGGGAGCAGCTCCACGATCGACCTGCCGCAGGTGGCCGTGGTCGGGAGCCAGAGCAGCGGCAAGTCCAGCGTCCTCGAGGCGCTCGTCGGCCGCGACTTCCTCCCGCGGGGCTCCGACATCTGCACGCGCCGCCCCCTCGTGCTCCAGCTCGTGCACCAGCCGCGCCGCCCCGCCGACGCAGAGGCCGATGAGTGGGGCGAGTTCCTGCACCTCTCGGGGCGTCGCTTCTACGACTTCCGCGAAATCCGACGCGAGATCCAGGTCCCCATCCCTTTGCCTTAATCCCTCGTGCGGTTATTTGGCTGGAATAAACACTTTTACTTGACTGTGCGTGTACATTCAATGGATAATTATTATTGGTCGGGACTTTACTAGTAGTAGTAATATTGTGCTGTGGCTGCTCGCTAGGGCTGCAGATGACTGTTTAGGAATACTCCTGTTGGTTTCGAGGAATCATTCTTCGCGGTGGTTTCTGGTGTGTTCATGGGTCAGCACAGTTGGGCTCTGAGATTGGAACGATGGTAAATGCTAGGTTAGGTGGTGTTGTCTCTGGTGTTCAGTGCTAGTGATGATGTTATTTCGTTGCTGCTTCCTGTGGTGACGATGTGGGCATGTGGTTGTTAACGACTACAGAGTACAGAATGCCATAATTTACTTGGTTGTCTTCAGGTTGGCCCTTGCAGGTTTATTGTTCTCCACATGAGTTAACGAGTTGCTTGGATATTGAAATTCTATATGGGTTATCACGTAGTTTCTTGTTAATATAGTGGTTTCGATGTTGTCCCCAATACAACTTGGTTACATTTGAAAAAAAAACCAATTCAGGTGGTATTAGTGGTTGTCAGGATGATTTGTGGAAAGTATATTTGTGAACCAGAATTTCGAAGTGGAAAGTAAGGTGTACATAAGTTTTAGTTGGGACCCAACATCCTAGTATTTGATAGAACAACAATATTATCTGTCTTGAGTGTTTGGTATTTTGTTTCACTTCAATTACGATGTTTTGTTTTGTTAGTGTGGGCTGGAGTTGAGATTAGTGCTGCACAGACCATTCTTAAACGACTCTCTGCATCTATGCAGGCTGAAACAGATCGTGAGGCAGGTGGTAACAAAGGTGTATCGGATAGGCAGATACGGTTGAAGATCTTTTCTCCGAATGTCCTTAACATTACTTTAGTCGATTTGCCTGGAATCACTAAGGTGCCAGTTGGTGACCAGCCAACTGATATTGAAGCCAGAATAAGGACTATGATAATGTCATACATCAGGCACAAGACATGCATCATCTTAGCTGTTTCGCCAGCAAATGCAGATTTAGCAAACTCTGATGCTCTTCAAATGGCTCGGGTTGCTGATCCTGATGGTATGTGTGCCCTGCATAATCTACGTCCTGTCCACTATAACATTTCAGTTCAGAAATATTATCTTATCATGATGATTTATTATTTTCATAGGTTCTCGAACAATTGGTGTTATCACAAAGGTTTTTTCTTTCTTTCCTTCACCTTAATTTCCAAGTTACATTTTGGCCATCCTATCTCTCCTGTGCCACTGATTGCAATCTATTCTGATGTTCTGTTTCTTCCAGTTGGACATAATGGACAGGGGCACTGATGCCCGGAACTTTCTGCTGGGAAATGTGATCCCCTTAAAGCTTGGCTATGTTGGTGTCGTCAACCGCAGCCAGCAGGTACTTTTCTCTCTCTCTATCTTGGTTAAGGTTATTGGTTTGCACAAGTTTGTCGAACTTAAGGCTTCATCTGCATCAACAAGAATTGTGTTTCCATCTTGTTGAGATAATTCATTTTATGGTATAAATTTATTGTTCAAGTGGTTCATAACTTATATAATTGTAACATTGAGATGGCTGTTTGTTGCATTGCTGCCTCTTGGCTGCTGATTTAGAGCAAACTAGCGATAGCTTTATTAAACTATCAGAGAATTCTGTATACGACAACAACAACAATAAAGCCTTTTAGTCCCAAGCACATTGGGGGTCTGACGGTATGCTATAGTTGAAACCCAACAGAAACCACGAGCGAAGGTTCAAGCACATAGGTTATAGGTATCTGGATTCCATGTACTATTCAAAGCTAGGTATATTTCATCCTTTCAAGTCTCATTTTACTGTCTCTTCCCATGTCAAATTCATCCTTCCACCTCCATTTCCATTGCTTTCACAACTTAGGACCCCACTACGCATTGGTACCTCTAGAGGTATCCGTTGGACATGTCCAAATCATCTCAACCGGTGTTGTACAAACTTCTTTAATTTGCTAAAAAAGGCTATCACATATATCATCGTTCTAGAGTCGATCCCTTTTTGTATGGCCACAAATCCAACACAACATAAGAATATCAGAGAATTATGTATATTTGGTTAAATCAGACGAACAATCATTATCCACATCATGCTTAATAACAATAAAATACATGCATTTATTTGGTTTGCAAAAGCTTTTTATTTCACCAATCTATATCCTTTCTAATAATGCAGGATATCAACTCTGACCTCAGTATCAAGGATGCTCTGGCTCGTGAAGAAAAATTCTTCCGTACTCAGCCAGTATGTAGATCTAAACCTTTTTTTGTCCAGATTCCTTTTCCATAATAATGGAATTTGTTTTCTCCCCTTAGGCATATCATGGTATTGCTCAGTACTGTGGGATACCACAATTAGCAAAGAAGCTAAACCAGGTATGGTTGTGACTGAGATGTCCATTGTAATCCAGGTTCTAGTTGTGTTATGACTTATGATTTGAATCTAATCTATTTATACGGTTTCAGATCCTGGTCCAACATATAAAAACAGTTTTGCCGGGGCTTAAGTCACGCATAAGCAGTCAGTTGACTGCTGTTGCTAAGGAGCTTGCTGTGTATGGTGATCCTGTTGATTCAAAGGTCTGTTTTGCATTTATTTCCATTTGGATAATAAAGAGATAAACTGTATAACCTGACACTTCTTGTTTGATGCGTGTTAAAGCCAGTCTGGTTCATCAGTGTTCTTATTGTTTTTGTTTCCTTTATTCCTTCTGATGGTCCATCTATATGTTTCATGGTTGCAGGCTGGCCAAGGTGCTAAGCTTTTGAACATACTAGCTAAATACTGTGAAGGTAAATATTGAACTATGACACTTTTGTTAAGGAAACTATATTTATGCCCTATAATTGCTAGAATTGCCTATTACTTTCCTGTGTTGTGCTTTTATATTTTGAGCATTAAATAACCTGTGTATACTGTAGCTTTCTCCTCAATGGTGGAAGGAAAAAATGAAGATATATCGACAATTGAACTCTCTGGTGGAGCAAGGATCCATTACATTTTCCAGTCTATCTTTGTCAAAAGTTTAGAGGTGCGTAACTGGACAGTGGTTTTCATCATATGTTGATAAGCGTTGTCACGAGTCTATTAAATATATATCATTACAGGAGGTTGATCCTTGTGAGGATGTTACAGATGAAGATATCCGCATGGCTATTCAAAATGCAACTGGTCCTAGAAGTGCTCTGTTTGTACCTGAAGTAAGATGCACCTGCCTCTTATTGCGTGCATTATTGAGGCACATAGCAATCATCGTTGGAACTTTTAGCTGATAATTCTTTGCTAACAATCACTTAAAGGTTCCATTTGAAGTCCTTGTACGTAGGCAGATCAGCAGATTGCTTGATCCAAGTCTTCAGTGTGCACAATTCATATATGATGAACTTGTAAAGGTATATACTCTCTTAATTATTTTTTGGTCTTTCTCGAGCAGTCTGTCAGTCTGTCTTGGAGTACAGAACTTAGGGCGTACCCAGTGCCGTAGGCTTCCCGCACTGTGCGGGGTCTGGGGAAGGGTATCTTTAAGCGCCAAGCCTTACCTGCATAATATGCAGAGGCTGGTTCTCGAACCCGGGACCTTCCGGTTACAGACGGTAGGCTCTACCGTTGCACCAGGCCCGCCCTTACACACTATCATTTCTTTATTTCTTAAGTCTCAATGTATCTAGATGGCGTGAAAATTTCCAATATGGGCCACACCTGTTGCATAGTCCAGTTTTCATTTCCTTCTTAGTTGATTGATTAGTTTCCTTTCTATCTAATTGATAATTGATTGGTTAGTTCCCTTTCTTAGCTAATTGATTGCTGATTGGTGCCATGATTTATGTCTGTGAGCCTTTATAATTGTGTGTATAAACAGATCAATAGAATGCACCTAAGTAGTGGTGTAGTTTGGCAGCGTCAAAACCTCAGTGTGTCCTAGTGTTTGTGTTGAGTTTTGTGAGTGTTTGAGTGATTCAGGGATCATCTTCACCTCCAGCTGTAAATTGTTGGAAACTGAAATATGTGCTTGTTTGATCATTTTATCTACAACATTATATAACTTTATTGCCATACTATTTCTATTGCTATTTCTCATGATTTCACTCTTTCTGTGTAGATGAGCCATCGCTGCCTTGCAATGGAGTTGCAGCAGTTTCCTATACTCCGCAGAAGCATGGATGAAGTCATTGGGAAGTTTTTGCGGGATGGACTTAAGCCAGCAGAAAATATGATAGCACACATTATTGAGATGGAGGTACACATCCTCTTTCTTTGTGGTTCTTATTATTTTGTTGGTAGATGTTTGACATCTGAACTTGCTTACCGATCCCTGATCCGAAGTTCCAAACCTACCAAGCTAATCTTGTACACATCAAATTGTTGGGATTAGGGTTACGGAGGTAGTACGAGCGGTAGGTTTGAGGTCTAGGACCAGGACCCCGGCGCTTGGGCGACGCCGTGACGTGGTCCTAGGGCTAGGGCTGAGGGTTGGAAGAGACGCGGTACTGTTCACACGATGAAGGTGTTGCTGCGGGGGGTATGCGCTATGGTGGGGTTCGGAAAAGCATGTGATTGGTGATAGGGAGTGTGGGAAGGGTTAAGGGTATCTGATGGATGGGTATGGGTATGGTCGATGTGGGTGGCAGCAAGGCGGAGGTTGGCGATGGAAGAGTGGTGGCGGTAGATGGGAGCGGAGCGACGCTGGTGGTGATGGTATGGATGGCGCGGTGTGGGTTGGAAGGGCAGGTATGCCACCATAGCCTGGCATGCCATATGGGAAAGAAGTAGTGCTGGTGACGGTGGGTGCTTGGGGCGGTGGTGGTGTTGGCGACCTGCTGGACATGCGGTCGATGGCGGTGGTGAGGGCAGCAAACTGGTGCAGCATCATCCGCTGGAAAGCCATGAAATCAGCCTGGGAGACAGCAACAGATGTTGCTGCGACAGATGTGTTGACAGCGGAGGTGGTGGGTGGAGTTGATCCCGGTGGCACTTCTTCGGAACTTGACATCACTGATACCAGATTGTTGGGATTAGGGTTATGGAGGTAGTACGAGTGGTAGGTTTGAGGTCTAGGACCAGGACCCCGACGCTTGGGCGCCGTCGTCCTAGGGTTAGGGCTGCTGGATGGAAGGGACATGGTACCACCGTGAAAAGAGGTGGGTGAATAGGGTCGTGGATGAACAGTAGCTCGGATGAGTAGAGTGTGGTGAACAGTAGATGGATTGGGGAAGCATTGGCAAGATACTTGCCTACTTACTCTTTCATTGATCGAAGGGTACATTTATAGGGCTGAGATAGGTCCTTATCTAATATCTTATCAAACCAATTCCTTCTCCTTCTAAACAAACTCTGTTTATTCTCATTCATCTAATCAAACTTTATCCCTAGACTACGACTGACGCTTATCCATCTAAACAACTAGCTGATTTTTTTAGGGCTGATGTGCTGCCAATCCTAACAAAATTTTGTGACTAATTTAAGAATAGGGACAAATCTGTGTGATTTCAGCTATCCTGTGTCCTGTTTGAATGAGATGGATTGTTGTAGGAATTTTTGGGGTTTAGTTCAGTTTTATACTGAATCCTAGGAAGTTGGATCTTAAAACCTTCTTTTCAAACCGGCTATAAGTTTATTTGGTCATCTGTATAATTGTTTGCTTGCATTGACCTTTCTTGTTTTCCTTATTCATTCACTAGCAACAATGTTAATTGTGCAGGAAGATTACATAAACACGTCACACCCAAATTTTATTGGTGGCAGCAAGGCTGTTGAGCAAGCACAGCAGCAAGTTAGGTCTGCCAAAATGTCAGCAGCGGTGGTAAGAAAGGTATGAATGTTATTGTCAACCGTTATAATAACAATCTGTATGGTAATGGATGTGACCTGATGGTAGCATAGTTGTTAAGGCGTCCTTAAAGCATCACTTAGGCGACGCTTAGGCGTTAAGGCGTGCAGCAGATGCAAGGCGTCCCTGTCGCCTTAGACCTAAGACTAAAGCGTCCGCTTTGCCCAGTAAGGTATCGCCCTAGCGCCTTGAAGCTTGCTAAGGCGTCGCTATGAGGACGCCTTGAAGGTCTGCAAGTGTGGTTTTTTTCTTGAACGCGCATGAGAGCTGCGCAATGCACATTATTAAATTAAGAGAAGAAAAGAGTCCAAAATGGACCAAAGTACAAAGCCCAAAAGGCAGAACAGACAGACCCATCAACTTCCTGTTGAGCACAGTGCCCCAGCCTTCTCCTGCGCATGAAAAAGAAAAACAGCACGAAACAAGAGGAGGCAAACAGCAAAAGTGCCAGCAGTCTCCACACACACATCTCCACTACTTACACAGAAACTCCCTGGATCTAATAATGGCAGCACCTAGACCTAAGCCCTCAAGATGCTTGGCACCGGCTAAACCCCAACAATCTAACTCTTCCAAGAAAACTCTTTTATTTCTGCTTATGGAAGGACTGACACTATCAAAAACCGCCTTATTACGATGAAGCCATAAACACCAAGCCCCCAAGATGATAACACTGTTAATGCCTCTTCTTTTGAATTTGTGCACTTGCTTACACACCTTCCTCCACCACTCAACAAAAGAAATCTCATCAGAAGCAGGAGAAAGATTAGCAAGCCCCAACGGTGATAGAATGCAATTCCAAAACTATCTAGCAAAAATGCAACTGCAAAGGAGATGTTGGATATTCTCCGGCTCCTGATCACATAAAGGACAGACCTCTGGATGATCCAACCCTCTCTTTTGCAGTCTATCAGCTGTCCAATATTTATTCCTTATTGCCAACCATAAAAAAATGCAAGGGTGGGTTAAGGGGCTGGAAGCCTGGAACCCTGACCTGTGCACGCTGCATTTTGAAACGGTCCAGAACTCCAGATCCTGATTCCTGGAGGCGGCAACGCTGGTCTCCTGGCAGCGGCGGCGCTGGTCTCCTGACGGAGAGGCAAGGGAGAGAGGAGAGCGGCGGCGTGGGGGAGGGAGAGAGAGGAGAGCTTTCAGCTGTGCTGGGCTGCTGGCGGCTGAGGGAGAGGAGAGCGGCTGTGGCAGTGACAGGTTATTGGTTTTCTACTGTGTTGGGTTGGGTTGGGCTATTGTGGCCTTTTTTTTTCTGTTTCTCTCTTCTACTAGGCTGAAATAGACCTAATAGGTTTTACAATTATGCTAGCTTGCTTATTAAATTTAAGTTAGTGATATACAAATATAATTTTTGGTCTAATTTATATATTTATCTATATTATTAAGGCGCCACCTCGCCTTAAGCTTTACCGCCTAAAAGATAAAAATGGGTCGGATGCCGTACCGCCTTAAATCCTTAATAACTATGGATGGTAGAATGCGTCTTGGCTAGTATTTATTTACCTCACATTTTTTTGCAGTCTATGACTTCTCTTGTAAACATTTTGGGAACAGTTCATTCAAATGAGGACAAGGATAGTCTCTCGTGCTTCAAATCATAATGGACGTATATATACTGATGTCCATAATTTTAACCTTTGGGGTTTGTTTGGGCAATGGCTAAGCAAACTCTATTAGTAGGGCCATACTAGAACTTGTGATGCTAGAGCAGGAGGAGGAATTAGAATTATGACTCCTTGCAGTTTCTTGTTTATTGGGTATGCTTACTGTTTTATCTTTGGGATGCTTCCAGCAAGTTGTATTACTTGTATGGACATTTTGATCCTCTTGGTCTGCTATTACTTACTCCCTGTGTCCCAAATTAAAATTCGGTTTAGAAAATTAATAGATTCATACAATACTTGATGCATGTGTTTTATATATGTCTAGATTCATCATTATCTATTTGAATATAGATATAAAAACCAAGGGCTAAAACAAATATTATTTTGGGACGGAGGGAGTATTTCACATGTAATTCTGGCATTTTATTTTGAGGGAAAATAGTTTTTCTCACATAGTTTGTTAATTTGGTCCACATCTTACTGAATACTGATTGTACATAAGTATGAAGTATATGTAATAATATTGGATCGCAGGACGGAGTGGATGCACAGGCTTCTGAGAAAACTCAAAAATCACGCGCGATCTTGGGTAGAAGTGGTGTAAATGGAGTAGTTACTGACCACATCCAGGTTTTTCTCATCACCTTCTTTTAGTGTGATTGGAAGTCCATTTGGTGGAATTTTTGGGCACTCTGGCTTTACCCTTCCTCTGTTTTTTTTGTCGTACATTGTTTACCAGGGGGTACGGCCTGCTGCTGAGGCAGAGAGACCAGGATCTTCTGGTAATGCATTTTACTGCAAATGCATTTGTAACAGTTTATATTTAAACATTAGAGAATTACTATTTATAAGAGAATTCCATCGTTGAGTTTTGTTTGGTTTTTGTTGTGATCCCTGTGCATTTTTACCCATATGATGTTTTTGAAACCATGTGTAAATCCAGTTACCTGATACTGCTTCTGTTTTTGAATATATGATGTTTATGACAAGGTAATAAGTTCAAAACTCATTAGCTTGCCCTAAACTTAAAAATGGAGGGTGCCTTTTATCGGCTTAGTGTTTATCAAACAATGTATCTCAGTCCAATTGCCTTGTGTCTTTTTTGGCCTAGTGTTTCTGAAACCATGCATCTCAGTCCAATAAACTGATATTTTTAGGTAGTGGAAGCACATCTTTCTGGAATCAAATATTTACTTCCAATGAGGACCGAACACATCCTCCTGCAAGAGATAACACAACAAACAAATCTTATGCTGTGCCTGCACCCAATCTGGAACATTCATTCTCCACGATACAGTTAAGAGAGGTGAGATATCTTATTAGTTTGTCATTAATGTGATTCAGATGCAGTGAGTGTTTGACGCACACCCTTGTTGATCAGCCACCAGTCGTCCTGAAGCCTTCAGAACACCAGTCTGAGCAGGAGGCGCTTGAAATAGCGATCACAAAGTTGCTATTGAAGTCATATTACAATATTGTCAGGAAAAATGTGGAGGACTTAATACCAAAAGCAGTTATGCATTTCTTGGTATGTGATTCATATCCGATTGTCCTTTCGGTATGCAATCTTTGTGCTATTTTTAATGGCATGGTAGGCTTTAGATGTCGGTGCTAAAGCTAAACAGCTAAACTACTAATGAGTAATGAACATTGGATTTACCATTCTTTTGGCCTCAACTACTATCAAGTATGGTTACATATCTACAGCACTGCATTTCTTTTCGAACACTTGAGCAAGCACCACTATTTTTCTAGATTGATCGTGCAACCATTTATATTAATTCCTCTTTCTTCACAATTGGTTTCTTCGTCAGTGCTAAAATTGCATTCTAGCTAGCAGATAGACCACATGCCACTCTTCTTTTCTTGACTCAGCTTTATATGTCTGCAGTGGGATAGCTGAGCAGACTGTCTTGTAAATCTACGGCTTCATTTCACTTATCTGTGACATTGATTCTGTTGCAGGTTAATCATACAAAAAGGGCGCTGCATAATTACCTTATAACAAAACTTTATAGGTGAGAATACTTATTTGCTCTTATTTAGAACACAACCTATTACATGTTAAGCAAAAGATAATTTATGCACTATGGCTTTACAACTTTGCTCCAAACTCTTAAATATATTGCCCAATTCAGAGATGATCTTTTGGAAGACTTGCTCAAAGAACCTGATGAGATAACCATAAAGAGGAAGCAGATACGTGAAAATCTCAAGGTCCTTCAACAAGCTTACAAAGTACGTTTTCACAGTTCTTTAATTCTTCCGTTCAGAAGTCTTGGCACCACTTGGTTCCAACACTAGCTTTTCACCTCACGTTTCTTCTGCACCATGCAGACTTTGGACGAGATACCACTTGACGCAGAGGCAGTAGAGAGGGGTGGATACTCCCTGGATTCTGATGCGATTGGTCTGCCAAGGGCCCATGGGCTTTCTTCATCCCTCCACGGATTCAACGATGGAAGCTCACCATATTCAACCCCGAAGCAGTCAAGGTCAAGGAGGTCAAACCATTCTGGCGAGCAGCTTCCTTTCAACCCCAATATGAGTGGCAATGGTTTTTGATGCCACCCTCCTACGTTACAAGACGGCCAACCAGATTGGTTATGGAACCAACCAAATGTGCAGCAAGCACACCTTATTCAAGTTTGTTGGCACCAATAGATATATGTTATTTCTAGTTAAATTCTTTGTAGCGCTGCGCCGATGAAGCCTAACATGGTGCGAGTTTTGTTGTTTCGCCTTTTGTACAGTATATATCTTTGCCCAGTCATTTCGTCATGATATGATATCAAGTGATGGGTATAGTTTTGTTCGGACCCAGGGAAAGCAATGGGAAAAAAATCTACTAGGTGTGTAGCAGTACCCAGCGTCTGAGTGACTGTTACGGATTTGCCTTGCAAAATAGACATGGCTGGTATGGCGGCGGCAAAAACAAAATGTGGCATAAAATTGATCTCGTTTTCTTAATGTTTTCATTTGATTTGATAGCCCTTTGTTAATAATTATGCATTTGTAAATCAGCATTAACAACCGCTGAATATTTTTTTTCTTTCTCTGCCTTTTTTTGTTGTTGTAGTACTGCTATAAGCATTCTGTTTGATTTGAATCAATATCCCATAATTCAATATGCTGATGACACCCTCTTAATTATGAGAGCTTTTCTACCCAGAACTATTTAGGGCTCTTTAGCAAGGCTTTAACTTTTGTAAAAACAGCTTTGACTTCTTCGTGTAAGCAGCTTTTTTAGGAAACAAAAGCCATTATGAAAAACCATTTGGCAACATGGCTTATATGCTGTTTTGCATAATCTCTGCTAATTAAGGTTGAAAGGGTAGGCTATTATTCTCTGTTCTGCCATTCTCGCACATCCTATTCTCATTCCCTCAAGCCCACTCTAGCTAAAATAAAAAAACACATATGCCCCAAGAGGTTCTAACTCTAACTCATGACTTCTCAAATAAATGTGAGCAGTAGCTACAGTTACACTACATGTGTATGTCTATATCTATGACAGGAAAAATATCTACTATATATCTTCCTAAGTCTACCTGTTACCCTTACACAATGTGCAGTAGAGATTCTTGAATTATATTTTTGGATAGAGTGAGTAGTATTTAAAAAAAGAGCCTTGCATGTAATTTATTTTGTTTGAATAATGTTTTCAACTTGTCGGGGACCATAATTAGGGGTACCCTCAAGGCTCCTAATTCTCAGCTGGTAACCCCCATCAGCATAAAGCTGCAAAGGCCTGATGAGTGCGATTAAGTCAGGGATCGGTCCATTCGAGGGACTCGATCACGCCTCGCCCGAGCCTAGCCTCGGACAAGGGCAGCCGAACCCGGAGGATCTCTGCCTCGCCCGAGGCCCCCCTCCAGCGGCGAACATATCTCCGGCTCACCCGAGGCCATGTCTTCGCCAAGAAGCAACCCTGACCAAATCGCCACGCCGACTGACCAAATCGCAGGAGCATTTAATGCAAAGGTGGCCTGACAACTTTATCCTGACGCGCGCCCTTCAGTCGACAGAGCCGAAGTGACCGCCGTCACTTCGCCGCTCCACTGACCGGCCTGACAGAAAGACAGCGCCGCCTGTGCCGCTCCGACTGCGGTGCCACTTGACAGAGGGAGGCTGACAGGTAGTCAGGCCCGGTCGCAGGCGCCATAGGAAGCTCCGCTCCGCCCGACCCAGGGCTCGGACTCGGGCTAAGCCCCGGAAGACGGCGAACTCCGCTCCGCCCGACCCAGGGCTCGGACTCGAGCTAAGCCCCGGAAGACGGCGAACTCCGCTCCGCCCGACCCAGGGCTCGGACTCGGGCTAAGCCCCGGAAGACGGCGAACTCCGCTCCGCCCGACCCAGGGCTCGGACTCGGGCTAAGCTCCGGAAGACGGCGAACTCCGCTCCGCCCGACCCAGGGCTCGTACTTGGGCTCAGCCCCAGAAGACGACGAACTCCGCTTCGCCCGACCCCAGGGCTCGGACTCAGCCCTGGCTTCAGCCGACGGTCTCCGCCTCGCCCGACCCAGGGGCCCCGACTCGACCACGGCCACTGAAGACAGACTCGACCTCGACCTCGGAGGAGCCTCCACATCACCCAACCTAGGGCGCAGGCCAGCCACGTCAACAGGAGGCGCCATCATTACCCTACCCCGAGCTGACTCAGGCTACGGGGAACAAGACCGGCGTCCCATCTGGCTCGCTCCGCCAGAAAGACAATGATGGCGCCCCGCACACTCCCTGACGACGGCGGCTCTTGGCCCCCTTACGGAAGCAAGAGGACGTCAGCAAGGACTCAACCGCCCCGATAGCTGTCCTTCCGCCAGGCTCCAGCGCTCCTCCGACAGCCACGACATCACACCAACTGGGTGCCAAAACCTCTCCGGCTGCCACGACAGCGTGTACTTAGGGCACTAGCTCCCCTCCGCTAGACACGTAGCACTCTGCTACACCCCCCATTGTACACCTGGATCCTCTCCTTACGTCTATAAAAGGAAGGACCAGGGCCCTCTTACAGGGGGTTGGCCGCGCGGGGACGAGGACGAGACAGGCGCTCGCGTGAGGCCGCTCGCTCCCTCTCCCGCGTGGACGCTTGTAATCTCCTACTGCAAGCGCACCCGACCTGGGCGCGGGATGAACACGAAGGCCGCAGGATTTCCACCTCTCTCACGCCCGTCTCCGGCCACCTTTCTCCCCCCTTCGCGCTCGGCCTCGCGCCGACCCATCTGGGCTGGGGCACGCAGCGACATTTCACTCGTCGGCCCAGAGACCCCCCCAGTCTCGAAACGCCGACAGTTGGCGCGCCAGGTAGGGGCCTGCTGCGTGTTGACGAACAACATCTCGTCAAGCTCCAGATGGGCAGTCTCTAGCAACCTCTCCAACCCGGGACGGTGCTCCGTTTCGGGAGTCTTGAGTTCGTGTCCCTCGACGGCAGCTACGACATGATGCTCCTTCCACCGCCGTGCGACAGCGACAATGGCGGCCGACAGCCCGCCCGCCGGCGGCGGAGTCGACGACATCTTCCCCGCGTGGTGGAAGAACAACGTTCGAGCTCACCCCGTCCTCTCCTCCGCCGACGGAGGAAGAGGCGGGGCAACCAAGGCCAAGCAGGAGGCAGCCCCTCGTCGGCTGTCGAGCGAGTCGACAGCGCCGGCGCCCCAACGGGGGGCGCGTCGGGCATCGACCTTGCGTTTGAGACGAAGACGAGCGCCGTCTCCCCGCAACACGCCGATTCCGAGCAAACGGACGACGCCAGCGCGCTCGCGAAAGGCTTGCTGGACGTCACCCTCGTACCTGAGACGACGGTGCGGTCAGTCCCCGACGTGACTTCATCACCGCCCGTCGACCTAGAGGTACCGACCGATTCCCATCTCACGCCTTTCAGATTCAGCCTCGAACCGCCAAGCGACCTCGCTTTGGCGGACGCTCTCGTAGAGGCGAGTCCAAACCCTCTGGGGTATCGTGTGCGGTCACCCTGGGACCGGCTGACGGACGTCACGACCTACGGGCCCTCTAGGTCCGAGGAAGACGACGCGCCCGACTTCTGCTGGGATTTCTCTGGATTTGGCAACCCCAGTGCCATGCGGGACTTTATGACCGCGTGCGACTACTGCCTTTCCGACTGTTCCGACGGTAGCCACAGCCTCGGCGACGAGGACTGCGGCCCAAGCCGCGAATGTTTCCACGTCGATCTAGGGGGTCTCTCCGAAGGCAACCATCTCGGCATGCCGGAGGACGGTGATCTCCCTAGGCCGGTGCCTCGCGTCGACATCCCACGGGAGCTAGCTGTGGTCCCCGTTCCAGCGGAGGGTCACGACCCACAGCTCGAGCAAATCCACGGGGTGCAGGCCAGGTTCGACGAGGGGGCAGCAGCACTTGAGCCGATCCACCGGGACGTCGGGCAGGAATGGGCAGGCCAGCCTCCGGCCGGAGAAATACGTCATCTACCCCAGGGCTTCCAGCACCGCATCGCCGATGATGTCAGGGTCAGGCCGCCACCCGCATTCAGTGGGGTCGGCCAGAACCTGGCAGCAGCAGCAATGCTTCTTCGTGCGATGCCAGAGCCATCAACAACCGAGGGGCGGCGAATCCAGGGAGAGCTCAAGAATCTCCTGGAAGGCGCCGCGGTCCGACGGGCCGAGAGCTCCGCCTCCCGAAGGCAGGGGTACCCCTCGGAACATCGTGCCGTGACTTCCCGATTTGTGCGGGAAGCCTCGGTCCACACCGGGCGCACGCGCAACACAGCGCCTGCGGCCCCGGGTCGCCTCGGCAACGAGCACCATCACCGCGACCGTCGGGCCCACCTCGACGAGAGGGTGCGCCGAGGCTACCACCCCAGGCGGGGAGGACGCTACGACAGCGGGGAGGATCGAAGTCCCTCGCCCGAACCGCCCGGTCCGCAGGCCTTCAACCGGGCCATACGACGGGCGTCGTTCCCGACCCGGTTCCGACCCCCGGCTACTATCACAAAGTACTCGGGGGAGACGAGACCGGAGCTATGGCTCGCGGACTACCGGCTGGCCTGCCAACTGGGTGGAACGAACAATGACAACCTCATCATCCGCAACCTCCCCCTGTTCCTCTCCGACACCGCTCGCGCATGGTTGGAGCACCTGCCTCCGGGGCAGATCTCCAACTGGGACGACCTGGTCCAGGCCTTCGCCGACAATTTCCAGGGCACGTACGTGCGCCCTGGAAACTCCTGGGACCTCCGAAGCTGCCGGCAGCAGCCGAGAGAGTCTCTCCAGGACTACATCGTCGATTCTCAAAGCAGCGCACCGAGCTACCCAACATCACCGACTCGGATGTCATCGGCGCGTTCCTCGCCGGCACCACCTGCCGCGACCTGGTGAGCAAGCTGGGTCGCAAGACCCCCACCAGGGCGAGCGAGCTGATGGACATCGCCACCAAGTTCGCCTCTGACCAAGAGGCGGTCGAAGCTATCTTCCGGAAGGACAAGCAGCCCCCAGGGCCGCCCACTGGAAGATGCCCCCGAGGCATCAACTCAGCGCGGCGCCAAGAAGAAGGGCAAGAAGAAGTCGCAAGCGAAACGCGACGCCGTTGACGCGGACCTTGTCGCTGCCGCCGAGTACAAGAACCCTCGGAAACCCCCCAGAGGTGCCAACCTCTTCGACAAGATGCTCAAGGAGCCGTGCCCCTACCACCAGAAACCCGTCAAGCACACCCTTGAGGAGTGCATCATGCTTCGGCGCCACTTCCACAGGGCCGGGCCACCCGCGGAGGGTGGCAGGGCCCACGACGGCGACAAGAAGGAAGATCAACAGGCAGGAGAGTTCCCCGAGGTCCGCGACTGCTTCATGATCTACGGTGGGCAAGCGACGAACGCCTCGGCTCGGCACCGCAAGCAGGAGCGTCGGGAGGTCTGTTCGGTGAAGGTGGCGGCGCCAGTCTACCTAGACTGGTCCGACGAGCCCATCACCTTCGACCGAGCCGACCACCCCGACCATGTGCCGAGCCCGGGGAAATACCCGCTCGTCGTCGACCCCGTCATCGGCGACGTCAGGCTCACCAAGGTCCTCATGGACGGAGGCAGCAGCCTCAACATCATATACGTCGAGACCCTCGGGCTCCTGCGTGTCGATCTGTCCTCGGTCCGGGCAGGCGCTGCGCCTTTCCATGGGATCATTCCCGGGAAGCGCGTTCAGCCCCTCGGACAACTCGACCTTCCCGTCTGCTTCGGAACACCCTCCAACTTCCGAAGGGAGACCCTGACGTTCGAGGTGGTCAGGTTCCGAGGAACCTACCACGCGGTACTGGGAAGGCCATGCTACGCGAAGTTCATGGCTGTCCCCAACTACACCTACCTGAAGCTCAAGATGCCGGGCCCCAACGGGGTCATCACCGTCGGCCCCACGTACAAACACGCGTTCGAATGCGACGTGGAGTGCGTGGAGTACGCCGAGGCCCTCGCCGAGTCCGAGGCCCTCATCACCGACCTGGAGAGCCTCTCTAAGGAGGTGCCAGACGTGAAGCGTCATGCCGACAACTTCGAGCCAGCGGAGACGGTTAAGTCCGTCCCCCTCGACCCCAGCAGCGACGCCTCCAAGCAAGTCCGGATCGGCTCCGAGCTCGATCCCAAATAGGAAGCAGTGCTTGTTGACTTTCTCCGCGCGAACGCCGACGTCTTCGCGTGGAGTCCCTCGAACATGCCCGGCATACCAAGGGATGTCGCCGAGCACTCGCTGGACATTCGAGCCGGAGCCCGACCCGTCAAGCAGCCTCTGCACCGATTCGACGAAGAAAAGCGCAGAGTCATAGGCGAGGAGATCCACAAGCTAATGGAGGCAGGGTTCATCAAAGAGGTATCCCATCCCGAATGGCTTGCCAACCCTGTGCTTGTGAGAAAGAAAGGAGGGAAATGGCGGATGTGTGTAGACTACACTGGTGTAAACAAAGCATGTCCGAAGGTTCCCTACCCTCTGCCTCGCATCGATCAAATTGTGGATTCCACTGCTGGGTGCGAAACCCTGTCTTTCCTCGATGCCTACTCAGGGTATCACCAAATCAGGATGAAAGAGTCCGACCAGCTCGCGACTTCTTTCATCACACCCTTCGGCATGTACTGCTATGTCACCATGCCGTTCGGCTTGAGGAATGCGGGCGCGAAGTACCAGCGGTGCATGAACCATGTGTTCGGCGAACACATTGGCCGGACGGTCGAGGCCTACGTCGATGACATCGTAGTCAAGACGAGGAAAGCCTCCGACCTCCTCTCCGACCTTGAAGTGACATTCCGATGTCTCAAGGCGAAAGGCGTGAAGCTCAATCCCGAAAAGTGTGTCTTCGGGGTACCCCGAGGCATGCTCTTAGGGTTCATCGTCTCCGAGCGGGGCATCGAAGCCAACCCGGAGAAGATCGCAGCCATCGTCAACATGGGGCCCATCAA
This sequence comes from Zea mays, assembly GCF_902167145.1. Lineage (NCBI taxonomy): Eukaryota > Viridiplantae > Streptophyta > Magnoliopsida > Poales > Poaceae > Zea > Zea mays. The sequence goes on from NC_050098.1 coordinate 162,597,612, forward strand.
GGACTTGAAAGGCGTGCAGAGGGTCATGGGATGTCTTGCGGCTCTGAGCCGCTTCATCTCACGCCTTGGCGAAAGAGGTCTGCCTCTGTACCGCCTCCTAAGGAAGGCCGAGTGCTTCACTTGGACCCCCGAGGCCGAGGAAGCCCTCGGGAACCTGAAGGCGCTTCTCACGAATGCGCCTATCTTGGTGCCCCCAGCTGTCGGAGAAGCCCTCTTGATCTACGTCGCCACGACCACTCAGGTGGTTAGCGCCGCGATTGTGGTTGAGAGGCAAGAAGAGGGGCATGCATTGCCCATTCAGAGGCCAGTCTACTTCATCAGCGAGGTACTGTCCGAAACCAAGATCCGCTACCCACAAGTTCAGAAGCTGCTGTACGCGGTGATCCTGACGCGGCGGAAGCTGCGACACTACTTCGAGTCTCATCCGGTAACTATGGTGTCTGTTGGGGGCCTTCGTCCTCCGAAGGTCCTCAAAAACATGATTTGACAATGCTTTCCAAGTGAATTATATGAACAGGTATTTTCGGATTCAGAATTATGGATATGGAGCACGACCAGGACGAAGGCTGAGCCAGACGAAGGTCGAGGGCAGCCGAAGCTGTACGCAGGGAAGCTTCGGCGCGATAGCACAAGGGGGAACCGACTTAAAGATAAAAAGACTTCGGGGTCCTCAATAGATTTCCATAAACCATTAACAAATGTAATGGACATGGATGTAATTTTACGTGGGCTGCGTCCCGCGTCTATAAATAGATGAACAGTACTCCCGTACTGTTCACGCTGACTTGACATTCGCTTTTGCGTCTCGCTCGTACTTTTCACCTTCTCTCAAGACCGAAGGTATATTTGTAATTTGAAACCATTTCTGTTTTTCCATGTTAATAAAATAGAAATGATTCAATGATGATGCTTATATTATATTCCATGCTTTACGTGAGTCCTTCGTCATCACTTGTTATGTTTACGAAGGTATGTCTCTCATGACCTTCGTCTGAAACTCATTATTTCCCGAAGGGATATAATGCTTCGAAGGACGAAGGACTATAACATTTAACACTTTTTATGTTGTCTTGTTCTTAACTCTAAGGATTTGAGAACAAGTCCCCAACATTGGCGCCCACCTCCGGTGAACTCACTTCCACTTCGAGCTTTTTTGAACACCTTCGGAAGCTATGGCACCGAAGAAAGCTTCAGCGACTGGGGCTTCAACACTGCAACCGTTGGACATCAACCAGGAGACCGTCTCTCTTCGGGAGGCCCGAAGCCAGAAGAGAAAGGCTGTCAGCCCGACACTTCAGGAAGAGGAGCTAGACCAAGAAATCAGGGATATGGAGATGCTACACCAACAAGTACAAAGGAAGAAGGAGAAGATGGCCCGCCTAGCCGAGTTGCAAAGGCAGATAGACGAAGCCTCTGAGGAAGTCCGCCATCTTACTCACGATGAGCAGAACAGAAGGCCTCATCAGAAAGACCTTCATCAGGAGGGCTTCGTCAACGAAGATGACTGGTATGATAATTTCCATCAGGGAAATTTTGTTTTTGATGATGCTTCTCCTCTGTCTGCTGAGCTGCAGGCTACACCTTGGCCACCATCCTATAAGCCACCCCAGCTCCCCATGTTTGATGGTCATTCCGACCCGAAGCAATTCTTGATGAGCTACGAAGCAACGGTATCTTCGTACGGGGGCAATGCTGCAGTCATGGCAAAGTCTTTCGTCATGGCCGTCAGGAATGTTGCTCAGACCTGGTATTCCTCCCTTCGGCCAGGAACAATAACCTCATGGCAGAAGCTGAAGGATATGTTACTGACCAGCTTTCAAGGATTTCAGACGAAGCCGGTCACAGCTCAAGCCCTGTTCCAGTGTATTCAGGATCACGAAGAGTACCTTCAAGCGTATGTCCGAAGGTTTTTACGATTGAGGGCGCAGGCACCAACGGTGCCCAATGAAATTGTTATCGAAGCTATGATCAAGGGGCTTCGTCCTGGACCTGCAGCCCAATACTTTGCTAGGAAGCCTCCTCAGACTCTGGAGAAGCTACTCCAAAAGATGGACGAGTACATTCGGGCTGATAATGACTTTCGCCAAAGGAGGGAGGAAGCCTTCAGATTTTCTGAAATGACCAGGGGCTTCGGAGGGAGATATTACCCGAGGCATGTCCGATCCATCCACAACACTCAGAATGATGATAAGGGGAATCAGAACAGACCGCAATGCTCCTCACAGGCTTCGGGACAACAACAAACTTCCTTCCGGCCACCAGCTCCAAGAGGCAGAGGCGCCAGGGGCTTCGGCGGAAGATTCGGAGATCAGCCAAGGAGACTGTTTTGCTTGTTCTGTGGAGAAGGCAAGGGCCATACCACTAGGTCGTGCCACATTACAATCCAGAAGCAAAAGGAAATTGCCGAAGCTGCATCTCAACAAGCTCAGCCGAAGCAGGTCATGCATACTGCTTCGTGTCATCCGCCTTATATCCCACAATACATAGACAACCACCCTGCAGCTTCCGTAGCTTCCGCAAGTCAACCTCAAGCTTCCTGGCAACAGCTTCCGCCCCCACCTCCATTGCAGCAAGGTCAACAGCCAGAAGGGAGTCAATACGCTCCACAGCAGAGGGACTTCAGAGAGCAGTCCGAAGCTCGCACAGTCAACAGCACTGTGCCAGAGTCGAAACACATTTATTGACACATATCCTACCTTTGATAGCAGTCTTTCTTATTCAGTTTTATTTTCTGTCAAGCAAAAAAAAAAAAAACATTGATAGTTTTCATGTAATAATGTCGTTGTTTTCCACGAGGAAGATCTATTTGATCCACAAGCTTAAGTTGCTGAAGCTTAAAATTTTTTTTCCGTTACCAAGGAGGACCTTCGAATTAAAAATCCTTCGGAGTAACGAAAAGTCGTTCTAAGGAACGCAGAGTAAGTTTGTGAAGTCACAAAAAGCCGTTCCAAAGGGAGCGCAGTGTAAGTTTTCTGCTCAGAAGTCGTTCCTAAAGGAATGCAGAGCCTACAGCGAAAAGTCAACGCTGATACCGCCTAAGTAAAGGGCGAAGAAGCTCCTAAGGGAGGCTTACAGCGAAAAGTCAACGCTGATACCACCTAAGTAAAGGGCGAAGAAGCTCCTAAGGGAGGCTTACAGCGAAAAGTCAACGCTGAGATCGTCTAAGTAAAAGACGAAGAAGCTCCAAAGACGTTCCTAAGGGAATGCAGAGCTTACGAATGTGTTTTGTGTGTATCTTCGGAACAGACGTCATTTGCATAACATAACATCATCACATCATTTCGCATAGCATAAGCATCATACATCATGTTGCATACGGCAAAAAGAAGGGCACACAGTACTAACCTTCGAAAGAATGATTTGAGAAAATGCAAATTGTGCAAAGTCACAAGGGAATATAATGATAATCTTCGGAAAATAGCTTCGGAGAATGCTTTCACGAAGCATGGACGATTACCTTCAGTGGCTGTTTTTACGAAGCATGGATGTGTTTTTTCGGAACAGTTTTAACGAAAAATGTTTTCTTCACGAAGCATGAAAAGAAGGGAAGGTGTTTTTTCGCCGAAGGCTAAAAAATGGTATGTATGTACAGTTTCATGCATAGTAAAGAATTGAATAATGGAAAGAAACTTGTATATTACATTCAAATGTACAAATGTTACATAGATTACAATTTAACTGTTTTTCTAAATAACATCTAGTCTTCTCTTAAAACTGCTTCGGCGACTTCATTTAAAAGTTGATCAACAACTTTGTCCATGATAGCTTCGGCCATTTGTTTAATTTCATCATCCCCTTTTGTTTGGGGATCGACAGTCGATGCGGTACCTTCGGGAGCAAAAGAACATTTTTTCATTACTATTATAAACTGTGAGTAGAGTGTGAAACAAAAACTGCAACACAATAAGAACGACTAATTAATACCTAATTGTCTTTCGGGCTCCGTACTTTTTTCGGCAGTCTCTGCCACTTTCCTAGCTTCGTGGATGCCTTTTTCGCTCCTTTCGATAATTTCTTGTGCCATTCCTCGGCCGCCGTCGTTCCAGATATCAGTAAAAAATTTGCCAGCAACCACGCTTGCTTCGGCTGAGGGGTCCTTGATATCTTCGAAGGGTAAGGTAGCTTCGGACTGAGCTAAAAGTTTTACGTGCCCGCAACCCTTCTTTTCTAACACAGAAGTAATTCCTCTAGCGCCTGAAAAAGCGCATATATCGCCACGGCTGTTCAGAATTTCTTCGAAGGCCTCTGCTTCGTGGCTAATCCATTCCAGCGGATCTTCGGGATTGCCTCGAGAAAAATTCTCTTCGCTGGAAAAGGCGCCGACGCCAGCAAAGCTGTTTTTAATTTTATTCACGCATTCTATAGATTTAACATAGCATTTCCACTGCGATGTGCGAAGCTCCTTAACTCTTGATTCCAATTTGTTGACCATAAAATCACTAAGTTCACGCTTCGTTTCCTCAAGCGCGCGCTCCTCTTTAGCTCTAGCCAGTTGTTTCCGAAGATCTTTAATCTCGCGTTTTTGAGCTTCGGATTGGGCCTTTGAAGCGGCTTCGTCTTTTTTCACTTTATCCACCAATGTAAACAGAATTTTATCTTTTTCCAAAGCTTCATTTCTCAGCTTGATAACTTCGGAGCGTAAATTATTAAACGCAATTTCATAACTTTCATCTTCGGCGCTCTTCTGCGCTCTTAGCGCGTTGCTTAGGATCAGGCCCTATACGAAAAAGAATTCAAATAAGGAAAAAGGAATGATGTGCGTAAAAATAATAAGGGGGTTTTTTCAAGTGTTTAATTCCGGTACCTTCAAGCTATTATACGCAAGGCTGTCTGCGAGATCCTCTTTCGTCATGGCACTTAACCCAGCTTCAAGCTTCGGAAAGCCTATGCTTCTCGCCATCTCTCGGCAGACGGATAGCTCTTTGTTATCAGGCAGGCAGTATAAGAAGTCATCTTCGTTTGTTCCATTGAATATTACTGCCCCCTTCGGATATTTCAGCTCCTTTGCATAATGGTTGGCCTCATAAGCTTCTTCCTCAGATAGCTTTTTCCCCGAAGCATGTCGTATGATGTAATCATGCATGCCGGCAGGTGCTTCGGGGATGACGGTGCCCGTTTCTTCAACTAATATTGGTTCCGGAATTTTTACTGCTTCGGCTTCAAAAGGTTGTTCTTTGAAGGGCTCTGAAGGCCCAGCTTCAGCTTCAGCTTGTTGAGCCGAAGCTTCAGTAGAACCTTCAGCAACATCAACACTCTTTTTTGAAATTGTACTTGAAGACTTAATCGTCTCCAAGACGTCTAGTACATTTACCATTCTTTTCCTTTTTGGGGTCACTAATGGCCCCTTTTGGTGTTTTGCTGTCCCAACGATTGCTGTAGGACTCAAAACTTCTAATGTTTTGGAGCCCTCAGTTGCTTCTCTTACTTCCTCAATTTTTTCTGTGAGCGGCGCTTCGGTTTTCTCTTTTGTTTCTGACAACAAAATGTTTGATTGTTCTGATTCAATCTTTGGTGGCACTTCGGCCGTTTCTGCGATCTCTGGCAACAAGGCTGACTTGATTAGTTTTTCAGCTTCGGTGGCTGAAGAAGTTTTCCCGGTAAACTCCGGCACCGAAGCTGGTTCAATATGGCGTGGTCGATGTGTGAAGACCTTCAACCTTTTTCCTTTTGGTTCTGGCTCGCTAGGAGCGGTTTCAGCTTCTTCTTTTTCAGAGGTTATATTTTTCCTTTTTTGCCTTCGGATGGGATAACAATAATCAGGGTAGAAGAACCCGATTGCATCAAACACTCGGTTCAGTCTCTTCTTCTTTCGGCCTCCGAAGGCTGCTGATAGTGCAGTATTTTCAGCCTTCGAGTATGCCCCAAGTAATTCATCACTTAATGTTTCAATGCTTTTCAGCCAGTCATCATCAGGTTCAATAAATTTATCTGCATATTTGAATGTGTATTTTAATCTGACTAGTCCGCCTTCGTCGGACTCTTTGATGGTTTCTTTCGGCATTTCCCACTTTTCTGCAAGTGGCCATACCCTGAAGGCAATGTGCTCCTGGACCAAGTCCCTTGTCCCAATGAAGGAGCAGACTGCGCCGAAGGCTCTTTGGCATTCTTCGGCTGCCTCATCCATTTCAACCTTCGGCCTTCGAAGTCCGAAGCGTTGCCAAATTGGGTACATAATGATACTTTTGACATTATTTTGCGCTGTTAGATCATTTTTCACATAAAACCATTCAGACATCCAGGCTCCGGGCCACCTCTTCCGAAAGGTTGGCACAGGGTAGCTTGACCCGGAGCGGGCGCCGAAGCTGTAGCACCCAAAGTTGTTGTGGTATTGCTCCTTTCCCCAGGGCTTTGTCTCATACAATAACTCGTGTATGTTGCAGAAGCTTTTAGCGTTTGGCTCCAAACCTTGGCTTCTCACAGCCCAGACAAAAATCCCCATTCTTATAATAGCTTCGGGAGTGAGTTGATGAGGGTAGATTTGGAATGTTTTCAGTACCTCAACAACAAAATTGCTCAGGGGGAATCGAAGCCCAGCCTTGAGGAAGCTTCGGAAAATCACAACTTCATCCTCTTCAGGGGTGGGAGAAGTCTTTTCCCCGGCATCAGCTCTCACAATAGATATGTCTCGGAAGTATCGCCCCCTCATATTATCAATGTGACTCTGCTTGATGGTTGTTTTCCCAAAAACTGAGTGACTTGGTCGCCACGGTCGATCTTCGGCCTCTTCCCCATCACTTTCTACATCATAGCTGTCGCTGTCATCAGTATCTTCGGACAAACCTTCGAGAATCTCCTTCGTGATTTTCTCTGTATTAGTCTCTGCCATCGCTATCAGGAACCCCAGATTCTTCTCCTCCTCGAGACTCAGCTTCGTCTCAGCAGGGATCTTCTTGTCTTCAGACATCTTCGGAAACACTAAAAATTTGTTCCCGAGGCCGAAGCTTCGAAGTCAAAAAGACCAGCAAATCTCAATGAACAAGAGCTAAAAATTTTTAGTGGGCCGAAGCAAAAGGCAAGCGTGTGTACCAAATGAATTCACGATGTGTTCTTATTTATACGCCTAGGGCGTTGAAAGTTAAAAAGGCCCCGCTTGTCAGTGAATGTTGCTATTCTAGCAGAGGGAAGGTGTTTTTTCGGACCTTCGGCTCAAGGCCTTCGTCCATATCGCAATCTGAATTTATTATTTACAAATTAATATTGCGAGGGGCTACTGTTGGGGGCCTTCGTCCTCCGAAGGTCCTCAAAAACATGATTTGACAATGCTTTCCAAGTGAATTATATGAACAGGTATTTTCGGATTCAGAATTATGGATATGGAGCACGACCAGGACGAAGGCTGAGCCAGACGAAGGTCGAGGGCAGCCGAAGCTGTACGCAGGGAAGCTTCGGCGCGATAGCACAAGGGGGAACCGACTTAAAGATAAAAAGACTTCGGGGTCCTCAATAGATTTCCATAAACCATTAACAAATGTAATGGACATGGATGTAATTTTACGTGGGCTGCGTCCCGCGTCTATAAATAGATGAACAGTACTCCCGTACTGTTCACGCTGACTTGACATTCGCTTTTGCGTCTCGCTCGTACTTTTCACCTTCTCTCAAGACCGAAGGTATATTTGTAATTTGAAACCATTTCTGTTTTTCCATGTTAATAAAATAGAAATGATTCAATGATGATGCTTATATTATATTCCATGCTTTACGTGAGTCCTTCGTCATCACTTGTTATGTTTACGAAGGTATGTCTCTCATGACCTTCGTCTGAAACTCATTATTTCCCGAAGGGATATAATGCTTCGAAGGACGAAGGACTATAACATTTAACACTTTTTATGTTGTCTTGTTCTTAACTCTAAGGATTTGAGAACAAGTCCCCAACATTGTCATCCTTCCCCCTAGGGGAGATCATCCAGTGCCGAGAGGCCTCAGGTAGAATCGCAAAGTGGGCGGTGGAAATCATGGGCGAAGCAATCTCGTTCGCCCCTCGGAAGGCCATCAAGTCCCAGGTCTTGGCGGACTTTGTGGCTGAATGGGTCGACACCCAGCTACCAACAACTCCGATCCAACCAGAGCTCTGGACCATGTTCTTCGACGGGTCGCTGATGAAGACAGGAGCCGGCGCAGGCCTACTCTTCATCTCGCCCCTCGGGAAGCACCTACGCTACGTGCTACGCCTCCATTTCCCGGCGTCCAACAATGTGGCTGAGTACGAGGCTCTGGTCAACGGGTTGCGGATCGCCATCGAGCTAGGGGTCCGACGCCTCGACGCTCGCGGTGACTCGCAGCTCGTCATCGACCAAGTCATGAAGAACTCCCACTGCCACGACCTGAAGATGGAGGCCTACTGCAATGAGGTTCGGCGCCTGGAAGACAAGTTCTACGGGCCCGAGCTCAACCACATCGCCCGGCGCTACAATGAGACTGCGGGCGAGCTGGCTAAAATAGCCTCAGGGCGGACAACGGTTCCCCCGGACGTCTTCTCCCGAGATCTGCATCAACCCTCCGTCAAGATCGACGACACGCCCGAGCCTGAGGCCCCCTCGGCCCATCCCGAGGTACCCTCGGCACAGTCTGAGGCGCCCTCGGCTCGGCCCGAGGTACCCTCGGCACGGTCTGAGGCACCCTCGTTTCAGCCCGAGGTACCCTCGGCCCCCGAGGGCGAGACGCTGCACGTCGGGGGGAGCGAAGCGGGGTCACGCCTGATCAAAACTGGCAGACCCCGTACCTGCAATATCTCCACCCCCGACCTAGCCGAAGCTCGGCGGTTGGCGCGGCGCGCCAAGTCGTTCGTCTTGCTGGGAGATGAGAAGGAGCTCTACCACCGCAGCCCCTCAGGCATCCTCCAGCGATGCATCTCCATCGCCGAAGGTCAGAAGCTCCTGCGAGAGATACACTCGGGGGCTTGCGGCCATCACGCAGCGCCTCGAGCCCTTGTCGGGAATGCTTTCCGACAAGGCTTCTACTGGCCGACGGCGGTGGCCGACGCTACTAGAATTGTCCGCACCTGCGAGGGGTGTCAGTTCTACGCAAGGCAGACCCACCTGCTCGCTCAGGCTCTGCAGACGATACCCATCACCTGGCCTTTTGCTGTGTGGGGTCTGGACCTCGTCGGCCCCTTGCAGAAGGCACCCGGGGGCTACACGCACCTGTTGGTCGCCATCGACAAATTCTCCAAGTGGATCGAGGTCTGACCCCTAAACAACATCAGGTCCGAGCAGGCGGTGGCGTTCTTCACCAACATCATCCATCGTTTCGAGGTCCCGAACTCCATCATCACTGACAACGGCACCCAGTTCACCGGCAGAAAGTTCCAGGACTTCTACGAGGATCACCACATCCGGGTGGACTGGGCCGCCGTGGCTCACCCCATGTCGAATGGGCAAGTAGAGCGTGCCAACGATATGATTCTACAAGGACTCAAGCCTTGGATCTACAACGACCTCAACAAGTTCGGCAAGCGATGGATGAAGGAACTCCCCTCGGTAGTCTGGAGCCTGAGGACAACGCCGAGCCAGGCCACGGGCTTCACGCCGTTCTTTCTAGTCTATGGGGCCGAGGCCATCTTGCCCACAGACTTAGAATACGGTTCCCGAGGACGAGGGCCTATGCTGACCAAAGCAACCAAGTTAGTCGAGAAGACTCACTGGACCAGCTGGAAGAGGCTCGGGACAAGGCCTTGCTGCACTCGGCGCGGTACCAGCAGTCCCTGCGACGCTACCACGCCCGAGGGGTCCGGTCCCGAGACCTCCAGGTGGGCGACCTGGTGCTTCGGCTGCGACAAGACGCCCGAGGGCGGCACAAGCTCACGCCCCCTTGGGAGGGGCCGTTCGTCATCGCCAAAGTTCTGAAGCCCGGAACGTACAAGCTGGCCAACAGTTAAGGCAAGGTCTACAACAACGCTTGGAACATCCAACAGCTACGTCGTTTCTACCCTTAAGATGCTTTCAAGTCGTTCATATACCTCGCTCCCACGCATAGTTTAGTCATCAAGGAAGGGTCGGCCTCGCCTCGGCAAAGCCCGACCCTCCCTCGGGGGCTAAAAGGGGGGGAACCCCCTCTGCGCCGAATTTTTTCCTCGAAAAAAGATCCTTTCTGCTAGAATGTCTTTCGTGCTTTTCGACTACTTCGAAAGTGGATCCTGAAAACGACGGAGTACGCGTAAGCAGCCAAGGCTGACCGAGTCGAGGGACTTCTACGCCTCCGGGATACGGATACCTCACTCATCACCTTCTGTGATAAGTAACTCACGTTCGGATAAGTGATTCCGCGGACCGAACAAGTCTTCACGTTCGAAAGCTCTTCTGCCAGAGCGATTCTTCGAGCCTTCTCGTCTGCGTCGGTGACAGAACCCCATGGACGAGTAAGAGTGCGCGTAAGCGGCAAGGCCGACCGAGCCGAGGGACTCCTACGCCCCCGGGATACGGATACCTCACTCATCACCTTCCGTGAGAAGCAACTCTCGCCCGCACAAACAATTCTGTTACCGATAAAAAAGTCTAGATACTCGAAACAAGAGGAAAAGAGACGCAACTTTACAACAAGGCGAGGGTGTGTTCTGGCCTCGGTGACCGCAGAAAACACACACTACAAGATAATCCGATCCTGCAGGCTCGGATCCAGACAGTTGAGGGAGCCGCAGCACCCTCGGCGTCGACAACACCTTCGGCGAGGTCCGACCTAGCCTCGGACGGCGACACGGTCCGAGGATCTCCACTCCGAAGGACGGCGTCATCACCACACCCGGGCCATCGCCGCCAGGGTCTTCTCCGAGAATCCGGCTCGGGCAGGCGCCTCGGCTGGTCGCCCCGAGGCCTCGGCCAGCTGTCCCCCGAAGACATCAGCCCGGCCCGAGACCTCGGAAGATCAACTCCGACGTCGGTCCCGCTAGCGGACGACCTGGCCAGGCTCCGGCCAACCAAGTCTTCCTTTTGAGCCAACTCTGCCTCTGTCCATGCTGACACCACTACCCCTAGCCTCGGCTCATCGAAGAGCGACTGAGGGGTTCCTTTAACTAAGCAAGGGAAGCCTCGGACAACAAGGCCGATTGAGCCGAGGGACTCCTACGCCTCCGGGATACGGATACCTCACTCGTCACATTTACACGGGGCGACTCACGCTTGGTGAAGCAGTTCGGACAACCAACAGGCGAGTCTTAGTGCTCGAAAATAAGGAAAAACACGGCTCCGTGCCGAAATTACATACATGTTTAGGCCTCGACAGCCACAATGAACAAAAACACTGGCATTCAAAGTGCCATTACAAACGGAACTCCGGTTCCACCTCCGCAGGTACAAACAACCCCACTCGATGGGGGGGGGGCTGCAGAGCAACGGAAGACCGACGAACGGCGCACCGTCGCCCGCTCCGGCAGCGGCGACGACGACGACTTCTGCTCCGGGGGGCCGAACAGCAGCAGCGATGACCTCAGGGCGGATGCTGCTGCCAGGAGGCCCCCGCCCATGCCCAAACTCGTGAGGCAAGGACGGGCAGAAGGCCGTAGAATTGGAGGTTGGTCCGTGGGCGGCCCTGGCTATCTCGTCGGCGGAAGAACCTCTTCCAGCTGCCGTGGCGGAAGCCGGCGCCGAGAGCGGCTCCGAAGCCACTCGGGTCCGAGAGCCAGGCACGCGGCAGCTGCCAGCGCCACGGACGACAACCGCCCTTCCCCCCGATCACTGAGGGAAGGAGCGGGCCACCGCCCACGCAGGGGTCGACCCCAACTCGGCACACTCCCCTCCTCAGCCCTGGTGATGAAAATCCTTGAGGCTGAGGGAGGGGCAGAGGCCGCGACCCGGTTTGCTTTCCCCCGCCATCGAACTGGAGGTCACCATCTTGGGTGACCGCCGGCGGAGGGGCGCAACCGGGCTGCATGATGAAATCCTTGAAGCCGAACGATGGCTGAAAGGTACCAACTCCCACGGAGTTGCGTTCCCCCAACGACAAGGCGGAAAGATTGCGGGTATCCCCCATCCGGGGGCTTGGAAGGCGGAAAGGCACGATGCATAAGGGAGCGCGAAGACATGGTCGCCTTTCAAGGGGGTCACCCTCCTTTTAAAGGCGACTCTCCCTACTTGCGTCCTCAACCGTTGGGGGCTGAGTCTTCTCCGACACGCTCCAAGGTCCTCCCCCTACGGCGCGGGGGCTGGGTCCCACACGTCATGCAAGCCAGCCCAGAGCAGAAGAAGCCAAACCGCCACGCGTGGTGCGTGCAATCGCCCAGCGGATTACAAGCGGCTCTCCACTTTTGCCCAGACCAGCGGGCGAAAGGGCGGGCAGCCGTGCAGGCGGCATGCAACCGCGCCAAGTGGGCGCACTCCTCCGACTTCCAGCATGCCCAGCATGGAGGCCCAGGCCCACGCGTCATGCAACCGGCGCGCCGGATGCTTCGTGCAAGCAACTGCACCGCCACTTGCGCCACTACCGTGCCTCCTCGGCTGCGGAACCGATACCGTGACTCGAGGTGACCCAGCGCACGACCCGGCAGCGCCAGCCTGGCGCGACGGTCAATGCAGCCAAAAATGGACCGGCAGTAATGGCGGTGGCAGGCGGGCAGGAGCAGCGGTCACGTCGTCAGCCAAGCTTACGTCCCATCCGAGGACAGCGAGAGAACCCTCTCTCATGGCGTGAAGACGACGCGCCCGTGTTCCGTTCCTCGAACGGCCCGCGCACGCGCAACGGCCGCCCCGCGAACCACTCGCCCCGTCGCATTAACTCCGCGGCGGGACAGGCGGCGCCTCTGGCAGGAGAAGCAAGCGACGCTACACCTTCGCCATAATGACCGCGTCAAAAAAAAAGTTACGCCGCGTCGTTCGATTTCGTATCCTTTTCCTTTTTTCCTCTTTCTCTCTCTTACAATAGGGACCGGGAAAGGGGGATACCCCAAAAGGGATCCTTCCCCGTGAAGGAACCAGGCTCCGAGCCTCCCTACTGATCAGAGGTTCGAAGGCTGGCCCCTCGGAAGGGTTCAACAGCCGCCTCAGAGCACGTGGGCTCCACACCCACTACTGGTCAAAGGTTCGAAGGCCGGCCCCTCGGAAGGGTTCAACGGCCGCCTCAGGCTACTCGGGCTCCACGCCCACTACTGATCAGGGGTTCGAAGGCTGGCCCCCGAAGGGTTCACAGCCGCCTCAGACACAGAGCGAGGGATGACCATGGGTACGTTCGATACATAACCAAGGCTCGGGCTGCGCTCCCGAGGTACCCTAGGACATTTCTGAGACCAGCGGGAACGATCTTGTAACGGAATCCCATCAGAGGGAGGCATCGAGCCCTCGGACCCCGTCGACAGGGGACTGGGTCCGGCAGATCACCCGCAGGTATTTTTGGGCGCGCCTCTGGGCCTCTAGCCGACCCCTAGCAAATGGGGCACGGACGTCCGCTCGGATTACCCGCCTGCAGCTCACCGGAGACACCATGTTCGGTGCCCACCGAGGGCAACATGGCGCTTCCCCCCTCCTTGCGGAAAGGCGACGTAGGGGCGTATGTAAAAAAGTCGAGTCTGCCCCTGATCGCCCTCTCGCCATGTGCAGAGGCTCGGGGGCTGCTCTCGCAAACCCGGCTCCGGCCAAACCGTTGACAGCGTCAACATACCAGCCCAAGAACTTGGGACCCGACCGTACACCCGGGCTACGGCCAGCTCGCATGAGGGAACGACCAGACCAGCCAAAGCATTACGCGAGGCATTAAGACCTCGGAGGAGTCAAACCACTCCTCCGAGGCCTCAGGGGCTACACCCGGCGGGTGCGCTCGCGCGCACCCACCGGAACAAAACGCAACCGAGAAAGGCTGGTCCCCTTGCCAAAAAGTGCGACGAAAGCCTCCAAGCGAGTGCTAACACTCCCTTCGAGGCTCGGGGGCTACTGTCCGGGACCATAATTAGGGGTACCCTCAAGGCTCCTAATTCTCAGCTGGTAACCCCCATCAGCATAAAGCTGCAAAGGCCTGATGGGTGCGATTAAGTCAGGGATCGGTCCATTCGAGGGACTCGATCACGCCTCGCCCGAGCCTAGCCTCGGACAAGGGCAGCCGAACCCGGAGGATCTCCGCCTCGCCCGAGGCCCCCCTCCAGCGGCGAACATATCTCCGGCTCGCCCGAGGCCATGTCTTCGCCAAGAAGCAACCCTGACCAAATCGCCACGCCGACCAACCAAATCGCAGGAGCATTTAATGCAAAGGTGGCCTGACACCTTTATCCTGACGCGCGCCCTTCAGTCGACAGAGCCGAAGTGACCGCCGTCACTTCGCCGCTCCACTGACCGGCCTGACAGAAAGACAGCGCCACCTGCGCCGCTCCGACTGCGGTGCCACTTGACAGAGGGAGGCTGACAGGCAGTCAGGCCCGGCCGCAGGCGCCATAGGAAGCTCCGCTCCGCCCGACCCAGGGCTCAGACTCGGGCTAAGCCCCGGAAGACGGTGAACTCCGCTCCGCCCGACCCAGGGCTCGGACTCGGGCTAAGCCCCGGAAGACGGCGAACTCCGCTCCGCCCGACCCAGGGCTCCGACTCGGGCTAAGCCCCGGAAGACGGCGAACTCCGCTCCGCCCGACCCAGGGCTCAGACTCGGGCTAAGCCCCGGAAGACGGCGAACTCCGCTCCGCTCGACCCAAGGCTCGGACTTGGGCTCAGCCCCAGAAGACGACGAACTCCGCTTCGCCCGACCCCAGGGCTCGGACTCAGCCCTGGCTTCAGCCGACGGTCTCCGCCTCGCCCGACCCAGGGGCCCGGACTCGACCACGGCCACTGAAGACAGACTCGACCTCGACCTCGGAGGAGCCTCCACATCACCCAACCTAGGGCGCGGGCCAGTCACGTCAACAGGAGGCGCCATCATTACCCTACCCCGAGCTGACTCAGGCTACGGGGAATAAGACCGGCGTCCCATCTGGCTCGCTCCGCTAGAAAGACAATGATGGCGCCCCACACACTCCCTGACGACGGTGGCTCTCGGCCCCCTTACGGAAGCAAGAGGACGTCAGCAAGGACTCAACCGCCCCGATAGCTGTCCTTCCGCCAGGCTCCAGCGCTCCTCCGACAGCCACGACATCACACCAACTGGGTGCCAAAACCTCTCCGGCTGCCACGACGGCGTGTACTTAGGGCACTAGCTCCCCTCCGCCAGACACGTAGCACTGTGCTACACCCCCCATTGTACACCTGGATCCTCTCCTTACGTCTATAAAAGGAAGGACCAGGGCCCTCTTACAGGGGGTTGGCTGCGCGGGGACGAGGACGAGACAGGCGCTCGCGTGAGGCCGCTCGCTCCCTCTCCCGCGTGGACGCTTGTAATCCCCTACTGCAAGCGCACCCGACCTGGGCGCGGGACGAACACGAAGGCCGCGGGATTTCCACCTCTCTCACGCCCGTCTCTGGCCACCTTTCTCCCCCCTTCGCGCTCGGCCTCGCGCCGACCCATCTGGGCTGGGGCACGCAGCGACATTTCACTCGTCGGCCCAGGGACCCCCCGGTCTCGAAACGCCGACACAACTAACTTTTTTTTTTTGCATGCGTGACATTTTTTCTGTAACATTTTTTCTATGGATCTAACTTGTGAGTCATTTACATAAACTAGCAACAAGAACGAATCCATGTTTCTTACTTGGAAACCCGAACAAACACCACTAGCAGGAGGCGCTCGCGTTAGCGTCGTTCATCTACGACGAGAAGAAGCTTGACGACTACCAGTTCGACCTCTGAAAACAGTCCTACGTTGTCGCATGTAGGATGCGTCGCTGTGGATGACAAGCTCCGACACAGCTACCGCTTGGACGCGGTCCAGAGCGGCTGCACCGCGCTGTCCATTGTCAACCAGGGGGACCTCATGGTCGTCGCTAACTTCGGCGATTCCCGGGTTGTTCTAGGCATCACATTCGACGACGACACCATCACGTCGTCCAGCTCATCGTCCACCTGAAGCCCAACCTGCCACGTAAGTCGCTACTGACCGGCCATGAATTCTTGTGCGCTGGGACTACAACCGGTGCTGACATTGTGTGAGTGTCCTCGAACATGATGTATGCAGAGGAGTAGCGCATCCGGTGGTGCAACGACTAGGTGTACTGCCTCACTGATGAGCCCGGATGCACTTCGTCTGGCAGCCCAGCCAAAAGTCATCGGGACTCGCCATGTCGTGCGCGTTCGACAACTACTATATCAAGGACTGTGGCGTCATCTCGGCGCTGGAGGTGACGCAGAGGAAGACCGACAACAATGACTAGTTCGTCATCCTCGCCACCGTTGGGGATAGCTTTTGTGTCGGTCTGACTTTAATTCTCTTCGCAAACACACACTTGCCTTTTTGTTTAAGCAAGCTTGTATGGTGGTGCGTGCCTGATGATTGACAATGTACGAGGAAACTTCTTCCGGTGTGTGTGGGACGTGCTCTCCAATGACGAGACCAAGCAAATCGTGGCATATATTGAAGTCTGCATGGTATTGATGGTTGCAATGTAGTGGTGAAATAGCTAGATTAAAATAACAAAATTTATGTATGGCCAGGATCACAAATGGATTATGAAACCTTTTCTCATAACATTATAACATACATTGTCACTGTAAACAAAAAGGCAGTCCTACGTTGTCGCATGTAGGATGCGTCGCTGTGGATGACAAGCTCCGGCACAGCCGCCGCTTGGACGCGATCCAGAGCGGCTGCACCGCGCTGTCCATTGTCAACCAGGGGGACCTCATGGTCGTCGCTAACTTTGGCGACTCCTGGGTTGTTCTAGGCATCACATCCGACGACGGCACCATCACGCCGTCCAGCTCATCGTCCACCTGAAGCCCAACCTGCCACGTAAGTCGCTACTGACCGGCCATGAATTCTTGTGCGCTGGGACTACAACCGTTGCTGACGTTGTGTGAGTGTCCTCGAACATGATGTATGCAGAGGAGTAGCGCATCCGATGGTGCAACGACTAGGTGTACTGCCTCACTGATGAGCCCGGATGCACTTCGTCTGGCAGCCCAGCCAAAAGTCATCGGGACTCGCCATGTCGTGCGCGTTCGACGACTACTATATCAAGGACTGTGGCGTCATCTCGGCGCTGGAGGTGACGCAGAGGAAGACCGACGACAATGACCAGTTCGTCATCCTCGCCACCGTTGGGGATAGCTTTTATGTCGGTCTGACTTTAATTCTCTTCGCAAACACACACTTGCCTTTTTGTTTAAGCAAGCGTGTATGGTGGTGCGTGCCTGATGATTGACGATGTACGAGGAAACTTCTTCCAGTGTGTGTGGGACGTGCTCTCCAATGACGAGACCAAGCAAATCGTGGCATATATTGAAGTCTGCATGGTATTGATGGTTGCAATGTAGTGGTGAAATAGCTAGATTAAAATAACAAAATTTATGTATGGCCAGGATCACAAATGGATTATGAAACCTTTTCTCATAACATTATAACATACATTGTCGCTGTAGACAAAAAGGCAGTCTTACGTTGTCGCATGTAGGATGCGTCGCTGTGGATGACAAGCTCTAGCACAGCCGCCGCTTGGACGCGGTCCAGAGCGGCTGCACCACGCTGTCCATTCTCAACCAGGGGGACCTCATGGTCGTCGCTAACTTTGGTGACTCCCGGGTTGTTCTAGGCATCACATCCGACCACGGCACCATCACGCCGTCCAGCTCATCATCCACCTGAAGCCCAACCTGCCACGTAAGTCGCTACTGACCGGCCATGAATTCTTGTGTGCTGGGACTACAACCGTTGCTGACGTTGTGTGAGTGTCCTCGAACATGATGTATGCAGAGGAGTAGCGCATCCGGTGGTGCAACGACTAGGTGTACTTCCTCACTGATGAGCCCGGATGCACTTTGTCTGGCAGCCCAGCCAAAAGTCATCGGGACTCGCCATGTCGTGCGCGTTCGACGAATACTATATTAAGGACTATGGCGTCATCTCGGTGCTGGAGGTGACGCAGAGGAAGACCGACGACAATGACCAGTTCGTCATCCTCGCCACTGTTGGGGATAGCTTTTGTGTCGGTCTGACTTTAATTCTCTTCGCAAACACACACTTGCCTTTTTGTTTAAGCAAGCGTGTATGGTGGTGCGTGCCTGATGATTGACGATGTACGAGGAAACTTCTTCCGGTGTGTGTGGGACGTGCTCTCCAATGACGAGACCAAGCAAATCATGGCATATATTGAAGTCTGCATGGTATTGATGGTTGCAATGTAGTGGTGAAATAGCTAGATTAAAATAACAAAATTTATGTATGGCCAGGATCACAAATGGATTATGAAACCTTTTCTCATAACATTATAACATACATTGTCGCTGTAAACAAAAAGGCAGTCCTACGTTGTCGCATGTAGGATGCGTCGCTGTGGATGACAAGCTCCGGCACAGCCGCCGCTTGGACGCGGTCCAGAGCGGCTGCACCGCGCTGTCCATTGTCAACCAGGGGACCTCATGGTTGTCGCTAACTTCGGCGACTCCCGGGTTGTTCTAGGCATCACATCCGACGACGGCACCATCACGCCGTCCAGCTCATCGTCCACCTGAAGCCCAACCTGCCACGTAAGCCGCTACTGACTGGCCATGAATTCTTGTGTGCTGGGACTATAACCGTTGCTGACGTTGTGTGAGTGTCCTCGAACATGATGTATGCAGAGGAGTAGCGCATCCGATGGTGCAACGACTAGGTGTACTGCCTCACTGATGAGTCCGGATGCACTTCGTCTGGCAGCCCAGCCAAAAGTCATCGGGACTCGCCATGTCGTGCGCGTTCGACGACTACTATATCAAGGACTGTGGCGTCATCTCGGCGCTGGAGGTGACGCAGAGGAAGACCGACGACAATGACCAGTTCGTCATCCTCGCCACCGTTGGGGATAGCTTTTGTGTCGGTCTGACTTTAATTCTCTTCGCAAACACACACTTGCCTTTTTGTTTAAGCAAGCGTGTATGGTGGTTCGTGCCTGATGATTGACGATGTACGAGGAAACTTCTTCCAGTGTGTGTTGGACGTGCTCTCCAATGACGAGACCAAGCAAATCGTGGCATATATTGAAGTCTGCATGGTATTGATGGTTGCAATGTAGTGGTGAAATAGCTAGATTAAAATAACAAAATTTATGTATGGCCAGGATCACAAATGGATTATGAAACCTTTTCTCATAACATTATAACATACATTGTCGCTGTAAACAAAAAGGCAGTCCTACGTTGTCGCATGTAGGATGCGTCGCTGTGGATGACAAGCTCCGGCATAGCCGCCGCTTGGACGCGGTCCAGAGCGGCTGCACCGTGCTGTCCATTGTCAACCAAGGGGACCTCATGGTCGTCGCTAACTTTGGTGACTCCCGGGTTGTTCTAGGCATCACATCCGACGACGACACCATCACGCCGTCTAGCTCATCATCCACCTGAAGCCCGACCTGCCACATAAGTCGCTACTGACCGGCCATGAATTCTTGTGTGCTGGGACTACAACCGTTGGTGACGTTGTGTGAGTGTCCTCGAACATGATGTATGCAGAGGAGTAGCGCATCCGGTGGTGCAACGACTAGGTGTACTGCCTCACTGATGAGCCCGGATGCACTTCGTCTGGCAGCCCAGCCAAAAGTCATCGGGACTCGCCATGTCGTGCGCGTTTGACGACTACTATATTAAGGACTGTGGCGTCATCTCGGCGCTGGAGGTGACGTAGAGGAAGACCGACGACAATGACCAGTTCGTCATCCTCGCCACTGTTGGGGATAGCTTTTGTGTCAGTCTGACTTTAATTCTCTTCGCAAACACACACTTGCCTTTTTGTTTAAGCAAGCGTGTATGGTGGTGCGTGCCTGATGATTGACGATGTACGAGGAAACTTCTTCTGGTGTGTGTGGGACGTGCTCTCCAATGACGAGACCAAGCAAATCGTGGCATATATTGAAGTCTGCATGGTATTGATGGTTGCTATGTAGTGGTGAAATAGCTAGATTAAAATAACAAAATTTATGTATGGTCAGGATCACAAATGGATTATGAAATCTTTTCTCATAACATTATAACATACATTTTGTATATAAGTTATCGTGGTATTATATGTTCCCGTTGCAACGCACGTGCACTCATATAGTTAAACTTATAAAGTTATTTTTCTACCCTATAGGTGCGGGAATTTGGCCGCTGAGAGTTGGACCCGATCTACCATGACCAACTCCGCGGACATCTACATTGGAGAGGGCATCTACACTGGAACATGCTTGCCCGTGCCTTGCAACACCTTGGCCTAGCCTGCCATGGCGTCCCGCTACCATGCGCGTGGTAGGATGTCGCGATCTCCTTCAACGTGACCACAGTCGGATACAAGGTGTGCATGGTCGGCTCCGTGGTAGCATTGGCCACGGGCCACGAGGGCAGGTGCGGGGGTATCACCAACCGCTAGGGAACGTGACGACATAGAGGATTCATCGTTGGTCGATGGGAAACATAGGTTGAAGATCGTATTTTCCATGTATATGGTGGGAGGTTTTTCTGTGCAAAAAAAACAAGAGCCAAAGCTGGGGAAGCTAGTTTTTTTGGCTTCACCTCTGTAGTACAAAAGGGAGAAGTGCTTTTTACTAAAAATTATTTGCAAAATTGGTGTTTGATACACCTTATGGTAAAAAACGAGAAGCCACATCAGAAGCTGGTAGGGAGAAGTCCTGCCAAAGGGGCCCTTACTTTGAAAGGCTTATCAAAAATATCCTAATCTATTGGGTCGGGGGTCAACTATAACAAAAAACCTTTTACCACAAGTAAGTGGGGTAGACTAGAGTTAAAACCCCAATAGAATCCACAAGTCATGTTTTAGGAACATAGATAGTTGTTTTCCATGCACTCCTATTCAAGGCTAAAACTTTAGGTATGTCCCATCCTTTCAAGTCTTGTTTTATTGTCTTTTCCTATGTCAACTTTGGTCTTCCTCTTTCGCTCTTATTACTATCGCATCTTAGGATCCCACTACGCACTAGCACCTCTAGAGGTCTCCATTATTGGACATGTCTGAACCATCTCAAACAGTGTTGAACAAGCTTTTCTTTGATTGGTGCTACCCCTAGCCTATCACATATATCTTCATTCTGGACTAGGTCCCTTCTTGTATGGCCATAAATCTAATGTAGCATATGCATTTCTGTAACACTTATCTACTGAACATATCTTTTTTGTAGGCCAACATTTTGCACCATACAACATAGCGGGTCTAATTGGCGTCCTATAAAACTTACCTTTTAGCTTATGTAGTAACATCTTGTCATATAGAATACCATATACTTGACGCCACTTTATCTACCTTGCTTTGATTCTATGACTAACATATTCATCAATATTCCCCTCTCTCTATAACGTTGATCCTAAATATATACCTAAATGTGTCCTTCCTAGGCACTACTTAACTTCCAAACTAACATCTCCTTCCTCATGTGTAGTGTCAAAATCACATCTCATATATTCTATCTTAGTTCTACTAAGTTTAAAACCTTTGAATTCTAGAGTCTCTCACTATAACTCTAGTTTCCTATTAGTTCCTGACTGACTTTCATCAACTAGCACTACATCGTCCACAAAAAAAACATACACTAAGTGCTGGGGGCCTTCGTCTTCCGAAGGTCCTCAAAAACATGATTTAACAATGTTTCTGGAGTGTAATACATGAACAAGTACCTTCGGACTCGGATCAGAACCACAGTGTGAGAAGCACAAAGAATACGAAGGTTGACGCAGAGCCGAAGCTATGCGCAAGGGAGCTTCGGCATGATAGCAGAAAAGGGAACCGACTTAAAAGGGAAAAGGCTATTTAGACCTCGATGGATCACTATAGAGTCATTAGCAAATGTAAAGGGCATGGGTGTAATTTTACATGGGCTGTGTCCCGTGCCTATAATGAACAGTGCCCCCGTATTATTCACACTGACTTAGCATTTTCTTTTGCGTCACGCTTGTACCTTCACCTTCTTTCAAACCGAAGGTACATTTGTAATTTGATATCATTTCTATTTTTCCATGATAATAAAATAGAAATGAGCTAATAATGATACATAATTGTTCGTGTTATTTCTTACATTTCATATGATTCTCCTTTTATTATATTACGCTGCAATGATGAAGGTATGTCCTTCATAACCTTCGTCTGAAGATCATTATATCCTAAGGGAAATAATGTCTCGAAGGACGAAGGGCATTAACATTTAACATTTTTTGTGTTGCCTTGTTCTTAACTCATAGCATTTGAGAACAAGTCCCCAACATTGGCGCCCACCTCCGGTGAACTCTTTTCGACCACCTTCGGCAAGCATCGACCTTTGTCATGCCACCAAAGAAAGTTTCAGCACTAGGGGCTGCTGCTCTGCAGCCACTGGACCCAAATCAAGAGACCCTTTCTCTTCGAGAGGCCCGAAGCCAGAAGAGGAAGGCCACTAGTCCAATACCCCAGGAGGACGAGTTGGACCAAGAAATCAGAAACATGGAGATGCTTCATAAGCAAGTGCAAAAGAAGAAGGAGAAGATGGCCCGACTAGCCGACCTTCAAAGGTAGATTAACGAAGCCACCGAAGAAGTATGTCACCTTGCTCAAGACGAGCAAGATCGAAGGCCCCAACACAGGGAGCATCATCAAGAGGGCTTGTTCAACGACGATGGATGGTATGATGATTGTAATCATGGTACCTTTACTTTTGACGATGCTTCTCCCTTGGCAGCAGAACTGCAGGTTATCCCGTGGCCCCCATCATACAAGCCACCTCAGCTTCCAATGTATGATGGGCATTCAGACCCGAAGCAGTTTTTGATGAGTTATGAAGCAACTATATCTTCATACAGAGGCAATGTAGCTGTCATGGCCAAGTCCTTCGTCATGACAGTTAAGAATGTGGCTCAAACGTGGTATTCTTCTCTTCGGCAAGGGACTATCACTTCATGGCAGAAGCTCAAGGACATGCTGGTGACAAGTTTCCAGGGCTTTCAGATGAAGCCAGTCACAGCTCAGGCTCTGTTTCAATGCACGCAAGATCATGAGGAGTATCTCCAGGCATACGTCCGAAGGTTCTTGCGTCTGAGAGCACAAGCGCCTACAGTGCCCAATGAAATTGTCATTGAGGCCATGACCAAGGGGCTTCGTCCAGGACCTACTTCCCAGTATTTTGCTAGAAAGCCTCCACAGACTTTGGAGAAGCTACTTCAAAAGATGGATGAATACATCCACGCTGACAATGACTTTCGTCAAAGAAGGGAGGCAGCCTACAGGTTCTCTGAGATGACCAGGGGCTTCGGAGGGAGAATCCACCCAAGGCATGTCAGGTCAATCCACTCCACCCAGGGTGACGACAGAGGAAGTCAACAACAGAGGCCACAATATTCCTCGCAAGCTTCGGGGCAGCAACAAAGCTATCTTCGGCCGCCAGCTCCAAGAGGCAGAGGCGCCAGGGGCTTCGGAGGAAGGTTTGGGGATCAACCTAGGAAAATTTATTGCTTATTCTGTGGTGAGGACAAGGGCCATACTACAAGGATGTGCCATGTCACCATTCAGAAACAAAAGGAAATAGCAGAAGCCACAGCTCATCAGAACCAGCCGAAGCAGGTCATGCATACTGCTTCGTATCACTCACCCTACATACCAGAGTATGTGGGTAACCATCCTGCAGCGTCTGTTGCTTTGGCTAGTCAGCCACAGGCATCCTGGCCATAGCCTCCACCTCCGCCACCACTACAACCTGCATATTCACGAGGCCTACAGCTAGAAGGGAGCCAACAGACCCATCAACAGCGAGATTTCAGGGAGGAGTTCGAAGCTCGCACAGTCAACAGTACTGTGCCAGAATCGAAGCATATCTACTAAGAGATATCCTACCCCTGGAACAGTTTTTACATTCGTTGTCATTTTCTTTTTTAATAAGAAACAATTATTGAAAACCTAGTTCTTTTGTCATTTTCAATTTCTTGTAATAGCTTCGTTCATGCCATAAGTAAAATATATCTTCTCCACAGACTCACGAAGTTCAAAAAGTCACTGAAGCACAAACGTCGTTCCTAAGGGAATGCGAGGCTAAAAATCACATTGCAAGTATCACCGAAGCTACAAAAAGTCGTTCTAAGGAACACAACGTAAGTTTGCCGAAGCTACAAAAAGTCGTTCCCAAGGGAGCGCAGTGTAAGTTTTCTGCTCAAAAGTCGTTTATAAAGGGAATGCAGAGCCAAATACCGCCGAAATATAAGGCGAAGCACGAAAAGTCAACGCGAATACCGCCGAAATAGAAGGCGAAGAAGTTCAAAAGACGTTCCTAAGGGAATGCAGAACTTACAGCGAAAAGTCAGCGCTGATACACCGAAAAATAAGCGGTGAAGCCGAAA
This sequence comes from Zea mays, assembly GCF_902167145.1. Taxonomy (NCBI): domain Eukaryota; kingdom Viridiplantae; phylum Streptophyta; class Magnoliopsida; order Poales; family Poaceae; genus Zea; species Zea mays. Next base: position 162,621,929 of record NC_050098.1, read on the forward strand.
AATAAACGGCAAAGACATTGTGTATTCCACTATGGGTATGTGAGTGTGTGTCTTCGGCACAAATATCATTTTGCATAGCATAACATCATCACATCATTTCGCATAACATAACATCATACATCATATTGCATCAATGGCACAAGAAGGGGATACAATGTTGACCTTCGGAGAATGCTTCGAAAAAGTGAAATTGTGCTAAAGCACAAAATAAGTTTTGAAGAAATATAGCTTCATCAGCTCTGATTTGGAGGAAAAAATCTATTGTTGACGAAGCATTAATGTTTTTGCCACGATGAGAGGATTTTTTACGAAGCATAAAGACTCTTCTTTACGAAGCATGAAAAGAAGGGAAGGTGTTTTTTCGCCGAAGGCTCAAAAACGGTATGTACATAAAAGTTCCATGCATCGCAAAGAAATGAATTACAAAACCATTCATATATTACATTCAAAACCTAGGAGCACCAAATATTACAAGCATAGTCCAGCAAATGTTACATTAATATTCTAGCAATGTTTTTACAATAGCTACTCTTCTTCTTTCAAAACGTTATCTGCAGCTTCGGTCAGCAGTTGGGTAACGACTTCATCTACAATAATTTTGGCCATGTTAATAATTTCTGTTGATTCCTTTGCCTCTGGGTCGGCCAATGACTCGAAGGGCTCTGGGGGAGGAGATAGTTCAACTGCGGTAGAAAACGTAAATCAGTTTGAAGTCATAAAAATAAACAACAAAGTTAAAAGCCATTAAGTAATACCTATCCGCCTTTCGAGTTCCGCAGCTTTTTCAGCTGCTTTCGTTGCTTCTCTAGCGTCATGAGTATCTTTTTCACTTTTCTTTATTATTTCATGGGCCATCCCACGGCCGCCATTTTCCCAGACATCAGTAAATTTTTTCCGCCTATTAAGCTTGCTTCGGCCGAGGGGTCCTTTGTATCGTCAACAGAGAAAGCAGCTTTGGCTTGGGCCAAAGTTTTAACATGTTCGCACTCTGCTTTCTCCAAAATAGCTGCAACTCCTCTCGCGCCAAAGAAGGCACAGACGTCCCCGCGGTCACTCAAAATTTCCTCAAAAGCTTCGGCTTCACTGCTGATCCACTCAATTGGGCCCTCAGGATCGCCTCTTATGAAGTTGTCCTCGCTTGAATATGCGCCAACGTTGGCGAAGCTAGTTTTTATCTTTTTCACGCAGTCCATAGATTTTTCAAAGCATCTTTCCTTGGATATGCGAAGTTCTTCAACGTTTTTCTCTAAATGATTTGTCCACTGTTCGCTAATTCCTCGTTTAGCTTCTGCGACTGCGCACTTCTCTTTAGCTTCGGCTAGTTGCTTCCGAAGGTCTTCAATCTCAATTTTTTGGGCTTCAGATTGGGTTTTGAAGTTAGCTTCATCCCTCTTTACTTTGTCCACCAATGTAAGTAGAATTTTGTCTTTTTCCAAAGCTTCGATCCTCAGCTTAATAACCTCTGTTTGAAGGTTATTGAGAGCAATAGTGCAACTCTCGTCTTCGGCATTCTTTTGCGCCCTTAAGGCGTTGCTAAGTATTAAGCCCTACACGAAAGAATGAATGGATCGATATAAGAACCAAAGACTAGTTCGAAATTCATAAAATTCGAAATTCACAATTTTCGTACCTTCAGACTGTTGTACGCAAGGCTATCCGCGAGATCGTCCTTCGTCATGGCACAAAGGCCAACTTCGAGCTTCAGAAAGCCCATACTTCTGGCCATCTCCCGGCAGACAGATAATTCTTTGTTGTCTGGGAGGCAATATAAGAAGTCATCTTTGTCTGTGCCATTAAACACTAAGGCCCCTTTCGGGTATTTCAGTTCTCGGGCATAGTGTTTAGCTTCAAAAATTTCTTGTTCAGATAATCTTTTTCCCGAAGCGTGTCGAATAATATAATCAAGGACTTCGGAAGACGCTTCGGGAGCAGGAGTGGCGGCTTTTTCAGGCAAAATCTGTTCTATACCCTCTTCTTCCGCTGCCTTTTCTCCAGTTTCCGAGGATTTCTCCTTGGCGGGCACTGAAGGCCCAGCTTCGGCGTCAGCCTGGCTCAATATAGCTTCGACTTCGGTCAACTTTGTCTCGGTTTCAATCTGTGTTTTCGAAGCCTTGGCAATTTTTCCTGGAGTAGAGCTTGAAGTTTTTATCGTCTCCAGCACACCCAATACACTAGCCATCCTTTTTCTGTTGGGGGTTGCTGCTAGATCTTTTTGAGTCTTTAGCGCCTCCACTCCTGCCGAAGGGCTTAGAACTTCTGATGTTTTCGTCCCTTCGGTTCTCGGTTCTTCAATTTTGTAAGCCTTCGGCATTGCAGCCGGCTCTTCAATCCTCTACGTAAGAGCAGGTCCTTTGGCTTCAATACCAAAGAGGTCTCACCGCCAAATTCAGGCACTATGGCCGGTTCAATGTAGCGCGGTCGGTGAGTAAGAACCTTCACCTTTTTCCTCTTCGGCGCGGGCTCGCTTGAAGCGGCTGAAGCAGCAGCCTTCCCAGAAGTTGCACCCTTTCTTTTTTGCCCCCGCGGCGGGTAGCGATAATCAGGGTACACAAATCCAATAGCATCAAAAACTCTATTTAGCCTTTTCTTTTTTCGGCTCCCGAAGGCCGCGGATAGTGTGTTATCTTCAGACTTGGACTATGCTCCAAGTAGTTCATCACTAGTATTTTCAACACACTTTAGTCAGTCATCGTCTGGTTCGATAAATTGGTCTCCAAACCTGAAGGTATATTTCAATCGAACTAAACCACCTTCGTTAGGGTTGCTGATGGTCTCTTTTGGCATTTCCCAGTTGTCTATCAATGGCCATATCCTGTAGGCCACATGTTCTTGGACTAAATCCCTTATCCCGATGAAAGAGCAAACTGTGCCGAAGGCCCTTCGACATCCTTCGGCTGGTTCATCAATTTCTACCTTCGGTTTCTGAAGGCCGAAGCGAGACCAGATGGGGGCGCATGATGATCTCTGTAATGTCTTCTCTTGCCTTTAAATAATTCTTCACATAGAACCATTCTTTCATCCAGTCTCCGAGCCATCTCTTCCGAAAAGTTGGCACTGGGCAGCTTGAGCCAGAACGAGCAATGAAGCTATAGCAACCAAAATTGTTATGATACTGTTCTTTACCCCAGGGCTTTGTCTCATACGAAAGTTCGTGCATGCTGCCAAAACATTTTGCACTTGGATCCAAACCTTGACTCCTCACGGCCCAGACAAAGATCTCCATTTTGATAATTGCTTCGGGAGTAATCTGGTGAAGGAAAATCTGATATATCTTTAAAACTTCAACCACAAATCTGCTTAAGGGGAACCGAAGCCCAGCTTTGAAGAAGCTTCGGTAGATCATGACTTCATTTTCTTCGGGAACAGGAACAGTCCTGTCTCCAATGTCAGCCCTCACAATAGACATATCTCGAAAATACCTTCCTCTCATATTATCAAGATGACTCTGTTTAATAGTTGATTTTCCGAAAACTGCATGACTTGGTCGCCAGGGCCGATCTTCGGAGTCTTCGCCCCCACTTTCCGCATCATAACTGTCGCTGTCATCAGTATCTTCAGATAAGCCTTCTAGAATCTCCTTAGTAATCTTTTCTGTATTTGTCTTTGCTATTGATTCAATAAATCCAGCAGTCTTCTCCTCAAGGAGCTTCTCCTCTTCACTTAGCTTCGTCTCAGCAACAACTTTTTTTTGTCTTGAGACATCTTCTCTTCGGAAATGGTGAAAATGTGTCCTTAAAGCCAAAGTTTAGAAAGTCTAAGAAACCAAGCAAGCGTTGGTAGGCAAGAGCTAAAAAATTGAGCAAGCAAAGCAGGCGGCAGACAGCGTACCAAATGTGCTCGGGGTGAGTTCTTATTTATACGCCCAGTGCGCTCCAAATTGGAGGGGCCCGTCTGTCATTGAATGTTGCTATTCTAGCAAAGGGAAGGTATTTTTTCGGACCTTCGGCTTAGGGCCTTCAACCATATCGCAATCTAAATTCGTTATTTTAACAAATTAATATTGTGAGGGGCTACTGTTGGGGGCCTTCGTCTTCCAAAGGTCCTCAAAACATGATTTAACAATGTTTCTGGAGTGTAATACATGAACAGGTACCTTCGGACTCAGATCAGAACCACAGTGTGAGAAGCACAAAGAATACGAAGGTTGACGCAGAGCCGAAGCTATGCGCAAGGGAGCTTCGGCATGATAGCAGAAAAGGGAACTAACTTAAAAGGGAAAAGGCTATTTAGACCTCGATGGATCACTATAGAGTCATTAGCAAATGTAAAAGGCATGGGTGTAATTTTACATGGGCTGCGTCCCATGCCTATAAATAGATGAACAGTGCCCCCGTACTGTTCACGCTGACTTGGCATTTGCTTTTGCGTCACGCTTGTACCTTCACCTTCTTTCAAACCGAAGGTACATTTGTAATTTGATATCATTTCTATTTTTCCATGATAATAAAATAGAAATGAGCTAATAATGATACATAATTGTTCGTGTTATTTCTTACATTTCATATGATTCTCCTTTTATTATAGTACGCTGCAATGATGAAGGTATGTCCTTCATAACCTTCGTCTGAAGATCATTATATCCTAAGGGAAATAATGTCTCGAGGGACGAAGGGCATTAACATTTAACATTTTTTATGTTGCCTTGTTCTTAACTCATAGCATTTGAGAACAAGTCCCCAGCACTAAGGGATATCCCCTTGTATGTCGTCTCTTGTGACCTAATCCACCACCATGGCAAAAAATGAGGGCTCAAAAACCTAATCCCTGATGTAGCCCTATTCTAATTGGGAAGTCATGTGTGTCTCCATCACTTGTTTGGACACTAATCACAATATTGGTGTACATGTCCTTAATAAGTATAATGTACTTCATTGGAACTTTATGTTTATCCAAAACCCACCACATAACATTCCTTGATATTTTTCCATAAGCCTTCTCCAAGTTAATAAAAAACATGTGTAGATCCTTCTTTTGTTCTCTATACCGCTCCATCACTTGTCCTATTAAGAAAATGACTTTCATGGTTGATCTTATAGACATGAAACCAAATTGGTTCAAAGAGATCTTCGTTATTCCTCTCAGACGATCCTCAGTAACTCCCTCTCCCATAGCTTCATAGTATGGCCCATCACCTTAATTTTCTGATGATTAGTACAACTTTTAAGCATGCATTTATCTGCTCACCTACATTTCCTTGAAGCAGTAACTACTAGACCAATAACACCAACCCTAGAGTACAAATCAACAACCATTGATCCACGTTGGACATATGAAAGGGAAATATGATTTAAACCTTTTTCCTATAAATGATTTTGGTGGTTGAATGCCCAACACAAACAATTAGACTAACTAGTTTGCTATAGATTATATATTCTACAGGTGCTAAAGGATCAACACAAACCAATAAAAAGATCAAGTTAGGGTTCAAAAAGAAAGGAGCAAAAGAAACCGAAGAGCACCTTGGTCTGGCGCACCGGACTGTCTGGTGTGCCACCGGATAGTGTCCGGTGCACCAGGACCATACAGATGCGAACTCTTCACCTTCGGGTTTCAGCAGTGCCGCTCCGCTATAATTCACCGGACTGTCCGGTGTGCCAGCGGAGCAACGGCTACTTCGTGCAACGATCGACTGCAAAAGTACCTGATGAGAGGAACAATGCGCGGCAGAGTCAGAGCGCAGAGCCAGAGGCGTACCAGACAGTGCACAGTACCTGTCCGGTGCGGCACCGGACTGTCCGGTGCCACATGAAGACAAAGCTCCAACGGTCAAAACCGTCAGAACCCTAACGGTTGGGTGACGTGGCTGGTGCACCGGACACTGTCCAGTGGCGCACCGGACTGTCCAGTGCGCCCATCGACAGCAGCCTGCCCCAACGGTTGAATTGGTGGTTGGGGGCTATAAATACCCCACAACCACCTCCACTCCAACCATCCAAGCATTCATCACACTCCATTCAATACAGGAGCAAAACACAACACTCCAAGACACAAATCAAAGCCATCGATCTGATCAAAGTCCCCAATTCAATTCTATTCTTTAGGACTTGTGAGAGGATCATTCTTGTGTTTCTTTGTTGCTTGGTTGGCTTTATTCTTCCTCATTCTTGTTCTCTAAGTGACTTGTAATCAAAGCAAGATACACCAAGTGTGTGGTGGTCCTTGTGGGGTCTAAGTGATCCGTTTGATTAAGGAGAAAGCTCACTCGGTCTAAGTGACCGTTTGAGAGAGGGAAAGGGTTGAAAGAGACCCGATCTTTGTGACCACCTCAACGGGGACTAGGTTCTTTGGAACCGAACCTTGGTAAAACAAATCACCATGTCATCCGCTTTACTTTCGTGGTTGATTTGTTTTCCCCTCTCTCCTGGACTTAGATTTTATTCTAACGCTAACCCCGGCTTGTAGTGTGTTTAAAGTTATAAATTTCAGTTTCCGCCTATCCACCCCCCTCTAGGCGACTTTCAATTGGTATCAGAGCCCGATACTTCATTAGAGTCTAACCACTCGAATAATGTCGGGAGATCACGCCAAGAGGGAGATCGTGACCGGCGGCGACAAGTCCGCAAGCTCGGGGAGAACCCATTTGAAGGAGTCTGGCCACAAGCAAAAGGAGGAATCCTCTTCCTCTAGCAAGACTCATCGGAGAGGCGACAAGAAGAAGATGAAGAAAGTGGTCTACTATGAGACCAACTCTTCGTCGCCCTCCACCTCCGGCTCTGACTCGTCGTCCACTACTTCTAAGCGCCATGAGCGCAAGAAGTATACTAAGATGCCCCTCCGCTATCCTCGCATTTCTAAACGCACTCCATTACTTTCTGTTTCCCTAGGCAAACCACCATTTTTTGATGGTGAGGATTATTGTATGTGGAGTGATAAAATGAGGCATCACCTAACCTCACTCCACAAAAGCATATGGGATATTGTTGAGTATGGAGCGCAGGTACCGAAGGTAGGGGACAAGGACTACGATTCGGACGAGGCCGACCAAATTCGACACTTTAACTCCCAAGCCACAACTATACTCCTCGCCTCCTTGTGTCGAGAGGAGTATAATAAGATGCAAGGGTCAAAGACAGCCAACGAAATTTGGGACGTCCTCAAGATGGCGCACGAAGGGGACGAGGTGACCAAGATCACCAAACAGGAGACGATCGAGGGGGAGCTCGGCTGATTCGTCCTCAACCAAGGAGAGGAGCCACAAGCGATGTACAACCGGCTGAAGACCTTGGTCAACCAAGTGCGCAACCTCGGGAGCACCAAATGGGATGAACATGAAATGGTCAAGGTTATTCTAAGATCACTCGTTTTTCGCAATCCTACGCAAGTTCAATTAATACGTGGTGATCCAAGATATAAGCTAATGTCTCCCGAGAAGGTTATAGGAAAGTTTGTGAGCTTTGAATTGATGATCAAAGGCTCCAAACAAATCGTCAACTTGGAGCAAGGCGGCACCTCCACACCCGAGGTGCAACCCGTCGCATTCAAAGCGATGGAGGAGAAGACAGAAGAGTCCACATCAAGTAGGCTCCCCATCGACGCCTCCAAGCTCGACAACGAGGAAATGACGCTCATCATCAAGAGCTTTCGCCAAATCCTCAAGCAAAGGAGGGGGAAGGACTACAAACTGAAAGGGAAATGTGCCCTTGGGCCATTTCTAAGTATTTTGGTGATTAAGTGCCCAACACAAATGGTTTAAGTATTAAATTGTGCCAAATGGTGGATGAAGTGTAAATCAACACAAATGTATGATTCTAGACTTAGTACATTAGTTTTTGTGTACTAACATATTTGTCTAAGTGCTAGAATCAGAGAAAATACAAAAGGAAAAAGACTTGGCTGGAACAGCCAAGACTCAGTGCAGTCTGGGTGCACCGGACTGTCCGGTGCGCCAGGCCGGCCTCTGGTCAACTAACCGCTCTCGGGAATTCGGCGGCGGCGTACGGCTAAAATTCACCGGACTGTCCGGTGGTGCACCGGACTGTCCGGTGAGCCAACGGTCGACTGCGCCAAAAGTCGGTCGTGCAATCTGCGCGTGACGCGTGGCCGAGCCAACGATCAGATGGGGGCACCGGACAGTGTCCGGTGCGCCAACGGCTCCAAGTCTTCAACGGTCGGCTGCGCCAGTTTAGGAATGCAATCTGCACCGGACATGCTACAGTGCCTGTCCGGTGGTGCACCGGACTGTCCGATGCACCACCCGATAGAAGGCAAGAATTGCCTTCCCTGATTGCCTCCAACGGCTCCTAGCTGCCTTGGGGCTATAAAAGGGACCCCTAGGCGCATGGAGGAGATACACAAGCATTCTTTGATCATCTCTAAGCACCAAGACTTCATTCTAGCGCATTTGATTCTTTGTTATAGCAATTTGAGCTCCTCTTGAGTTGAGAACTCCATGTGTGAACTTAGAGCTCAAGTTGTGACTAGTGTGCATGTGTGTGCTGTTGCTTTTGAGACTTGTGTGTGTTGCTTTTCCCTCTCTTACATCCGTGCTTCTTTGTGATCATCATTTGTAAGGGCGAGAGGCTCCAAGTTGTGGAGATTCCTCGCAAACGGGATATAGTGAAAGAAAGAAAAACACCGTGGTATTCAAGTGGATCTTTGGATCACTTGAAAGGGATTGAGTGCAACCCTCGTCCATTGGGACGCCACAACGTGGAGTAGGCAAGTGTTGTACTTGGCTGAACCACGAGATAAAACCATCGTGTCTCTTGTGCTTGTTCTCACTGTGACTATTGTGTTTCACAAGAGCTCGTCCTTAGCCACTTGATTTCATTGTGCTAACACTTAATCAAGTTTTGTGGCTTTAAGTTTTAAGTTTTTACAGGATCACCTATTCACCCCCCTCTAGGTGCTCTCAATTGGTATCAGAGCCGTTCTCTTCAAGAAAGGGACTAGTCGCCCGGAGAGATGGATCCTAAGGGAAAGGGGATGGTGGTCAACAACAAGACAAAGGAATCCATCATCAACGAGCCAAGAGAGGATAAGCCCTCGGACTCTGGCTCAAGCCATAAGAAAAGAGACAGAAAGAAGAAGAAGCGCATCAAGAAGATTGTCTACTACGACAGCGACGAGTCTTCTTCTTCCTCTAAGGACGACCACGATGAGAAAAAGAAAACGGTCAATTCAAACTTCTCTTTTGATTATTCTCGTATTTTGCAAAATTCCAATGCTCATTTGCTTTCCATTCCTCTTGGTAAACCTCCACACTTTGATGGAGAGGACTACGAATTTTGGAGTCACAAAATGCATAGCCACTTATTCTCTCTTCATCCAAGTATATGGGATATAGTAGAAAATGGAATGCAATTTGATAGTACGGATAATTCCATGTTTATCAATGAACAAATTCACAAAAATGCACAAGCTACCACTGTTCTTTTAGCATCCTTGTGCAGGGAAGAGTATCAGAAGGTGAGCGGCTTGGATAATGCCAAGCAAATTTGGGACACCCTCAAGATCTCACATGAGGGGAATGACGCCACCATGATCACCAAGATGGAGTTGGTGGAAGGTGAACTAGGAAGGTTCGCAATGATCAGGGGGGAGGAGCCAACCCAAACGTACAACAGGCTCAAGACCCTGGTCAACAAAATCAGGAGCTATGGAAGCACGAGATGGACGTACCACGATGTCGTCCGGCTTATGCTAAGGTCCTTCACTGTCCTTGATCCTCATCTTGTAAACTCTATCCGTGAAAATCCTAGGTACACCAAGATGACGCCCGAGGAAATATTCGGAAAGTTTGTAAGCGGGCGAATGATGATCAAGGAGGCAAGATATGTTGATGAGGCATTGAATGGCCCAATGCCGATCCACGAGCCTCAAACCGTTGCTCTCAAAGCAACAAGTAGCAGGGAGGCACTACCTAGCAAGGTGGCGCAAGTTGAGGCGACCGGACTAAATGAAGATGAAATGGCCCTCATCATCAAGCGCTTCAAGACCGCACTAAGAGGACGCAAGGAGTACTCAAACAAGAACAAGGCAAAGGGAAAGCGTTCTTGCTTCAAGTGCGGTAAGCAAGGTCATTTTATTGCTAACTGTTCCGATAATGATAGTGACCAGGGACAAGAAAAGAGTGGGAAGAGAGAGAACAAGGAGGTTTACAAGAAGGCTAAAGGCGAGGCACACCTTGGCAAAGAGTGGGACTCGGATTGTTCGTCGTCTGACTCTGACGATGAAGGACTCGCCGCCTTGGCCTTCAACAAGTCGTCACTCTTCCCCAACGAGCGCCATACTTGCCTAATGGCAAAGGAAAAGAAGGTAAATGCTCGAGGAATTCCTATGTACTCTACTTCTAGTGATGAGGATTCTAGTGATGATGAAGTAGACTACACAAGCTTGTTCAAAGGATTAGATAGAGCAAAAATAGAAAAGATCAATGAATTGATTGATGCTCTAAATGAAAAGAATAGACTTTTAGAAAAGCAAGAGGATCTTTTATATGAAGAGCATGATAAATTTGTAAGTGTGCAAAAGTCTTTTGTTTTAGAAGTTAAAAGGAATGAAATGCTTTCTTGTGAATTATCTACTTGTCATGAGACTGTGGCTAGCTTAAGAAGTATTAATGATGATTTAAATGCTAAGCTAGAAGTAGCAAATAAATCTAGTTCTTGTGTAGAGCATGTTGTGATTTGTAATAGGTGTAAGGACTTCAATGTTGATGCATGTGTTGAGCACCTTACTTCCATTACAAAACTTAATGATGAAGTGGCAAGTCTTAATTCCCAACTTAAGACTTGCAAAAGTGATTTTGATAAACTAAAATTTGCAAGGGATGCCTACACCATTGGTAGACATCCCTCAATTAAGGATGGGCTTGGCTATCAAAGGGAAGCCAAGAACTTAACAAGTCAAAGGGCACCCATTCCCAACAAGGAGAAAGGGAAGGCCCCCATGGCCAATGGTAGTCAAAAGAATCATGCTTTCATGTACCATGATAGAAAATATACTAGGAATTTTCATTATAGTAGGAGTTATAATGCTTTTGACTCACATGCCATGATTGCTTCAAGTTCAAACTTTAATGGTAGATCTAGGAGGAATACTGTGTCTCATGCTCCTAGGAAAGTGTATAATGGATCTACCACTGTCTTTCATACTTGCAATACTAAGTTTGTTCTTTCATGTAAAAATGAAAAAGTGATTGCTAAAAAGGTGGGGGCCAAATGCAAGGGAGACAAGACTTGCATTTGGGTCCCTAAGGCTATTGTAACTAACCTTGTAGGACCCAACAAGAGTTGGGTACCTAAAACCCAAGCCTAATTTGCCTTGCAGGTTTATGCATCCGGGGGCTCAAGCTAGATTATCGACAGCGGATGCACAAACCACATGACGGAGGAGAAGGAGATGTTCACCTCCTACGTCAAGAACAAAGATTCCCAAGATTCGATCATCTTTGGAGACGGGAATCAAGGCAAGGTTAAAGGACTAGGGAAGATTGCTATTTCATCCAAGCATTCCATATCTAATGTATTCTTAGTTGAATCGCTCGGGTATAACTTGTTGTCCGTTAGTCAACTTTTTAATATGGGTTACAATTGTTTATTTACCAATGTAGATGTGTCCGTCTTTAGAAGGTGTGATGATTCATTAGCTTTTAAGGGTGTACTAGACGACAAACTTTATTTAGTTGGTTTTTCGAAGGAAGAGGCCGGTCTAGATGCATGCTTAATTGCTAAGACTAGCATGGGCTGGTTGTGGCATCGTCGTCTAGCACATGTTGGGATTAAGAACCTTCATAAACTTCTAAAGGGGGAACATGTGTTAGGTCTAACCAATGTATCTTTCGAAAAAGATAGACCTTGTGCAGCTTGTCAAGCAGGTAAACAGGTGGGAAGTACTCATCATAGCAAAAATGTGATGACCACATCAAGACCTTTGGAGCTACTTCATATGGACCTCTTCGGACCCGTCGCCTACCTCAGCATCGGGGGAAGTAAGTATGGTCTTGTTATTGTTGATGATTTTTCCCACTTCACTTGGGTATTCTTTTTGCAGGATAAATCGGAAACCCAAGGGACCCTTAAGCGCTTCCTAAGGAGAGCTCAAAACGAATTTGTGCTTAAGGTGAAAAAGATAAGAAGCGACAACGGGTCCGAGTTCAAGAACCTTCAAGTGGAGGAGTACCTTGAGGAGGAAGGAATCAAGCATGAGTTCTCCGCTCCCTACACACCACAACAAAACGGTGTGGTAGAGAGGAAGAACAGGACGCTCATAGACATGGCGAGGACGATGCTTGGAGAGTTCAAGACGCCTGAGCGGTTTTGGTCGGAAGCCGTGAACACGGCTTGCCACACCAGAAACCGGGTCTACCTTCATCGCCTCCTCAAGAAGACGTCGTACGAACTCCTAACCGGTAACAAACCAAACGTTTCATATTTTCGTGTATTTGGGAGTAAATGCTACATTCTAGTGAAGAAAGGTAGGAATTCCAAATTTGCTCCCAAAGCTATAGAAGGGTTTTTGTTAGGATATGACTCAAATACAAAGGCATATAGAGTCTTCAACAAATCATCGGGTTTGGTTGAAGTCTCTAGCGACGTTGTATTTGATGAGACTAATGGCTCTCCAAGAGGGCAATTTGATCCTGATGATGTAGATGAAGAAGATGTTCCAACGGCCGCAATACGCACCATGGCGATTGGAGATGTGCGACCACAGGAACACAAAGAGCAAGATCAACCTTCTTCCTCAACAATGGTGCACCCCCCAACTCAAGATGATGAACAGGGTCATCAAGAAGAGGCGTGTGATCAAGGGGGAACACAAGATGATCATGTTATGGAAGAAGAAGCACCACAGGCCCCTCCAACTCAAGTCCGAGCAACGATTCAAAGGAATCATCTCGTCGACCAGATATTGGGTGATATTAGCAAGGGAGTAACTACTCGCTCTAGATTAACTAATTTCTGTGAGCATTACTCGTTTGTCTCTTCTATTGAGCCTTTCAGGATATAAGAGGCCTTGCTAGATCCAGACTAGGTGTTGGCCATGCAGGAAGAGCTCAATAACTTCAAGCGAAATGAAGTTTGGACCCTGGTGCCTCGTCCAAAGCAAAATGTTGTGGGAACCAAGTGGGTGTTCCGCAACAAGCAAGACGAGCACGGAGTGGTGACAAGGAACAAGGCTCGACTTGTGGCAAAAGGTTATGCCCAAGTCGCAGGTTTGGACTTTGAGGAGACTTTTGCTCTTGTGGCTAGGCTAGAGTCTATTCGCATTTTGCTGGTCTATGCTACTCACCATTCTTTCAGGTTGTTCCAAATGGATGTGAAGAGCACTTTCCTCAACGGGCCAATCAAGGAGGAGGTGTACGTAGAGCAACCCCCTGGCTTTGAGGATGAACGGTACCCCGACCACGTGTGTAAGCTCTCTAAGGCGCTCTATGGACTTAAGCAAGCCCCAAGAGCATGGTATGAATGCCTTAGAGACTTTCTAATTGCTAATGCTTTCAAGGTTGGGAAAGCCGATCCAACTTTATTCACTAAGACATGTGATGGTGACTTATTTGTGTGCCAAATTTATGTCAATGAATAATATTTGGTTCTACTAACCAAAAGTCTTGTGAAGAGTTTAGCAGGGTGATGACTCAAAAATTTGAGATGTCGATGATGGGCGAGTTGAACTACTTCCTTGGATTCCAAGTGAAGCAACTCAAGGACGGCACCTTCATCTCCCAAACGAAGTACACGCAAGATTTGATCAAGCGGTTTGGGATGAAGGACGCCAAGCCAGCAAAGACTCCAATGGGAACCGACGGACATGTCGACCTCAACAAAGGAGGTAAGTCCGTTGATCAAAAGGCATACCGGTCTATGATAGGTTCTTTGCTTTACTTATGTGCTAGTAGACCGGATATTATGCTAAGCGTATGCATGTGTGCTAGATTTCAATCCGACCAAAGGGAGTGTTGAGAGCACCTAGAGGGGGGGTGAATAGGTGATCCTGAAAAAAACTTGAAACTTAATCCGCAAAACTTGATTAGGAGTTAGCACGAATAAGCCAAGTGGCTAGAGAGGAGAACTTGCACAACACGATAACCACAAAGAGATCAACACAGAGATGGCACAGTGGTTTATCCCGTGGTTCGGCCAAGTCCAACACTTGCCTACTCCACGTTGTGGCGTCCCAACGGACGAGGGTTGCAATCAACCCCTTTCAAGCGGTCCAAAGACCCACTTGAATACCATGGTGTTTTGCTTTCACTTTACTATATCCCGCTTGCGAGGAATCTCCACAACTTGGAGCCTCTCGCCCTTACACTTTGAAGTTCACAAAGAAGCACGGAGTAAGGGAGGGATGAGCAACACACACAAGACACGAAATCGGAGTACCAACACGCACACAAGTCACAACAAGAGCTCACAACACAACCCGGCGAGTTCACAACTCAAATGGAGCTCTAGTTGCTTTCACAAAGAATCAAATGCGCGGAATCGAAGTCTTGGTGCTTAGGAATGCTTAGAGAATGCTTGTTGTTCTCCTCCATGCGCCTAGGGGTCCCTTTTATAGCCCTAAGGCAGCTAGGAGCCATTGAGAGCATTCCAGGAAGGCAATTCTTGCCTTCTGTCACCTGGCGCACCGGACAGTCCGGTGCACCACCGGACACTGTCCGGTGCGGATTTCTTTCCTTCTTTGGTGAAGCCGACCGTTGGCGCTTTGGAGCCGTTGGCGCACCGGACACTGTCCGGTGCACACCGGACAGTCCGGTGCCCCCTTCCGACCGTTGGCTTCGGCCACGTGTCTCGCGCGGCCGACCGTTGGCCCGGCCGACGGTTGGCTCACCGGACAGTCCGGTGCACACCGGACAGTCTGGTGAATTATAGTCGTACGCCGTTAATCACTTCCCGTGAGCAGCAAGTTCGCCTGAGCCAGCCTGGCGCACCGGACACTGTTCGGTGCACCACCGGACAGTCCGGTGCACCCAGACAGAGCTGACTTTGGCTGAACTAAGTCATCTTTAATTTTAACTTGATTTTTCCTGTTTCCAGCACTTAGACACAATACATTAGTCTCTAAAACAATGTACTAAGTCTGAGAAACATACCTTTATACTTGATTTATACTTTGTCCACCATTTAACACTTAGGCACTTGTGTTGGACACTAAATCACCAAAATACTTAGAAATGGCCCAAGGGCACATTTCCCTTTCAATCTCCCCCTTTTTGGTGATTTATGCCAACACAACATAAAGCAAGTAGAACAAATGCAAAATCAATTCAAATAAGAACTCAAAATTGTTTTGATTCAAATTTGGCATATATGGATCATTCTTTGCCACCACTTGGTTTGTTTTTGCAAATCAAACTCAATTTCCTATCTCTAAGTCAAACACACTTGTTGAAACATAAAGAGAGATATTTCATGAGAAATTGATCAAGGATTCAAAAACTCCCCCTTTTTCCCATACTTAAGCCTTCTCCCCACAAGAGACCAACTTTTGACAATAAGAGGCAAACAAGAGTATTTTGACAAACAAAAACTCTAACTCTACTTTTTCAAAATGCTCAAGTGATAGCTGATCCATTTTTTGCTTTGGCCTTATTTTCTCCCCCTTTGGCATCAAGCACCAAAATGGGATCAATTTTGGCCCTCTAACCCTATTGCCTCACCAAAATCTCCAACTAAGAGTAAAAAGGCAATAAGAGTACAAAGATGAACTTGGAAAAAGTTACTCTTTCATCGGAGTGCAGTGGAAGTCTTGCATGGTCCAAGTCCACCTTTTCCCTTTCAACCTTCTTTGAGACTAAATTAAGCAAACTCAAGCACACAGTTAGTCTCAAAGGGTCAAGTTGTAGCACATCTCCCCCTAAATTTGTGCATCACTTGCGAATGGACTTGTGAGGTCCGGGGAGTGCTTGTACAACTTGAGCACCATAAATAAACAACAAATTGCATAAGGAACATAATCAAAGGCATAAACACATGTATGCTACAAATCAATCCAAGTTCCGCGAATCTAAGACATTTAGCTCACTACGCAACTTGCAAAAGGTCTGCTCATCTAAAGGCTTGGTAAAGATATCGGCTAGCTGGTTCTCGGTGTTAACATGAAACACTTCGATATCTCCCTTTTGCTGGTGGTCTCTCAAAAAGTGATGTCAGATGTCTATGTGCTTTGTGCGGCTGTGTTCAATAGGATTATCCGCCATGCGGATAGCACTCTCATTATCACACAGGAGTGGGACTTTGCTCAAATTGTAGCCAAAGTCCCGGAGGGTTTGCCTCATCCAAAGTAGTTGCGTGCAACACTGTCCTGCGGCAACGTACTCGGCCTCAGCGATGGATAGGGCAACGGAAGTTTGTTTCTTAGAGCTCCATGACACCAGGGACCTTCCTAAGAATTGGCACGTCCCCGATGTACTCTTCCTATCGACCTTACATCTAGCATAGTCGGAGTCTGAATATCCAATCAAGTCAAAGGTAGACCCCTTTGGATACCAGATCCCGAAACAAGGCGTAGCGACTAAATATCTAAGAATTCGCTTCACGACCACTAAGTGACACTCCCTTGGATCAGATTGAAATCTAGCACACATGCATACGCTAAGCATAATATCCGATCTACTAGCACATAAATAAAGTAAAGACCCTATCATAGACTGGTATGCCTTTTGATCAATGGACTTACCTCCTTTGTTGAGGTCGGTGTGTCCGTTGGTTCCCATTGGAGTCTTTGCGGGCTTGGCGTCCTTCATCCCAAACCTCTTGATCAAGTCTTGCGTGTACTTCATTTGGGAGATGAAGGTCCCATCCTTGAGTTGCTTCACTTGGAACCCAAGGAAGTAGCTTAACTCGCCCATCATCGACATCTCAAACTTTTGAGTCATCACCCTGCTAAACTCTTCACAAGACTTTTGGTTAGTAGAACCAAATATTATGTCATCGACATATATTTGGCACACAAAAAGATCACCATCACATGTCTTAGTAAAAAGAGTTGGATCGGCTTTCCCAACCTTGAAAGCATTAGCAATTAAAAAGTCTCTAAGGCATTCATACCATGCTCTTGGGGCTTGCTTAAGTCCATAGAGCACCTTAGAGAGCTTACACACGTGGTCGGGGTACCGTTCATCCTTGAAGCCAGGGGGTTGCTCCACGTACACCTCCTCCTTGATTGGCCCGTTGAGGAAAGCGCTCTTCACATCCATTTGGAACAACCTGAAAGAATGGTGAGCAGCATATGCTAGCAAAATACGAATGGACTCTAGCCTAGCCACAGGAGCAAAAGTCTCCTCAAAGTCCAAACCTGCGACTTGGGCATAACATTTTGCCACAAGTCGTGCCTTGTTCCTTGTCACCACCCCATGCTTGTATTGTTTGTTGCGGAACACCCACTTGGTTCCCACAACATTTTGCTTGGGACGAGGCACCAGTGTCCAAACTTCATTTCTCTTGAAGTTGTTGAGCTCCTCTTGCATGGCCAACACCCAGTCCGGATCTAGCAAGGCCTCCTCTACCCTGAAAGGCTCAATAGAAGATACAAAGGAGTAATGCTCACAAAAATTAACTAATCGAGACCGAGTAGTTACTCCCTTGCTAATGTCACCCAAAATCTGGTCGACGGGATGATCCCTTTGAATCATTGCTCGAACTTGGGTTGGAGGTGACGGTTGCGCTTCTTCCTCCAATACATGATCATCTTGTTCTCCCCCTTGATCATACGCCTCCTCTTGATGAACCTGTTCATCATCTTGAGTTGTGGGATGCACCATTGTTGAGGAAGAAGGTTGATCTCGCTCATTTTGTTCCTGTGGCCGCACATCTCCAATCGCCATGGTGCGTATTGCGACCGTTGGAACATCTTCTTCATCTACATCATCAAGATCAACAACTTGCTCTCTTGGAGAGCCATTAGTCTCATTAAATACAACGTCGCTAGAGACTTTAACCAAACCCGATGATTTGTTGAAGACCCTATACGCCTTTGTATTTGAGTCATAACCTAACAAAAACCCTTCTACGGCTTTGGGAGCAAATTTGGAATTCCTACCCTTCTTCACTAGAATGTAGCATTTACTCCCAAAAACTCGGAAATACGAAACATTTGGTTTGTTACCGGTTAGTAGCTCATACGAAGTCTTCTTGAGGAGGCGATGAAGGTAGACCCGGTTGATGGCGTGGCAAGCCGTGTTCACGGCTTCCGACCAAAAACGCTCGGGGGTCTTGAACTCTCCAAGCATCGTCCTCGCCATGTCTATAAGTGTCCTGTTCTTCCTCTCTACCACACCATTTTGCTGTGGTGTGTAGGGAGCGGAGAATTCGTGCTTGATTCCTTCCTCCTCAAGATACTCCTCCACTTGAAGGTTCTTGAATTCGGACCCATTGTCACTCCTTATCTTCTTCACCTTGAGCTTAAACTCATTTTGAGCTCTCCTTAGGAAGCGCTTGAGGGTCCCTTGGGTTTCAGATTTATCCTGCAAAAAGAATACCCAAGTGAAGCGAGAAAAATCATCAACTATAACAAAACCATACTTACTTCCTCCTATGCTTAGATAGGCGACGGGTTCGAAGAGGTCCATATGAAGTAACTCCAGGGGTCTTGATGTTGTCATCACATTTTTGGCATGATGAGAGCTTCCCACCTGTTTCCCTGCTTGACAAGCTGCACAAGGTCTATCTTTTTCGAAAGTAACATTAGTTAGACCTATCACGTGTTCTCCCTTTAGAAGCTTGTGAAGGTTCTTCATCCCCACATGTGCTAAGCGGCGATGCCACAGCCAGCCCATGCTAGTCTTAGCAATTAAGCATGCATCTAGACCGGCCTCCTCTTTTGCAAAATCAACTAAATAGAGTTTGCCGTCTAATACACCCTTAAAAGCTAATGAACCATCACTTCTTCTAAAGACAGACACATCTACATTAGTGAATAGACAATTATATCCCATATTACATAATTGACTTACGGATAACAAATTATATCCAAGTGACTCAACTAAAAATACATTAGAAATAGAGTGCTCATTTGAGATTGCAATCTTGCCTAAGCCTTTAACCTTGCCTTGATTCCCGTCACCGAATATGATTGAATCTTGGGAATCTTTATTCTTGATGTAGGAGGTGAACATCTTCTTCTCCCCCGTCATGTGGTTTGTGCATCCGCTGTCGATAATCCAGCTTGATCCCCCGGATGCATAAACCTGCAAGGCAAATTTAGGCTTGGGTCTTAGGTACCCAACTCTTGTTGGGTCCTACAAGGTTAGTGACAATATTCTTAGGGACCCAAATGCAAGTTTTATCTCCCTTGCATTTTGCCCCTAAATTTCTAGCAACTATCTTCCTATCCTTTCTACAAATAGCAAAGGAAGCATTTAAAGCATGATAAATTGTAGAAGGTTCACTATTTGTTTTCCTAGGCACATGAACAACATTTCTTCTAGGCATGTGATTAATAGCATTTCTCCTAGCTAAATTTCTATCATGCATAATAGAAGAACTAGAAGCAACCATAGCATGAGAATCAAAAGCATCATAACTTCTATAAACATTTCTAGACTGTCTCCTATCATGATACATGAAAGCATGATTCTTTTGAGCACTACTAGCCATAGGTGCCTTCCCTTTCTCCTTGGCGGAGATGGGAGCCTTATGGCTTGTTAAGTTCTTGACTTCCCTCTTGAAGCCAAGACCATCCTTAATTGAGGGATGTCTACCAATCGTGTAGGCATCCCTTGCAAATTTTAGCTTGTCAAATTCACTCTTGCTAGTCTTAAGTTGGGCATTAAGACTAGCCACTTCATCATTTAATTTAGAAATGCAAGCTAGGTGTTCACTACAAGCATCAATATTAAAATCTTTGCACCTATTGCAAATCATAACATGTTCTACACAAGAGTTAGATTTATTCGCCACTACTAGTTTAACATTTAAATCATCATTAACACCTTTTAAAGTAGAAATGGTTTCATGACAAGTAGATAGTTCACAAGAAATCATTTCATTCCTTTTAACTTCTAGAGCAATAGAATTTTGTGCACTAACAAATTTATCATGCTCTTCATACAAAAGGTCCTCTTGCTTTTCTAATAACCCATTCTTATCATTCAAGGCATCAATTAATTCATTAATTTTATCAACCTTGGTTCTATCTAGGCCTTTGAATAAACATGAATAATCTATTTCATCATCATCACTAGACTCATCCTCACTTGAAGAAGCATAAGTACTAGTATTACGAGTGCTTACCTTCTTTTCCCTTGCCATGAGGCAAGTGTGATGCTCGTTTGGGAAGAGGGATGACTTGTTGAAGGCGGTGGTGGCGAGTCCTTCGTTGTCGGAGTCGGACGAGGAGCAATCCGAATCCCACTCCTTTCCAAGATGTGCCTCGCCCTTCGCCTTCTTGTAGTTCTTCTTCTTTTCCCACTTTCCACTCTTCTTTTCCTGGTCACTATCATTTTCGGGGCAATTAGCTATAAAATGACCAATCTTACCACATTTGAAGCAGGAGCGCTTCCCCTTCGTCTTGTTCTTGTTGGGGTGCTCCTTGCGACCCTTTAGCGCCATCTTGAACCGCTTGATGATAAGGGCCATTTCTTATTCATTAAGCCTGGCTGCCTCAACTTGCGCCACCTTGCTAGGTAGTGCCTCCTTGCTCCTTGTCGCTTTGAGAGCAACAGTTTGAGGTTCGTGGATTGGGCCATTCAATGCATCATCCACGTATCTCGCATCCTTGATCATCATCTGCCCGCTTACAAATTTCCCAAGAATTTCTTTGGGCGACATCTTGGTGTACCTAGGATTTTCACGAATATTGTTTACCAGATGTGGATCAAGTACAGTAAAGGACCTTAGCATTAGGCGGACGATGTCATGGTCCGTCCATCGCGTGCTTCCATAGCTCCTTATCTTGTTGACGAGAGTCTTGAGCCTGTTGTATGTCTGGGTTGGCTCCTCCCCTCTTATCATCGTGAATCTCCCGAGTTCGCCTTCCACCAACTCCATCTTGGTGAGCATGGTGACGTCGTTCCCCTCATGTGAGATCTTGAGGGTGTCCCAGATCTGCTTGGCATTGTCCAAGTCGCTCACCTTGTGGTACTCGTCCCTGCACAATGAGGCTAACAACATAGTAGTAGCTTGTGCATTTTTATGAATTTGTTCATTGATAAACAAAGGACTATCCGAGCTATCAAATTTCATTCCACTCTCTACTATCTCCCATATACTAGGATGGAAGTGACTACGCATTTTGTGACTCCAAAATCCGTAGTCCTCTCCATCAAAATGAGGAGGTTTACCAAGTGGAATGGAGAGTAAATGAGCATTGGTACTTTGAGGAATACGAGAATAATCGAAAGAGAAGTTTGAGTTAACCGTCTTCTTTTTCTCGTAGTCGTTGTCGTCGTCCTTTTGGGAAGAAGAGGACTCGTCGCTGTCGTCGTAGTAGACGATCTCCTTGATGCGCCTCGTCTTCTTCTTCTTTCCATCTTTTCGTTTGTGGCCCGAGCCCAAGTCGGTAGGCTTGTCATCTTTAGGCTCGTTGACGAAGGACTCCTTATCCTTATCATTGATCACAATCCCCTTGCCCTTAGGATCCATCTCTTCGGGCGATTAGTCCCTTTCTTGAAGAGAACGGCTCCGATACCAATTGAGAGCACCTAGAGGGGGGGTGAATAGGTGATTCTGAAAAAAACTTGAAACTTAATCCGCAAAACTTGATTAGGAGTTAGCACGAATAAGCCAAGTGGCTAGAGAGGAGAACTTGCACAACACGATAACCACAAAGAGATCAACATAGAGATGGCACAGTGGTTTATCCCGTGGTTCGGCCAAGTCCAACACTTGCCTACTCCACGTTGTGGCGTCCCAACGGACGAGGGTTGCAATCAACCCCTTTCAAGCGGTCCAAAGACCCACTTGAATACCACGATGTTTTGCTTTCACTTTACTATATCCCGCTTGCGAGGAATCTCCACAACTTGGAGCCTCTCGCCCTTACACTTTGAAGTTCACAAAGAAGCACGGAGTAAGGGAGGGATGAGCAACACACACAAGACACGAAATCGGAGTACCAACACGCACACAAGTCACAACAAGAGCTCACAACACAACCCGGCGAGTTCACAACTCAAATGGAGCTCTAGTTGCTTTTACAAAGAATCAAATGCGCGGAATCGAAGTCTTGGTGCTTAGGAATGCTTAGAGAATGCTTGTTGTTCTCCTCCATGCACCTAGGGGTCCCTTTTATAGCCCTAAGGCAGCTAGGAGCCGTTGAGAGCATTCTAGGAAGGCAATTCTTGCCTTCTGTCGCCTGGCGCACCGGACAGTCCGGTGCGGATTTCTTTCCTTCTTTGGCGAAGCCAACCGTTGGCGCTTTGGAGCCGTTGGCGCACCGGACATTGTCCGGTGCCCCCTTCCGACCGTTGGCTTCGGCCACGTGTCTCGCGCGGATCGCGCGGCCGACCGTTGGATCACCGGACAGTCCGGTGCACACCGGACAGTCTGGTGAATTATAGTCGTACGCCGTTAATCACTTCCTGAGAGCAGCAAGTTCGCCTGAGCCAGCCTGGCGCACCGGACACAGTCCGGTGCACCCAGACAGAGCTGACTTTGGCTGAACTAAGTCATCTTTAATTTTAACTTGATTTTTCCTGTTTCCAGCACTTAGACACAATACATTAGTCTCTAAAACAATGTACTAAGTCTGAGAAACATACCTTTATACTTGATTTATACTTTGTCCACCATTTAACACTTAGGCACTTGTGTTGGACACTAAATCACCAAAATAATTAGAAATGGCCCAAGGGCACATTTCCCTTTCAAGTGTCACCTTGTGGCCGTTAAGCGAATACTTAGATATTTAGTTGCTACACCTTGCTTCGGGATCTGGTATCCAAAGGGGTCAACCTTTGACTTAATTGGATATTCAGACTCCGATTATGCTGGATGCAAGGTTGATAGGAAGAGTACATCAGGGACGTGCCAATTCTTAGGAAGGTCCCTGGTGTCTTGGAGTTCTAAGAAACAAACTTCTGTTGCCCTATCCACAGCTGAGGCCGAGTATGTTGCCGCAGGACAGTGTTGCGCACAACTACTCTGGATGAGGCAAACCCTCAGGGACTTTGGCTACAATCTGAGCAAAGTCCCACTCCTATGTGACAATGAGAGTGCAATCCGCATGGCGGATAATCCTGTTGAACACAGCCGCACGAAGCACATAGACATCCGGCATCACTTTTTGAGAGACCACCAGCAAAAGGGAGATATCGAAGTGTTTTATGTTAGCACCGAGAACCAGCTAGTCGATATCTTTACCAAGCCTCTAGATGAGTCAACCTTTTGCAGGCTGCGTAGTGAGCTAAATGTCTTAGATTCGCGTAACTTGGATTGATCTATAGCATACATATGTTTATGTCTTTGATCATGTCCTTTATGCATATTGTTGCTTATTTATGGTGCTCAAGTTGTACACATGATCCCCGGACCTCACAAGTCCATTTGCAAGTGATGCACTTATTTAGGGGGAGGCATGCTACAACTTGACACTTTGAGACTAACCTTGTGTTTGAGTTTACTTGTTTTAGTCTCAAAAGTGGATTGAAAGGGAAAGGTGGACTTGGACCATGAAAGACTTCCACTGCACTCCGATGAGAGGGTAATTTACTCCAAGTTCATCTCCATGCTCTTATTGCCTTTTTACTCCTAAATGATGATTTTGGTGAGGCAATGAGGTTAAAGGGCCAGAAATGATCCCGTTTTGGTGCTTGATGCCAAAGGGGGAGAAAATTAAGGCCAAAGCAAGCAAATGGATCAGCTACCACTTGAGAGTTTTGAAAATAGTAGAGTTAGAGCTTTTGTTTTGTCAAGATACTCTTATTGTCTCTTATTGTCAAAAGTTGGTCTCTTGTGGGGAGAATGTTTGATTATGGGAAAAAGGGGAAGTTTTTTGAATCCTTGATCAATTTCTCTTGGAATACCTCTCTTTATGTCTCAACAAGTGTGTTTGACTTAGAGATAGGAAATTGAGTTTGATTTGCAAAAACAAACCAAGTGGTGGCAAAGAATGATCCAAATATGCCAAATTTGAATCAAAAACAATTCTTGTTCTTATTTGCATTAATGTTGCACTTCTATGTGTTGCTTTGTGTTGTGTTGGCATAAATCACCAAAAAGGGGGAGATTGAAAGGGAAATGTGCCCTTGGGCCATTTCTAAGTATTTTGGTGATTAAGTGCCCAACACAAATGGTTTAAGTATTAAATTGTGCCAAATGGTGGATGAAGTGTAAATCAACACAAAGGTATGATTCTAGACTTAGTACATTAGTTTTTGTGTACTAACAAATTTATCTAAGTGCTAGAATCAGAGAAAATACAAAAGGAAAAAGACTTGGCTGGAACAGCCAAGACTCAGTGCAGTCTGGGTGCACCAGACTGTCCGGTGGTGCACAGGACAGTGTCCGATGGTGCACCGGACAGTGTCCGATGCGCTAGGCTGGCCTCTGGTCAACTGGCCGCTCTTGGGAATTCGTCGGCGGCGTACGGCTAAAATTCACCGGACTGTCCGGTGGTGCACCGGACTGTCTGGTGAGCCAACGGTCGACTGCGCCAACGGTCGGCCGCGCAATCCGCGTGTGACGCGTGGCCGAGCCAACGGTCAGATGGGGGCACCAGACTGTCCGATGCGCATCGGACAGTGTCCGGTGCGCCAACGGCTCTAATCTTCAACGGTCGGCTGCGCCAGTTTAGGAAGGCAATCTGCACCGGACATGCTACAGTGCCTGTCCGGTGGTGCACCGGACTGTCCGGTGCACCACCCGACAGAAGGCAAGAATTGCCTTCCCTGATTGCCTCCAACGGCTCCTAGCTGCCTTGGGGCTATAAAATGGACCCCTAGGCGCATGGAGGAGATACACAAGCATTCTTTGATCATCTCTAAGCACCAAGACTTCATTCTAGCGCATTTGATTCTTTGTGATAGCAATTTGACCTCCTCTTGAGTTGAGAACTCCGTGTGTGAACTTAGAGCTCAAGTTGTGACTAGTGTGCGTGTGTGTGCTGTTGCTTTTGAGACTTGTGTGTGTTGCTTTTCCCTCTCTTACATCCGTGCTTCTTTGTGATCATCATTTGTAAGGGCGAGAGGCTCCAAGTTGTGGAGATTCCTCGCAAATGGGATATAGTGAAAGAAAGAAAAACACCATGGTATTCAAGTGGATCTTTGGATCACTTGAAAGGGGTCGAGTGCAACCCTCGTCCATTGGGATGCCACAACGTGGAGTAGGCAAGTGTTGTACTTGGCCGAACCACGGGATAAACCATCGTGTCTCTTGTGCTTGTTCTCACTGTGACTATTGTGTTTCACAAGAGCTCGTCCTTAGCCACTTGATTTCATTGTGCTAACACTTAATCAAGTTTTGTGGCTTTAAGTTTTAAGTTTTTACAGGATCACCTATTCACCCCCCCTCTAGGTGCTCTCACAAACCCCGTTCCAAAAGGGTGTGCTACAAGTGTGGTAAGCCCGGTCATTTTATTGCAAAATATCCTATGTCTAGAGATAGTGACAGGGCGACGACAAGAGGGGAAAGAAGGAGAAGAAAAGGTACTACAAGAAGAAGGGCGGCGATGCCCACATTTGTCAGGAATGGGACTCCGATGAGAGCTCCACCGACTCCTCCTCTGATGAGGATGCTGTCAACATCACCGTCAACAAGGGTCTCCTCTTCCCAAACGCCGGCCACAAGTGCCTCATGGCAAAGGACGGCAAGAAAAAGAAGGTACAAGCTAGAACCACCCCCAAGTGTACTACATCTAGTGATGAGGGTAGTTCTAGTGATGATGAAGATAACTTGCTTACCCTTTTTGCCAACTTTAACATGCAACAAAAAGAAAAATTAAATGAATTGATAGGTGCTATATATTCATGAGAAGGATGAACTCTTGGATAGCCAAGAGGAATTCCTTATTAAGGAAAACAAAACACATGTTAAAGTTAAAAATGATTATGCTCAGGAGATAGAAAAATGTGAAAAATTGACTAAGGAGCTTAGCACTTGCCATGACACTATTTCAAACCTTAGAACTGAGAATGTTAGTTTAATTGCTAAGGTTGAAAAATCAAATGTTTGTCTTGATTCAATTGCCAATCTTAGAAATGAAAATGCTAGTTTAATTGCTAAGATTGATAAACTGAATGAATCAATTTCTAGCCTTAAAACTGAGAATGCTAGTTTAATTTCAAAGGCTAGAGACTTAAATGTTTGCAATGATTATATTTCCTGTCTTAGAGATGAGAATGCAATATTACATGCTAAGATAGATGAACTAAATGCTTGCAAACCCTCTACATCTACTGTTGGTCATGTTTCTATTTGCACTAGATGTAGAGATATAAATGTTGATGCTATCCATGATCACATTGCTTTAATTAAACAACAAAATGATCACATAGCTCAACAAACTGCTAAAATTAATGAGCATGAGATAGAAAATGAAAAATTTAAGTTTGCTAGAAGCATGCTCTATAGTGGGAGACGCTCTGGCATCAAAGATGGCATTGGTTTCCAACAGGGAAGCAATGTCAAACTTAATGCCCCCAAAAGATTGTCTAATTTTGTTAAGGGTAAGGCTCCCATGGCTCAGGATAACGAGGGTTACATTTTATATCCTGCTGGTTATCCTGAGCACAAGATTAGGAGAATTCATGCTAGGAAGTCTCATTCTGTTTCCCATCATGCTTTTATGTACAAGAATGAGGCATCTAGCTCTAGGCATTCTACCCATGTTAAAATGACTAAAAAAACTCCTACTGCATCAAATGAGCCTAATGTTTCATATAAGACTTTTGATGCATCTTATGTTTTAACTAACAAATCAGGCAAATTAGTTGCCAAATATGTTGGGGGCAAACACAATGGCTCCAAGACTTGTGTTTGGGTACCCAAGGTGCTTGTTTCTAATGTGAAAGGACCCAAGACCGTTTGGGTACCTAAGAACAAGGCCTAAAACTATTTTGCAGGTTTATGCATCTGGGGGCTCAAGTTGGATAATTGATAGCGGGTGCACAAACCACATGACAGGGGAGAAAATAATGTTCTCCTCCTATGAGAAAAACAAAGACCCCCAAAGAGCTATCACATTCGGGGATAGAAATCAAGGTTTGGTCAAAGGACTTGGTAAAATTGCTATATCACCTGACCATTCTATTTCCAATGTTTTTCTTGTACATTCCTTAGATTACAATTTGCTTTCTGTAACTCAATTTTGTAAGATGGGCTACAACTATCTTTTTACGGATATAGGTGTTACTGTCTTTAGAAGAAGTGATGATTCAGTAGCATTTAAGGGAGTATTAGAGGGTCAGCTATACTTAGTTGATTTTAATAGAGCTAAACTCGATACTTGCTTAATTGCTAAGACTAATATGGGTTGGCTCTGGCATCGCCGACTAGCCCATGTTGGGATGAAAAATCTTCACAAGCTTCTAAAGGGAGAATACATTTTGGGACTAACAAATGTTCATTTTGAGAAAGACAGGGTTTATAGCTGTCGGGGACCATAATTAGGGGTACCCTCAAGGCTCCTAATCTCAGCTGGTAACCCCCATCAGCACAAAGCTGCAAAGGCCTGATGGGTACAATTAAGTCAGGGCTCGGTCCACTCAAGGAACATGACCTCGCCTCGCCCGAGCCTAGCCTCGGGCAAGGGCAGCCGACCCTGGAGGATTCACGTCTCGCCCGAGGGCCCCCTCAAGCAACGGACACACCTTTGGCTCGCCCGAGGCCCAGTCTTCGCCAAGAAGCAACCTTGGCCAAATCGCCACAACGACCGACCGTATCGCAGGAGCGTTTAATGCAAAGGTGGCCTGACACCTTATCCTGACGCGCGCCTTTCAGTCGACTGAGCCGAAGTGACCGTCGTCACTTCGCCGCTCCACTGACCAGCCTGACAAGAGGACAGCGTCGCCCGCGCCGCTCCGATTGCTGTGCCACTCAACAGAGTGAGGCTGACAGCAGCCAAGTCCGGTCTCAGGCACCATAGGAAGCTCCGCCTCGCCCGACCCAGGGCTCGGACTCGGGCTCAACCCCGGAAGACGACGAACTCCGCCTCGCTCGACCCAGGGCTCGGACTCGGGCTTAGCCTCGGAAGACGACGAACTCCGCCTCGCCCGACCCAGGGCTCGGACTCGGGCTTAGCCCCGGAAGATGACGAACTCTGCCTCGCCCGACCCAGGGCTCGGACTCGGGCTCAGCCCCGGAAGATGGCGAACTCTGCCTCACCCGACCCAGGGCTCGGACTCGAGCTCAGCCCCGGAAGACGACGAACTCTGCCTCGCTCGACCCTAGGGCTCGGACTCAGCCCTGGCCTCAGCCGACGGTCTCTGCCTCGCCTGACCCAAGGGCTCGGACTCGACCTCGGCCTCGGAAGACAGACTCGACCTCGACCTCGGAGGAGCCTCCGCCTCGCCCAACCCAGGGCTCGGACCGACCGTGTCACAGGAGGGGCCATCATTACCCTACCCCTAGCTAGCTCTGGCTACGGGGAACAAGACCGGCATCCCATCTGGCTCGCCCCGGTAAACAAGTAATGATGGCACCCCGCATGCTCCATGACGACGGCAGCTCTCAGCCCTCTTACGGAAGCAAGGAGACGTCAGCAAGGACTCGACAGCCCCGATAGCTGTCCTTCCGCCAGGCTCCAGCGCTCCTCCGACGGCCACGACATCACACGAACAGGGTGCCAAAACCTCTCCAACTGCCACGACGGCATGTACTTAGGGCACTAGCTCCTCTCTGCTAGACACGTTAGCACACAGCTACATCTCCCAGTTGTACACCTGGACCCCCTCCTTACGCCTATAAAAGGAAGGTCCAGGGCCCTCTTATAGAGGGTTGGCCGCGCGGGGAAGGACGGGACGGCGCTCGCGTAAGCCTCTCGCTCCCTCCCGCGTGGACGCTTGTAACCCCCTACTACAAGCGCACCCGACCTGGGCGCGGGACAAACACGAAGGCCGCGGGTTTCCCCTTTTACGCCTGTCTCCCTCCGGCTTCTCTCCCCCCTTCACGCTCCGTCTCGCGCCGACCCATCTGGGCTGGGGCACGCGGCGACAATTTACTCGTCGGTCCAGGGACCCCCGGGTTCGAAACGCCGACAGTTGGCGCGCCAGGTAGGGGCCTGCTGCGTTTTGACGAACAGTTTCCCGTCAAGCTACAGATGGGCAGTCTCCAGCAACCTTTCCAGCCCGGGACGATGCTCCGTTTCGGGAGTCTTGAGTTCATGTCCCTCGATGGAAGCCACGACATGATACTCCTTCCTCCGCCGTGCGACGGTGATAATGGCGGCCGACAACCCGCCCGCCGGCGGCGGAATCGACGACGTCTTCCCCATGTGGCGGAAGAACAACATTCGGGTTTATCCCGTCGCCTCCCCCACCGACGGAGGAGGAGGTGGGGCAACCAAGGCCAAGCAGGAGGCGGCACCTCGTCGGTTGTCGAGCGAGTCGACAGCGCCGACGCCCCAATGGGGGACACGTCGGGCATCGACCTCGCGTCTGAGACGAAGATGAGCGCCGTTTCCCCACAACACGCCAACTCCAAGCAGACGGACGACACCAGCATGCTCGCGAGGGACTTGCTGGGCGTCACCCTTATACCTGAGACGATGGTGCAGTCTACCCCTGACGTGACTTCGTCACCGCCCGTCGACCAAGAGGTACCGACCGACTCCCATCTCGTGCCTTTCGGATTCAGCCTCGACCCACCAAGCGACTTCGCTTCAGTGGACGCTCTCGTAGAGGCGAGTCCAAACCCTCCGGGGTATCGTATGCGGTCACCCTAGGACCGGCTGACAGCCGTCTCGACCTACGGGCCCTCGGGCTCCGAGGAAGATGATGAGCCCGACTTTAGTTGGGATTTCTCCGTACTTGGCAACCCCAGTGCCATGCATGACTTCATGACCGCATGCGACTACTGCCTTTCCGACTGTTCCGACGGTAGCCGCAGCCTCGGCGACGAGGACTGCGGCCCAAGTCGTGAATGTTTCCACGTCGATCTAGGGGGTCCCGGTGAAGGCAACCATCTTGGTATACCGGAGAACGGTGATCCCCCTAGGCATGCGCCTCGCGTTGACATCCTTCGGGAGCTAGCTGTGGTCCCTGTCCCGGCGAGGGGTCATGACCCACAGCTCGAGCAAATCCGCGAGATGCAGGCCAGGCTCGACGAGGGAGCAGGAACACTTGAGCCGTTCTGCCGAGACATCGGGCAGGAATGGGCGGGCCAACCTCCGGCCTGAGAAGCGCGTCATCTACCCCAGGGCATCTAGCACCGCATCGCCGATGACGTCAGGGCAAGGCCGCCACCAACTTCTAGTGGGGTCGGCCAGAACCTGGCTACAGCGGCAATACTTCTCCGCGCGATGCCGGAGCCATCAACCACCGAAGGACGGCGTATCCAGGGAGAGCTCAAGAATCTCCTGGAGGATGCCGCGGTCCGACGGGCCAAAAGCTCTGCCTCCCGCAGGCAGGGCTACCCCTCGGAGCATCGCGCCGCGACTTCCCGATTCATGCGGGAAGCCTCGGTCCATACCGGGCGCACGCGCAACACAGCGCCTGCGGCCCCGGGTCGCCTCGGCAACGAACACTCTCACCGCAACCGTCAAACCCACCTCGACGAGAGGGTGCGACGAGGCTACCACCCCAGGCGTGGGGGACGCTACGACAGCGGGGAGGATCGGAGTCCCTCGCCCGAACCACCCGGTCCGCAGGCTTTCAGCCGGGCCATACGACGGGCGCCGTTCCCGACCCGGTTCCGAACCCCGACTACTATCACAAAGTACTCGGGGGAGACAAGGCCGGAACTGTGGCTCGCGGATTACCGGCTGGCCTGCCACCTAGGTGGAACGGACGATGACAACCTCATCATCCGCAACCTCCCCCTGTTCCTCTCCGATACCGCTCGAGCCTGGCTGGAGCACCTGCCTCTGGGGCAGATCTCCAACTGGGACGACCTGGTCCAAGCCTTCACCGGCAACTTCCAGGGCATGTACGTGCGCCCTGGGAACTCCTGGGATCTCCAAAGCTGCCGCCAGCAGACGAGAGAGTCTCTCCGGGACTACATCCGGCGATTCTCGAAGCAGTGCACCGAGCTGCCCAACGTCACCGACTCGGATGTCATCGGCGCATTCCTCGCCGGCACCACCTGCCGCGACCTGGTGAGCAAGCTGGGTCGCAAGACCCCCACCAGGGCGAGCGAGCTGATGGACATCGCCACCAAATTTGCCTCCGGCCAGGAGGCGGTTGAGGCCATCTTCCGGAAGGACAAGCAGCCCCAGGGCCGCCAGCCGGAGGATGTCCCCGAGGCGTCCACTCAGTGCGGCACCAAGAAGAAAGGCAAGAAGAAGTCGCAAGCGAAACGCGATGCCACCGACGCGGACCTTGTCATCGCTGCTGAGTATAAGAACCCTCAGAAACCTCCCGGGGGCATCAATCTCTTCGACAAGATGCTCAAGGAGCCGTGCCCCTATCATCAGGGGCCCGTTAAGCACACCCTTGAGAAGTGTGCCATGCTTCGGCGCCACTTTCACAAGGTCGGGCCACCTGCGGAGGGTGGCAGGGCCCGCGACGACGATAAGAAGGAGGATCACAAGGCAGGAGAGTTCCCCGAGGTCCACGACTGCTTCATGATCTACGGTGGGCAAGTGGCGAACGCCTCGGCTCGGCACCGCAAGCAAGAGCGTCGGGAGGTCTGCTCGGTAAAGGTGGCGGCGCCAGTCTACCTAGACTGGTCCGACAAGCCCATCACCTTCGACCAGGACGACCACCCCGACCACGTGCCGAGCCTGGGGAAATACCCGCTCGTTGTCGACCCTGTCATCGGCAACGTCAGGCTCACCAAGGTCCTCATGGACGGAGGTAGCAGCCTCAACATCATCTACGCCAAGACCCTCGGGCTCCTGCGGATTGATCTATCCTCGGTCCGGGCAGGTGTTGCGCCTTTTCACGGGATCATCCCCGGGAAACGTGTCCAGCCCCTCGGACAACTCGATCTACCCGTCTGCTTTGGGACGCCCTCCAACTTCCGAAGGGAGACCCTCACGTTCGAGGTGGTCAGGTTTCGAGGAACCTACCACGTCGTGCTGGGGAGATCATGCTACGCCAAGTTCATGGTCGTCCCCAACTACACCTACCTCAAGCTCAAGATGCCAGGCCCCAATGGGGTCATCACCGTCGGCCCCACGTACCGACACGCGTACGAATGCGACATGGAGTGCGTGGAGTACGCTGAGGCCCTCGCCGAATCCGAGGCCCTCATCGCCGACCTGGAGAGCCTCTCCAAGCAGGCGCCAGACGTGAAGCCCCACGCTAGCAACTTCGAGCCAGCGGAGACGGTTAAATCTGTCCCTCTCGACCCCAGCAACGACGCCTCCAAACAGATCCGGATCGGTTCTGAGCTCGATCCCAAATAGGAAGCAGTGCTCGTCGACTTCCTCCGTGCAAACGCCGATGTTTTTGCGTGGAGTCCCTCGGTTATGCCTGGCATACCAAGGGATGTCGCCGAGCACTCGCTGGATATCCGAGCTGGGGCCCGACCCATGAAGCAGCCTCTGCGCCGATTCGACGAGGAAAAGCGCAGAGCCATAGGCGAGGAGATCCACAAGCTAATGGCGGCAGGGTTCATCAAAGAGGTATTCCATCCCGAATGGCTTGCCAACCCTGTGCTTGTGAGAAAGAAAGGAGGGAAATGGCGGATGTGTGTGGACTACACTGGTCTAAACAAAGCATGTTCGAAAGTTTCCTACCCTCTGCCTCGCATTGATCAAATCGTGGATTCCACTGCTGGGTGCGAAACCTTGTCTTTCCTCGATGCCTACTCAGGGTATCACAAGATCAGGATGAAAGAGTCCGACCAGCTCGCGACTTCTTTCATCACACCCTTCGACATGTACTGCTATGTTACCATGCCGTTTGGTTTGAGGAATGCGGGTGCAACGTACCAATGGTGCATGAACCACGTGTTCGGTGAACACATTGGTCGAATGGTCGAGGCCTACGTCGATGACATCATAGTCAAGACGAGGAAAGCCTCCGACCTCCTTTCCGACCTCGAAACGACATTCCGGTGTCTCAAGGCGAAAGGCGTAAAACTCAATCCTGAGAAGTGTGTCTTCGGGGTCCCCCGAGGCATGCTCTTGGGGTTCATCGTCTCCGAGCGGGGCATCGAGGCCAACCCGGAGAAAATTGCGGCCATCACCAACATGGGGCCCATCAAGGACTTAAAAGGCGTACAAAGGGTCACGGGATGCCTTGCGGCTCTGAGCCGTTTCATCTCACGCCTCGGCGAAAGAGGCCTGCCTCTGTACCGCCTCTTAAGGAAGGCCGAGTGCTTCACTTGGACCCCTGAGGCCGAGGAAGCCCTCGGGAACCTGAAAGCGCTCCTCACGAACGTGCCCATCTTGGTGCCACCCGTTGCCGGAGAAGCCCTCTTGATCTATGTCGCCGCTACCACTCAGGTGGTTAGTGCCGCGATCGTGGTTGAGAGACGAGAAGAGGGGCATGCATTGCCTGTCCAGAGGCCAGTCTACTTCATCAGTGAGGTACTGTCCGAGACCAAGATCCGCTACCCACAAGTTCAGAAGCTGCTGTACGCGGTGATCCTGACGCGACGGAAGTTGCGACACTACTTCGAGTCTCATCCGGTGACTGTGGTGTCATCCTTCCCCCTGGGGGAGATCATCCAGTGCCGAGAGGCCTCGGGTAGGATTGCAAAGTGGACGGTGGAAATCATGGGCGAGACAATCTCGTTCGCCCCTCGGAAGGCCATCAAGTCCCAAGTCTTGGCAGACTTTGTGGCTGAATGGGTCGATACCCAACTCCCAATAGTTCCGATCCAACCGGAACTCTGGACCATGTTTTTCGACGGGTCGCTGATGAAGAGAGGGGCAGGCGCGGGCCTGCTCTTCATCTCGCCCCTCGGGAAGCACCTACGCTACGTGCTACGCCTCCACTTCCCGGCGTCCAACAACGTGGCCGAGTACGAGGCTATGGTCAACGGGTTGCGCATCGCCATCGAGCTGGGGGTCCGACGCCTCAACGCTCGTGGTGACACGCAGCTCGTCATCGACCAAGTCATGAAGAACTCCCACTGCCGCGACCCGAAGATGGAAGCCTACTGCGATGAGGTTCGGCGCCTAGAAGACAAGTTCTACGGGCTCGAGCTCAACCACATCGCCCGACGCTACAACGAGACTGCGGATGAGCTAGCTAAGATAGCTTCAGGGCGAACAACGGTTCCCCAGACGTCTTCTCTCGAGACCTGTATCAACCCTCTGTCAAGACCGACGACGCGCCCGAGCCCGAGGCACCCTCGGCCCAGCCCGAGGCACCCTCGGCCCCCGAGGGTGAGGCACTGCGCGTCGAGGAGGAGCGGAGCGGGGTCACGCCTAATCGAAACTGGCAGACCCCGTACCTGCAATATCTCCATCGAGGAGAGCTACCCCTCGACCGAGCCGAAGCTCGGCGGTTGGTGCGGCGCACCAAGTCGTTCGTCTTGCTGGGGGACGGGAAGGAGCTCTACCACCGCAGCCCCTCAGGCATCCTCCAACGGTGCATATCCATCGCTGAAGGCCAGGAGCTCTTGCAAGAAATACACTCGGGGGCTTGCGGTCATCATGCAGCGCCTCGAGCCCTTGTTGGAAACGCTTTCCGACAAGGTTTCTACTGGCCGACGGCGGTGGCCGACGCCACTAGAATTGTCCGTGAATAGGGCAAAACTGAAATTTACAAAATTAATCACAACTACAAGCCGAGTTAGCGTTAGAAATATAATAGAGTCCGCGAGAGAGGGTGCAAAACAAATCGCAAGCGGATGAAGAGTGAGACACGTGGATTTGTTTTACCGAGGTTCGGTTTTCGCAAACCTACTCCCCGTTGAGGAGGCCACAAAGGTCGGGTCTCTTTCAACCCTTACCCTCTCTCAAACGGTCCCTCAGACCGAGTGAGCTTTCTCTTCTCAATCACTTGGAACACAAAGTTCCCACAAGGACCACCACAAGATTGGTGTCTCTTGCCTCAATTACAAGTGAGTTTGATCGCAAGAAAGATTGAAAGAAAGCACGATTGCAAAAAGCCAAGCGACAAGAGCGACAAATAACAAACGGACCACTTTCTCTCTCAAGTCACTAATCACTAATGATCTCTTTTCTCAATTGTGAAACTTGGAGAGATGGAGGCTTTGAATGTGTCTTGGAATGGATTGCTAGCTCTTGTATTGAATGTTGAAGGTTGGAATGCTTGGGTGTCATGAATGGAGGTGGTTGGGGTTGTATTTATAGCCACCAACCACTTCCTAGCTGTTACTCCATTCTGCTGAGCGCGGACGGTCCGCCCGCCAGGTCCGGACGGTCCGCCCCTGTAGATCAACGGCTAAAAATGCAACGGTCAGCAGTAACGGCTATATCAACGGCTATATTGCATTTAATGCGTCGTCAGATGTCAGATAGACCTAGTCGCGGACGGTCCGGTCGTGCACCCCGGACGGTCCGCGAGGCCGCTATAATTCATTCTTCCGAACCCGTCACCTTCGGGTTTTTCGGATCCTTGCCTACCGGACGGTCCGCGCCTGAGGCCGGACGGTCCGAGCGAGGTCTCAGACGGTCCGCGCTTATCCTCCGGACGGTCCATAGTGCAGACTCGGATTTTTGCATTGGTTCTGTCCGAGGGTCATCCTTGTGTCGCGGACGGTCCACCGCAAGGGCCCGGACGGTCCGCGCTTGGCCTGTTTTTCCAAAAAGCTTCTCCTGTCTGGAATAATCTACGGTATTCCGGACAGTCGATTTAGTATAGTTGTAGATGAACCTTTGGCACCTGTAGGACATATAATCTAGAGCAAACTCGTTAGTCCAATTATTTGTGTTGGGCAATTCAACCACCAAAATCAATTAGGAAGTAGGTGTAAGCCTAATTCCCTTACAATCTCCCCCTTTTTGGTGATTGATGCCAACACAAACCAAAGCAAACATAAAAGTGTATAATTGAACTAGTTTGCATAATTGTAGGTGCAAAGGTTACTTAGAATTGCGCCAATAAGAATTCTTGCATGGATTGTTTCTTTATTTTTAACATTTTGGACCACGCATGCACCACACGTTTTGTTTTTGCAAATTCTTTTGTAAATCCTTTTCAAAATCTTTTTGCAATTAGTCAAAGATAGATGAATAAGATTTCGAGAAGCATTTTCAGGATTTGAAATTCTCCCCCTGTTTCAAATGCTTTTCCTTTGACTTAAACAAAACTCCCCCTAAATGAAATCCTCCTCTTAGTGTTCAAGAGGGTTTTGATATATCAGTTTCGAAATGCTACTTTCTCCCCTTTTGAACACAATAAGATACCAATTTTGAAATACCAATTGAAAATCTCTATTTTAAAATTAGGTGGTGGTGCGGTCCTTTTTGCTTTGGGCTAATACTTTCTCCCCCTTTGGCATGAATCGCCAAAAACGGAGTCATTAGAGCCTTTGAATTACTCTCTCCCTCTTTGGTCATAAATAAATGAGTGAAGATTATACCAAAGATGGAGTGTTGCGCGGAGTGATGGCGAAGGATGAGTTACGGAGTGGAAGCCTTTGTCTTCGCTGAAGACTCCAATTCCCTTTCAATACACCTATGACTTGTTTTTGAGATAAACTTGAAAACACATTAGTCATAGCATATGAAAGAGGCATGATCAAAGGTATATAAATGAGCTTATGTGTGCAAATCAACAAAAGAAGTTCCTAGAATCAAGAATATTTAGCTCATGCCTTAGTTTGTTAAAGGTTTGTTCATCAAGAGGCTTGGTAAAGATATCGGCTAATTGATCTTTAGTGTTAATATATGAAATCTCGATATCTCCCTTTTGTTGGTGATCCCTAAGAAAGTGATACCGAATGGCTATGTGTTTAGTGCGGCTATGCTCGACGGGATTATCCGCCATCTTGATTGCACTCTCATTATCACATAGCAAAGGGACTTTGGTTAATTTGTAACCGTAGTCCCGCAGGGTTTGCCTCATCCAAAGCAATTGCGCACAACAATGACCTGCGGCAATATACTCGGCTTCGGCAGTAGAAAGAGCGACCGAATTTTGCTTCTTCGAAGCCCAAGACACCAAGGATCTTCCCAAGAACTGGCAAGTCCCCGATGTGCTCTTTCTATTAATCTTACACCCCGCCCAGTCGGCATCCGAATAACCAATCAAATCAAATGTGGATCCCCTAGGATACCAAAGCCCAAACTTAGGAGTGTAAGCCAAATATCTCAAGATTCGTTTTACGGCCGTAAGGTGAGCTTCCTTAGGGTCGGCTTGGAATCTTGCACACATGCAAACGGAAAGCATAATGTCCGGTCGAGATGCACATAAATAGAGTAATGAGCCTATCATCGACCGGTATACCTTTTGATCGACGGATTTACCTCTCGTGTCGAGGTCGAGATGCCCATTGGTTCCCATGGGTGTCTTGATGGGTTTGGCGTCCTTCATCCCAAACTTGTTTAGAATGTCTTGAGTATACTTCGTTTGGCTGATGAAGGTGCCCTCTTGGAGTTGCTTCACTTGAAATCCTAAGAAGTACTTCAACTCCCCCATCATAGACATCTCGAATTTCTGTGTCATGATCCTATTAAACTCTTCACATGTAGATTCGTTAGTAGACCCAAATATGATATCATCAACATAAATTTGGCATACAAACAAATCATTTTCAAGTGTTTTGGTAAAGAGTGTAGGATCGGCTTTTCCGACTTTGAATCCATTTGCAATAAGGAAATCTCTAAGGCATTCATACCATGCTCTCGGGGCTTGCTTGAGCCCATAAAGCGCCTTAGAGAGTTTATACACATGGTTAGGGTACTCACTATCTTCAAAGCCGGGAGGTTGCTCAACATAGACCTCTTCCTTGATTGGTCCGTTGAGGAAGGCACTTTTCACGTCCATTTGATAAAGCTTGAAGCCATGGTAAGTAGCATAGGCCAATAATATACGAATTGACTCAAGCCTAGCTACGGGTGCATAGGTTTCACCGAAATCCAAACCTTCGACTTGGGAGTATCCCTTAGCCACAAGTCGAGCTTTGTTCCTTGTTACCACACCATGCTCGTCTTGCTTGTTGCGGAAGACCCACTTGGTTCCTACAACATTTTGATTAGGACGTGGAACCAAATGCCATACCTCATTCCTAGTGAAGTTGTTGAGCTTCTCTTGCATCGCCACCACCCAATCCGAATCTTGAAGTGCTTCCTCTACCCTGTGTGGCTCAATAGAGGAAACAAAAGAGTAATGCTCACAAAAATGTGCAACCCGAGATCTAGTGGTTACCCCCTTATGAATGTCACCGAGGATGGTGTCGACGGGGTGATCTCGTTGAATTGCTTGGTGGACTCTTGGGTGTGGCGGCCTTTGTTCTTCATCCTCCTTGTCTTGATCATTTGCATCTCCCCCTTGATCATTGCCGTCATCTTGAGGTGTCTCATTTGCTTGATCTTCTATTTCATCAATTTGAGCTTCATCCTCATTTTGAGTCAGTGGAGATGCTTGTGTGGAGGAGGATGGTTGATCTTGTTCATTTGGAGGCTCTTCGGATTCCTTAGGACACACATCCCCAATGGACATGTTCCTTAGCGCGATGCACGGAGCCTGTTCTTCACCTATCTCATCAAGATCAACTTGCTCTACTTGAGAGCCATTAGTTTCATCAAACACAACATCACAAGAAACTTCAACTAGTCCTGAGGACTTGTTAAAGACTCTATATGCCCTTGTGTTTGAATCATATCCTAGTAAAAAGCCTTCTATAGTTTTAGGAGCAAATTTAGATTTTCTACCTCTCTTAACAAGAATAAAGCATTTGCTACCAAAAACTCTAAAATATGAAATATTGGGCTTTTTACCAGTTAGGAGTTCATAGGATGTCTTCTTGAGGATTCGGTGTAGATATAACCGGTTGATGGCGTAGCAGGCGGTGTTGACCGCCTCGGCCCAAAACCGATCTGGTGTCTTGTACTCATCAAGCATGGTTCTTGCCATGTCCAATAGAGTTCGATTCTTCCTCTCCACTACACCATTTTGTTGTGGAGTGTAGGGAGAAGAGAACTCATGCTTGATGCCCTCCTCCTCAAGGAAGCCTTCAATTTGAGAGTTCTTGAACTCCGTCCCGTTGTCGCTTTTGATTTTCTTGATCCTTAAGCCGAACTCATTTTGAGCCCGTCTCAAGAATCCCTTTAGGGTCTCTTGGGTATGAGATTTTTCCTGCAAAAAGAACACCCAAGTGAAGCGAGAATAATCATCCACAATAACTGTAACACCCTAAATCTCATTTTGAGAATATAGTAAATTTTTTTTCCTCTTTAGAACTCCCATAACATTTGAAGTCTCACCTCCCTACTTGAAAACATTCCCTTAAGTGAATAAAATAATAAATAGAACCATATTTGGCACTCATGTTGGAGTTTTAATTGTATGAGCATTTAATAATAAAATAATAAATATAATAATGGAATTGAGAATTTAAAGCTAACCTAAAAATGTGCACTTTAGAAAATTGGAAATAATATGTAAAGCAAGAGAGGAAACACGATGCAAAATAGAATAAATCGAGGAATAAAGAAAATGTATCCATACTATATTAAGAGGAATTGTGCATATAAATGTGAAGACAAATTTTCCATGAACTTTGAATTTCAATAGGAATTGGAAATTGAAAACCAAATTCAAATTAGTAAAGGGAAATTCAAATAGAATAAAAGAAAAGGAATTATAACCTACCTGGGCCGCAGACTATTGATTTTGGCCCATCATCCCTTCACTCCCGCGCAGCCCATCTCCTTCCCTTCCCCTTTTCTTTATTCCTGGCGCTTACGGGTGGACCCAGTCTGTCAGCCGTGTGGCGCGTGCCTCTTCACTGGTAGCTGGGGCCCACTGGCAGCCGCTTTCTTCCACCGGTCGGGTATGCGCGTGCTTGCGGATATCACTGGCGTGTGGGCCCCACTTGTCAGACTTATCTCCCTCCTCACAACAACCTCCGCTCAGCGCGCCGTGAACTCCGAGCTCCGCACGCGCGCGATTTCCGCAGACCGAGCGCAACCAACCTCGGTCCCGCCTCCTATAAGACCTATGCCTTTCCTCGGTACCCAAGCCATAGCTGAGAAGCGCCATCGCCTAGCTTCGCCGCACACCGAGAGAAAGGGAGTGTTGCCGCCGCCGGAGATCTCGCGCGCTCTTGGTCCAGTCCTGCTCTAGATTTGGTACCAGCTATAAAACCGTGCCCCTAGACTCCTTTCCCACTCTATCAACCTAGCGTCGACCCGAGCCATCCATTACTAGCTCCATTGGCGTCGTGTTAACGAAGCGCGGACCACGCCAAAGCGGACTAGCGCTCTGGCCGTCGCTCCGGCCTCGGCTCGGCTTATGGGGGCTTCATCAAGTCTCGCGGATCACGTCCGCGACTTCGTGTGGACGGATTACGTTCCGGTCAGCCCGAAATTCCTCGCCGGTGCCCGATCTCCGCTGCTGGACCGCACTGCGCCGCGGGCGGGGGGCCTAGGTTGCGCATATCGCGGTGAGGAATCCTTTCCCGTGTTCGCCATGCCCTTTATTACATATCGCACACCGTGGATTAGGATTTAGGGCTCGTTTGCGTAGCTTCGCCGACCTCCGGCCATCTCTCCGCCATGGAGGATTGCCGCGCCGCCGTGACCCGGTGCGGAATTGGGAGAAGGCCTCCTGGCCGTTGGATCGGTTTGGGGCGTCTAGGATTAGATCGGGATGGCGGTAGGATTTAGACCGTAGATCTAAGAAGCAACGGTTTAGATTAGATTGTGTATACCCCATCGTCCGCATTGAATCTCGGCCGTGGATCGCTCGATCGACGGTTCTGGATGTGCACCGCTTCATTGAATCAATGGTGTTGATCGTGGCCCTTGATTTTTAATCCTGCGGTGGGGAATCCACCGTACCCCTTCGCCATGTCATTTCGCTAAAGAGCCCCCGCAGATTTAGGGATTCAACCCGCCATCCACTCTAAAGTGAAAAATAATCACAGACAGATCCTGTTTTTAGCACTTTAGCCCCTGGCTTTTTCAGAAATCGGGTGGTTGGCTGAGACCTCGGTTTATTTATAAACTAAATACAGAAAAAGAATTTTTAGTATTAAAATAAATCCCGAAACTTAGATAATTCATAACTTCTTTATTTTAACTCCTTTTTAACCCATTCCAGTTGCAATAATTTTGTATTACTATTGTCTATCAACTAATAACACTGTTTAGCCACACAACTTGAATTAAAATTGTTCATTAGAATTAATCTATTCTAAGCATTAAATAATTTCGAAAATTCATAACTTAATAACCATAGCTCCGAATTTAGTGGTTCTTGTTTCTACGATCTCGTTTTGGCGCGTAGATTATTATCACACAGTTTATTCTTATGTTTGGTGTAATGTTAATTTTGCCTATACCATGTTTTGCTTCGTTTAGCGGTGAGGACACGTGTCATCTGAAGAGCAAGTTGGTACCTGGAATCTCAAGTCCCAGGCAAGTTGTGCCCTTGATCACTTCTTTTTACCCAGTCATGTTCTGATTAATCATAATGATCTGCATAAGTTAATTTTGATGGGACCCAATAGGTTACCCTAGATTGTTTATCTCATTACCTTGTTTACCCCTGAATCACTTGGGTAGTTCTGCTACTGCTCTATATGGTTTTGGGTTAATATTTCATTATATCTATGTTCCAATTATGTTGTTATTTTAT
This sequence comes from Zea mays, assembly GCF_902167145.1. Classification (NCBI taxonomy): domain Eukaryota; kingdom Viridiplantae; phylum Streptophyta; class Magnoliopsida; order Poales; family Poaceae; genus Zea; species Zea mays. The sequence goes on from NC_050098.1 coordinate 162,663,639, forward strand.
TTATGTTCATGACAAGATCATTAAATGTTAATTGGAACATAGAGCTTAACTTGAGAAACACGTGCCACCACAAGGGTTTATGGACGCCCTTGGCTGATTAATTAGGAAAGCTAGTGGAGGACTACCTTACCCGAAAGGGGCAAGGGCAGTAGGGGAGTGGTCAGTGTAGGGAGGTCCTTGGTTGATTTTGCTGCGATGGCGGTCAGTCAAGAACCCTGCATTGGAGCTTCCTATAAACTGTAGCGGGTTTTCTGAAGCTAGTGGAACTTTGTAAAGGCCTCGTAGTGTTACCCTGCCTCGCCTCCTCGGTAGAGGTGTATGGGAAGTCGCGATCCCTTGGCAGACGGGTAACATGACTTGTGGGTAAAGGGTACAACCTCTGCAGAGTGTAAAATTGGTATACTAGCCGAGCTCACGGTCATGAGCAGCTCAGGACTCTCTGATGATTAACTTATGGAACTAAATTCAATTTGTCATATGCATTGCATCGCAGGTGATGTGGTTACTTTTGTTCTACTACTTAATTGGGTTGATATTTACTTATACTTAGTAATTGCTAATAAAATTTTGACCAACTTTAAAAGCAATGCTCAGCTCTAACCATCCTCTTTGGTAAGCCTTACACTTCACGTGAGCTCCCACCTTTGGCGAGTTCATGCACATTATTCCCCACAACTTGTTGAGCGATGAACGTATGTGAGCTCACTCTTGCTGTCTCACACCCCCCCACAGGTCAAGAACAGGTACCACAGGATGAGGCGCATGGAGGATGCTGTGATGAGTTCGTGAGAGGTCTAGGCCGTCGTCTCCCAGTCAACTTTGGGTTGCTGGACCGTTGTCTCCTTATAATGTAATTATTTATTTATTTTGTATAGAACTCCTATTATTTAGTAAATATGTGACATTCGATCCTATGCCATGATTCATCATATGTGTGAGACTTGGTCCCAGCACACCTGGTGATTATGTTCGCGCCCGGGCTTTGGACCCCTGAAATCCGGGTGTGACAGAAGTGGTATCAGAGGAATGTTGACTGTAGGACGAAACCTAGATAGAACTGGACAACCATTATCTACTTACCTTTGCTACTCTGATTCTTTTCTAAACTTCTCTTAATCTTTCTCATCTATTTCCGCTTACTCTGATTATTCTTACCTTTTTCCTTCTAAAGACAAATGTGGATTTCACACTTTGAAATCCTGTGCCTAAAGTGACTTTAGGAATAGGAGACCTATTCATAGGAAACACAACAAAACTATTTTTTTATATATAAATATTGATATGCTTGTTCTTATGATACTTGTATGATTTGGATCTTTGATTGAGTGTGATGGGTTGTGGAATAATTGCATCTGCATGTACATCTAGACATAAGGGAAAATATTTACAAAATAGACCACACCAAATAATCCCTATTAAAAATGGATCTATTAAACTAGATATATTATTAAGATAAACTAGATCCACTAAGATTATCCTCCACTAGAATATATCAAATAGATCCATCTTATCTAAAAAGATTCTAACATATCCTAATGATATTTACCCTACCCTAGTAGATCCATCTAACCTAAACAAGTCTAATCCAGTCATATCCAACCTAATCTAGATTTTATCTAATCTAATATTATCTAATATAGTGTGAGTTGCTTAATGCTGGTACAAAAGATAAGGTCATATTCCTAATCCACTTACACCTAAATTGGTGACTTTGATGATCAACTCGGCCATACCCAACAACTTGACCTACAAAAGCAAACAATCAAACTACATTCTAACTAATCCCATTCAACTTATAACTACCTACTAAACCAGCTACACTACCTACTAAGTCATTGCCTACAAATCTATCTTAACCTCTTATCCCTAACCTAGTTGAAGACATCAAGACCGGAGAAGAAAAGATCAACCTCGTCAAGGAAGGAGAGAAGTCAAACTTGACCTTTAAAATGCATTACCATCCAACCCGGAATTCTGTTCCACCATAAACTTTCTTACCCTAGGCTATTCTTGCCCTAACCTATCCATCTCTTATATCCTACATAATAAGTAGCTGGATACCTATGCACTCCTAATTACCCACTAATGACTAAAAAAGAACGAGACTCTGGGTTTTTGAAGCAATTATAAGAAAACAAACTACAAACCAATCCTTCTACATCCCTTTTCTTACAAATCTCGAGGACGAGATTCCTTTTAAGGGGGTAGGATTTGTAACACCCTAAATCTCATTTTGAGAATATAGTAAATTTTTTTTCCTCTTTAGAACTCCCATAACATTTGAAGTCTCACCTCCCTACTTAAAAACATTTCCTTAAGTGAATAAAATAATAAATAGAACCATATTTGGCACTCATGTTGGAGTTTTAATTGTATGAGCATTTAATAATAAAATAATAAATATAATAATGGAATTGAGAATTTAAAGCTAACCTAAAAATGTGCACTTTAGAAAATTGGAAATAATATGTAAAGCAAGAGAGGAAACACGATGCAAAATAGAATAAATCGAGGAATAAAGAAAATGTATCCATACTATATTAAGAGGAATTGTGCATATAAATGTGAAGACAAATTTTCCATGAACTTTGAATTTCAATAGGAATTGGAAATTGAAAACCAAATTCAAATTAGTAAAGGGAAATTCAAATAGAATAAAAGAAAAGGAATTATAACCTACCTGGGCCGCAGACTATTGATTTTGGCCCATCATCCCTTCACTCCCGCGCAGCCCATCTCCTTCCCTTCCCCTTTTCTTTATTCCTGGCGCTTACGGGTGGACCCGGTCTGTCAGCCGTGTGGCGCGTGCCTCTTCACTGGTAGCTGGGGCCCACTGGCAGCCGCTTTCTTCCACCGGTCGGGTATGCGCGTGCTTGCGGATATCACTGGCGTGTGGGCCCCACTTGTCAGACTTATCTCCCTCCTCACAACAACCTCCGCTCAGCGCGCCGTGAACTCCGAGCTCCGCACACGCGCGATTTCCGCAGACCGAGCGTAACCAACCTCGGTCCCGCCTCCTATAAGACCTATGCCTTTCCTCGGTACCCAAGCCATAGCTGAGAAGCGCCATCGCCTAGCTTCGCCGCACACCGAGAGAAAGGGAGTGTTGCCGCCGCCGGAGATCTCGCGCGCTCTCGGTCCAGTCCTGCTCCAGATTTGGTACCAGCTATAAAACTGTGCCCCTAGACTCCTTTCCCACTCTATCAACCTAGCGTCGACCCGAGCCATCCATTACTAGCTCCATTGGCGCCGTGTTAACGAAGCGCGGACCACGCCAAAGCGGACTAGCGCTCTGGCCGTCGCTCCGGCCTCGGCTCGGCTTATGGGGGCTTCATCAAGTCTCGCGGATCACGTCCGCGACTTCATGTGGACGGATTACGTTCCGGTCAGCCCGGAATTCCTCGCCGGTGCCCGATCTCCGCTGCTGGACCGCACTGCGCCGCGGGCGGGGGGCCTAGGCTGCGCATATCGTGGTGAGGAATCCTTTCTCGTGTTCGCCATGCCCTTTATTACATATCGCACACCGTGGATTAGGATTTAGGGCTCGTTTGCGTAGCTTCGCCGACCTCCGGCCATCTCTCCGCCATGGAGGATTGCCGCGCCGCCGTGACCCGGTGCGGAATTGGGAGAAGGCCTCCTGGCCGTTGGATCGGTTTGGGGCGTCTAGGATTAGATCGGGATGGCGGTAGGATTTAGACCGTAGATCTAAGAAGCAACGGTTTAGATTAGATTGTGTATACCCCATCGTCCGCATTGAATCTCGGCCGTGGATCGCTCGATCGACGGTTCTGGATGTGCACCGCTTCATTGAATCAATGGTGTTGATCGTGGCCCTTGATTTCTAATCCTGCGGTGGGGAATCCACCGTACCCCTTCGCCATGTCATTTCGCTAAAGAGCCCCCACAGATTTAGGGATTCAACCCACCATCCATTCTAAAGTGAAAAATAATCACAGACAGATCCTGTTTTTAGCACTTTAGCCCCTGGCTTTTTCAGAAATCGGGTGGTTGGCTGAGACCTCGGTTTATTTATAAACTAAATACAGAAAAAGAATTTTTAGTATTAAAATAAATCCCGAAACTTAGATAATTCATAACTTCTTTATTTTAACTCCTTTTTAACCCATTCCAGTTGCAATAATTTTGTATTACTATTGTCTATCAACTAATAACACTGTTTAGCCACGCAACTTGAATTAAAATTGTTCATTAGAATTAATCTATTCTAAGCATTAAATAATTTCGAAAATTCATAACTTAATAACCATAGCTCCGAATTTAGTGGTTCTTGTTTCTACGATCTCGTTTTGGCGCGTAGATTATTATCACACAGTTTATTCTTATGTTTGGTGTAATGTTAATTTTGCCTATACCATGTTTTGCTTCGTTTAGCGGTGAGGACACGTGTCATCTGAAGAGCAAGTTGGTACCTGGAATCTCAAGTCCCAGGCAAGTTGTGCCCTTGATCACTTCTTTTTACCTAGTCATGTTCTGATTAATCATAATGATCTGCATAAGTTAATTTTGATGGGACCCAATAGGTTACCCTAGATTGTTTATCTCATTACCTTGTTTACCCCTGAATCACTTGGGTAGTTCTGCTACTGCTCTATATGGTTTTGGGTTAATATTTCATTATATCTATGTTCCAATTATGTTGTTATTTTATTTATGTTCATGACAAGATCATTAAATGTTAATTGGAACATAGAGCTTAACTTGAGAAACACGTGCCACCACAAGGGTTTATGGATGCCCTTGGCTGATTAATTAGGAAAGCTAGTGGAGGACTACCTTACCCGAAAGGGGCAAGGGCAGTAGGGGAGTGGTCAGTGTAGGGAGGTCCTTGGTTGATTTTGCTGCGATGGCGGTCAGTCAAGAACTCTGCATTGGAGCTTCCTATAAACTGTAGCGGGTTTTCTGAAGCTAGTGGAACTTTGTAAAGGCCTCGTAGTGTTACCCTGCCTCGCCTCCTCGGTAGAGGTGTATGGGAAGTCGCGATCCCTTGGCAGACGGGTAACATGACTTGTGGGTAAAGGGTACAACCTCTGTAGAGTGTAAAACTGGTATACTAGCCGAGCTCACGGTCATGAGCAGCTCAGGACTCTCTGATGATTAACTTATGGAACTAAATTCAATTTGTCATATGCATTGCATCGCAGGTGATGTGGTTACTTTTGTTCTACTACTTAATTGGGTTGATATTTACTTATACTTAGTAATTGCTAATAAAATTTTGACCAACTTTAAAAGCAATGCTTAGCTCTAACCATCCTCTTTGGTAAGCCTTACACTTCACGTGAGCTCCCACCTTTGGCGAGTTCATGCACATTATTCCCCACAACTTGTTGAGCGATGAACGTATGTGAGCTCACTCTTGCTGTCTCACACCCCCCCACAGGTCAAGAACAGGTTACACAGGATGAGGCGCATGGAGGATGCTGTGATGAGTTCGTGAGAGGTCTAGGCCGTCGTCTCCCAGTCAACTTTGGGTTGCTGGACCGTTGTCTCCTTATAATGTAATTATTTATTTATTTTGTATAGAACTCCTATTATTTAGTAAATATGTGACATTCGATCCTATGCCATGATTCATCATATGTGTGAGACTTGGTCCCAGCACACCTGGTGATTATGTTCGCGCCCGGGCTTTGGACCCCTGAAATCCGGGTGTGACAATAACTAGACAGTACTTACTCCCGCCGATGCTTATGTAAGCGATCGGGCCGAATAAATCCATGTGTAGGAGCTCCAGTGGCCTGTCACTTGTCATGATGTTCTTGTGTGGATGATGAGTGCCAACTTGCTTTCCTGCTTGGCATACGCTACAAATCCTGTCTTTCTCAAAATGAACATTGGTTAATCCTAAGATGTGTTCTCCCTTTAGAAGCTTATGAAGATTCTTCATTCCAACATGGGCTAGTCGGCGATGCCAGAGCCAACCCATGTTAGTCTTAGCAATTAAGCATGTGTCGAGTTCAGCTCTATCAAAATCTACCAAGTATAGCTGACCCTCTAACACACCCTTAAATGCTATTGAATCATCACTTCTTCTAAAGACAGTGACACCTACATTAGTAAAGAGATAGTTGTAGCCCATTTGACATAATTGAGATACAGAAAGCAAATTGTAATCTAAAGAATCTACAAGAAAAACATTGGAAATAGTATGGTCAGGTGATATAGCAATTTTACCCAATCCTTTGACCAAACCTTGATTTCCATCCCCGAATGTGATCGCTCGTTGGGGATCTTGATTTTTCTCGTAGGAGGAGAACATCTTTTTCTCCCCAGTCATGTGGTTTGTGCACCCGCTATCGATGATCCAACTTGAGCCCCCGGATGCATAAACCTACAAAACAAGTTTAGTTCTTGATTTTAGGTACCCAAACAGTTTAGGGTCCTTTGGCATTAGAAACAAGAACTTTGGGGACCCAAACACAAGTTTTGGAGCTCTTGTGTTTGCCCCCAACATACTTGGCAACGACCTTGCCGGATTTGTTAGTCAAAACATATGATGCATCAAAAGTTTTAAAGGAAATATCATGCTCATTTGATGCACTAGGAGTTTTCTTCTTAGGCAACTTAACATGGGTTGGTTGCCTAGAGCTAGATGTCTCACCCTTATACTTGAAAGCATGGTTAGGGCCAGAGTGAGACTTCCTAGAGTGAATCCTTCTAATTTTGCTCTCGGGATAACCGGCAGGGTACAAAATGTAACCCTCGTTATCCTGAGGCATGGGAGCCTTGCCCTTAACAAAATTAGACAATCTTTTAGGAGGGGCACTAAGTTTGACATTGTCTCCCCTTTGGTAGCCAATGCCATTCTTGATGCCAGGGCGTCTCCCATTATTGAGCATACTTCTAGCAAATTTAAACTTTTCATTTTCTAAGTTATGCTCAGCAATTTTAGCATCTAATCTTGCTATATGATCATTTTGTTGTTTAATTAAAGCCACATGATCATGAATAGCATCAATATCAACATCTCTACATCTAGTGCAAATAGAAACATGCTCAACATTAGATGTAGAGGGTTTGCAAGATTTTAATTCTACAACCTTAGCATGTAATATATCATTCTCACTTCTAAGGTTGGAAATAGTAACATTGCAAACATCAAAATCTTTAGCTTTAGCAATCAAATTTTCATTTTCTACTCTAAGGCTAGCAAGAGATACATTCAATTCATCAATCTTAGCAAGCAAATCATCATTATCATTTCTAAGATTTGGAATTGAAACATTACAAACATTTGAATAAACCTTAGCAATTAATTTAGCATTTTCATTTCTAAGGTTGGCAATAGTGTCATGGCAAGTGCTTAGCTCACTAGATAGTTTTTGACATTTTTCTATTTCTAGAGCATAAGCATTTTTAACCTTAACATGTTTCTTGTTTTCCTTAATTAGGAAGTCCTCTTGGGAATCCAAAAGGTCATCCTTTTCATGAATAGCACTAATTAATTCATTTAATTTTTCCTTTTGTTCATGTTAAGGTTGGCAAAAAGGGTACGTAAGTTATCCTCCTCATCACTAGCATTTTCATCACTAGAAGACTCATATCTAGTGGAGGATTTAGATTTAACCTTCTTCTTTTTGTCGTCCTTTGCCATGAGGCACTTGTGGCCGACGTTGGGGAAGAGGAGTCCCTTGGTGACGGCGATGTTGGCGGCGTCCTCGTCGGAGGAGGACTCGGTGGAGCTCTCGTCGGAGTCCCACTCGCGGCACACGTGGGCATCGCCTCCCCTCTTCTTGTGGTACCTCTTCTTTTCTCTCCTCTTGCCCTTCTTGTCGTTATCCCTGTCACTGTCACTTGATAATGGACATTTAGCAATAAAGTGACCGAGCTTACCACACTTGTAGCAAACCTTCTTGGAACAGGATTTGTAATCCTTCCCCTTCCGTTGCTTGAGGATTTGACGAAAGCTTTTGATAATTAAAGCCATCTCCTCATTGTCGAGCTTGGAGGCGTCAATTGGTTGTCTATTCGGTGTAGACTCCTCCTTCTTCTCCTCCGTCGCCTTGAAAGCCACCGGTTGTGCTTCGGACTTGGAGGGATCATCAAGCTCATTGATCTTCTTTGAGCCCTTGATCATACATTCAAAGCTCACAAAATTCCCGATAACTTCCTCGGGGGTCATTAGTGTATATCTTGGGTTGCCACGAATTAATTGAACTTGAGTGGGGTTAAGGAAAATAAGAGATCTTAAAATAACCTTAACCACTTCGTGGTCATCCCACTTTTTGCTCCCGAGGTTGCGCACTTGGTTCACCAAGGTTTTGAGTCGGTTGTACATATCTTGTGGCTCCTCCCCTTGGCGAAGACGAAAGCGACCGAGCTCCCCCTCGATCGTTTCCCGCTTGGTGATTTTGGTGAGTTCATCACCCTCGTGCGCGGTCTTGAGTAAGTCCCAAATCTCCTTTGCATTCTTCAACCCTTGCACTTTGTTGTACTCCTCCTTGCTTAGAGAGGCGAGGAGTATGGTTGTAGCTTGAGAGTTGAAGTGCTCGATTTGGGCCACCTCGTCCTCATCATAATTTCCGTCCCCTACGGATGGTACCTGTGCACCGAACTCAACAACATCCCATATACTTTTGTGGAGCGAGGTTAGATGAAATCGCATTAAATCACTCCACCTAGCATAATCTTCACCATCAAAAGTTGGTGGTTTGCCTAATGGGACGGAAAGTAAAGGTGTATGTTTAGAAATGCGAGGGTAGCGTAGGGGAATCTTACTATACTTCTTGCGCTCTTGGCGCTTAGAGGTGACGGATGCTGCGTCGGAGCCGGAGGTGGATGTTGATGAAGAATCGGTCTCGTAGTAGACCACCTTCCTCATCCTCTTCTTCTTGTCCCCACTCCGATGCGGCTTGTGGGAAGAAGATTTTTCCTTCTTCTCTTTGTGGTGAGAAGAGGATTTCTTCTCCTTCCCTTTGGAGTGTGAAGAAGTCTTCTTCCCTTTGGAGGAGTCCTTCTTCTTCTCCTTCTTCTTGGTGCGGGACTCTTCCGATGAAGTGCTCCCTTGGCTTGTAGTGGGCTTTTCGCCGGTCTCCATCTCCTTCTTGGCGTGATCTCCCGACATCACTTCGAGCGGTTAGGCTCTAATGAAGCATCGGGCTCTGATACCAATTGAAAGTCGCCTAGAGGGGGGGTGAATAGGGCAAAACTGAAATTTACAAAATTAATCACAACTACAAGCCGGGTTAGCGTTAGAAATATAATAGAGTCCGCGAGAGAGGGTGCAAAACAAATCGCAAGCGGATGAAGAGTGAGACATGTGGATTTGTTTTACCGAGGTTCGGTTTTCGCAAACCTACTCCCCGTTGAGGAGGCCACAAAGGCCGGGTCTCTTTCAACCCTTACCCTCTCTCAAACGGTCCCTCGGACCGAGTGAGCTTTCTCTTCTCAATCACTTGGAACACAAAGTTCCCACAAGGACCACCACAAGATTGGTGTCTCTTGCCTCAATTACAAGTGAGTTTGATCGCAAGAAAGATTGAAAGAAAGCACGATTGCAAAAAGCCAAGCGACAAGAGCGACAAATAACACACGGACCACTTTCTCTCTCAAGTCACTAATCACTAATGATCTCTTTTCTCAATTGTGAAACTTGGAGAGATGGAGGCTTTGAATGTGTCTTGGAATGGATTGCTAGCTCTTGTATTGAATGTTGAAGGTTGGAATGCTTGGGTGTCATGAATGGAGGTGGTTGGGGTTGTATTTATAGCCACCAACCACTTCCTAGCCGTTACTCCATTCTGCTGAGCGCGGACGGTCCGCCCGCCAGGTCCAGACGGTCCGCCCCTGTAGATCAACGGCTGAAAATGCAACGGTCAGCAGTAACGGCTATATCAACGGCTATATTGCATTTAATGCGTCGTCAGATGTCAGACAGACCCAGTCGCGGACGGTCCGGTCGTGCAACCCGGACGGTCCGCGAGGCCGCTATAATTCATTCTTCCGAACTCGTCACCTTCAGGTTTTTCGGATCCTTGCCTACCGAACGGTCCGCGCCTGAGGCCAGACGGTCTGAGCGAGGTCTCAGACGGTCCGCGCTTATCCTCCGGATGGTCCATAGTGCAGACTCGGATTTTTGCATTGGTTCTGTCCGAGGGTCATCCTTGTGTCGCGGACGGTCCGCCGCAAGGGCCCGGACGGTCCGCGCTTGGCCTGTTTTTCCAAAAAGCTTCTCCTGTCCGGAATAATCTACGGTATTCCGGACAGTCGATTTAGTATAGTTGTAGATGAACCTTTGGCACCTGTAGAACATATAATCTAGAGCAAACTCGTTAGTCCAATTATTTGTGTTGGGCAATTCAACCACCAAAATCAATTAGGAAGTAGGTGTAAGCCTAATTCCGTTACAGTCCGCACCTGCGAAGGGTGTCAGTTCTATGCGAAGCAGACACACCTGCCCACTCAGGCTCTGCAGACGATACCCATCACCTGGTCGTTTGCTGTGTGGGGTCTGGACCTCGTCGGTCCCTTGCAGAAGGCGCCCGGGGGCTACACGCACCTGCTGGTCGCCATCGACAAATTCTCCAAGTGGATCGAGGTCCGACCTCTAAACAGCATCATATCCGAATAGGCGGTGGCGTTCTTCACCAACATCATCCATCGTTTTGGGGTCCCAAACTCCATCATCACCGACAATGGCACCCAGTTCACCGGCAAAAAGTTCCTAGACTTCTGCGAGGACCACCACATCCGGGTGGACTGGGCCGCCGTGGCTCTCAGCCCTCTTACGGAAGCAAGGAGACGTCAGCAAGGACTCGACAGCCCCGATAGCTGTCCTTCCGCCAGGCTCCAGCGCTCCTCCGACGGCCACAACATCACACGAACATGGTGCCAAAACCTCTCCGGCTGCCATGACGGCATGTACTTAGGGCACTAGCTCCTCTCTGCTAGACATGTTAGCACACAGCTACATCTCCCAATTGTACACCTGGACCCCCTCCTTACGCCTATAAAAGGAAGGTTCAGGGCCCACTTATAGAGGGTTGGCCGCGCGGGGAAGGACGGGACGGCGCTCGCGTAAGCCTCTCGCTCCCTCCCGCGTGGACGCTTGTAACCCCCTACTGCAAGCGCACCCGACCTGGGCGCGGGACAAACACGAAGGTCGTGGGTTTCCCCTTTTACGCCTGTCTCCCTCCGGCTTCTCTCCCCCCTTCGCGCTCCGTCTCGCGCCGACCCATCTGGGCTGGGGCACGCGGCGACAATTTACTCGTCGGTCCAGGGACCCCCGGGTTCGAAACGCCGACAATAGCGTATGCCAAGCAGGAAAGCAAGTTGGTGTCCACCATCCACACAAGAACATCTTGACAACGGACAGGCCACTGGAACTACTCCACATGGATCTATTCGGCCTGATTGCTTACATAAGCATCGGCGGGAGTAAGTACTTTGTCTAGTAATTGTGGATCATTATTCTCGCTTCACTTGGGTATTCTTTTTGCAGGAAAAATCTCAAACCCAAGAGACCTTAAAGGGATTCTTGAGACGAGCTCAAAATGAGTTCGGATTAAGGATCAAAAAGATAAGAAGCGACAATGGGACGGAGTTCAAGAACTCTCAAATTGAAGGTTTTCTTGAGGATGAAGGCATCAAGCATGAGTTCTCTTCTCCCTACACACCTCAACAAAATGGTGTAGTGGAGAGGAAGAATAGAACTCTACTGGACATGGCAAGGACCATGCTTGATGAGTACAAGACAACAAACCGGTTTTGGGCTGAGGCGATTAACACCGCCTGCTACTCCATCAACCGGCTCTACCTCCACCAAATCCTCAAAAAGACATCATATGAACTCCTTACCGGTAAAAAGCCCAATGTTTCATATTTTAGAGTCTTTGGTAGCAAATGTTTTATTCTTGTTAAAAGAGGTAGAAAATCCAAATTTGCTCCTAAGGTTGTAGAAGGCTTTTTACTTGGTTATGACTCAAACACAAGGGCATATAGAGTCTTCAACAAATCCACTGGATTAGTTGAGATTTCTTGTGACATTATGTTTGATGAGACTAATGGCTCCCAAGTTGAGCAAGTTGATCTTGATGAGCTAGATGATGAAGAGGCTCCGTGCGTCGCGCTAAGGAACATGTCTATTAGGGATGTGTGTCCTAAGGAATCCGAAGAGCCCACTCATGCACAAAATCAACCATCATCTTCCATGCAAGCATCTCCACCAACTCAAGATGAGGATCAGGCTCAAGACAATGAAGATGAAGATTAAGAGGATGAGCCACCTCAAGAGGAGGACAAGGATCAAGGGGGAGATGAAGTTGATCAAGACAAGGAAGATGATCAGGGTCAAAGACCACCACACCCAAGAGTCCACCAAGCGATTCAAAGAGATCACCCCGTGAACTCAATTCTCAGTGACATTCATAAGGGGGTAACTACTCGATCTCGAGTCGCTCATTTTTGTGAACATTACTCTTTTGTGTCCTCTATTGAGCCATACAGGGTGGAGGATGCATTAAGAGATTCGGATTGGGTGTTGGCAATGCAAGAGGAGCTCAACAACTTCATGAGGAATGAGGTATGTCATTTAGTTCCACGTCCTAACCAAAATGTTGTAGGTACCAAATGGGTTTTCCGCAACAAGCAAGATGAGCATGGTGTGGTGACAAGGAACAAAGCCCGACTTGTGGCCAAGGGATATTCACAAGTCAAAGGTTTGGATTTCGGTGAAACCTATGCACCCGTAGCTAGGCTTGAGTCAATTCGTATATTACTTGCCTATGCTACTTAACATGGCTTTAAGCTTTATCAAATGGACATGAAAAGTGCCTTCCTCAATGGACCAATCAAGGAAGAGGTCTATGTTGAGCAACCTCTCAGCTTTGAAGATAGTGAGTACCCTAACCATGTGTATAAACTCTCAAAGGCGCTTTATGGGCTCAAGCAAGCCCCAAGAGCATGGTATGAATGCCTGCGAGATTTCCTTATCACTAATGGCTTCAAAGTCGGTAAAGCCGATCCTACTCTCTTTACTAAAACCATTGCAAAAGATTTGTTTGTATGCTAAATTTATGTTGATGACATCATATTTGGGTCTACTAACAAATCAACTTGTGAAGAGTTTAGTAGGATCATGATACAGAAATTCGAGATGTCAATGATGGGGGAGATAAAGTATTTTCTAGGATTTCAAGTCAAGCAACTCCAGGACGGCACCTTCATCAACCAAACGAAGTACATTCAAGACATACTTAACGAATTTGGAATGAAGAATGCCAATCCCATCAAGACACCCATGGGAACAAATGAGCATCTCGACCTCGACACAGGAGGTAAATCCATAGATCAAAAGGTATACCGATCGATGATAGGATCTTTACTCTATTTATGTGCATCTCGATCGGATATTATGCTTTCCGTATGCATGTGTGCAAGGTTCCAAGCCGATCCTAAGGAAGTTCACCTTAGGGCCGTGAAAAGAATCATGAGATATTTAGTTTACACTCCTAAGTTTGGTCTTTGGTACCCCAAGGGATCCACTTTTGATTTAATAGGATATTCAGATGCCGATTGGGCAGGGTGTAAAATTGATAGGAAGAGCACATTAGAGACTTGTCAGTTTCTGGGAAGATCCCTGGTGTCTTGGGCTTCAAAGAAACAAAACTCAGTAGCCCTTTCTACCGCCGAAGCCGAGTATATTGCCGCAGGTCATTGTTGCGCGCAATCGCTTTGGATGAGGCAAACCCTCAGGGACTATGGCTACAAATTGAGCAAAGTCCCTCTCCTATGTGATAATGAGAGTGCAATCTGCATGGCGGATAATCCCGTTGAACACAGCCGCACTAAGCACATAGACATTCGATATCACTTTTTGAGGGATCACCAACAAAGGGGGGATATCGAGATAGCTTATGTTAGCACCCAAGAACAATTAGCTGATATCTTTACCAAGTCATTAGACGAGAAGACTTCTAGCAAACTTAGGAATGAGCTCAATATACTTGATTCTCGGAACTTTGATTGAAACATTGCACACATAGCTCATTTATATACCTTTGATCACATCTCTTTTATGTCTATGACTAATGTGTTTTCAAGTGTATTCCAATCCTAAGTCGTAAATTGAAAGGGAAATGGAGTCTTCGGCGAAGACAAGGCTTCCACTCCACTCTATCGGTATCATTTACCCTTCGCCATCACTCCACATCACTCTCACAATTGGTATAATCTTTCACTCATATTTACTTGTACCAATGGGGGAGAAAGTAAGAAGGGCTCACCAAGTCTCCATTTTTGTCGATTAATGCCAAAGGGGGAGAGAGTATTAGCCCAAAGCAAAAGGACCGCACCACCACCAATTTTAAAATTTTCAATTGATATATTTTGGTACGATTACTTTTAAGAATTCTTCAAATTGGTATCTAAATCTTGTTCAAATTGGTAAAACCCTCTTGAAAGCTAAGAGGAGAATTTCATTCAGGCAGAGTTTTGTTAAGTCAAAGGAAAAGCATTTGAAACAGGGGGAGAAAATTTCAAATCTTGAAAATGCTTCTCGCAAATCTTATTCATATACCTTTGACTATTTGAAAACAACTTTGAAAAGATTTTCCAAAAGAAATTGCAAAAACAAAACAAGTGGTGCAAGCGTGGTCCAAAATGTTAAATAAAAGAAAGCAACCATGCATATCTAGTAAAAGTATAAATTGGTTTAATTCCAAGCAACCTTTGCACTTACCTTATGCAAACTAGTTCAATTCTACACTTATATATTTGCTTTGGTTTGTGTTGGCATCAATCGCCAAAAAGGGGGAGATTAAAAGGGAAATAGGATTTAAACCTTTTTCCTATAAATGATTTTGGTGGTTGAATGCCCAACACAAACAATTAGACTAACTAGATTGCTCTAGATTATATATTCTACAGGTGCTAAAGGTTTAACACAAACCAATAAAAAGATCAAGTTAGGGTTTAAACAGAAAGGAGCAAAAGAAACCGAAGAGCACCCTGGTCTAGCGCACCGGACTGTCTGGTGCACCAGGACCGTACAGATGTGAACTCTTCACCTTCGGGTTTCAGCAGTGCTGCTCCGCTATAATTCACCGGACTGTCCGGTGTGCCAGCGGAGCAACGGCTACTTCGCGCAACTGTCGACTGCAAAAGTACCTGACGCGAGGAACAGTGCGCGGCACAGTCAGAGCGAAGAGCCAGAGGCGCACCGGACAGTGCACAGTACCTGTTCGGTGCGACACCGTACTGTCCAGTGCCACATGAAGACAAAGCTCCAACGGTCGAAACCGTCATAACCCTAACGGTTGGGTGACGTGGCTGGTGCACCGGACACTATCCGGTGCGCCCATTGACAGCAGCCTGCCCCAACGGTTGAATTGGTGGTTGGGGGCTATAAATACCCCACAACCACCTCCATTCCAACTATCCAAGCATTCATCACACTCCATTCAATACAAGAGCAAAACACAACACTCCAAGACACAAATCAAAGCCATCGATCCGATCAAAGTCCCCAATTCAATTCTAGTCTTTAGGACTTGTGAGAGGATCGTTCTTGTGTTTCTTTGTTGCTTAGTTGGCTTTCTTCTTCCTCATTCTTGTTCTCTAAGTGACTTGTAATCAAAGCAAGAGACACCAAGTGTGTGGTGGTCCTTGTGGGGTCTAAGTGATCCGTTTGATTAAGGAGAAAGCTCACTCGGTCTAAGTGACCGTTTGAGAGAGGGAAAGGGTTGAAAGAGATCCGGTCTTTGTGACCACCTCAATGGGGACTAGGTTCTTTGGAACTGAACCTCGGTAAAACAAATCATTGTGTCATCCGCTTTACTTTCGTGGTTGATTTGTTTTCCCCTCTCCTGGACTTAAATTTTATTCTAACTCTAACCCCGGCTTGTAGTGTGTTTAAAGTTGTAAATTTCAGTTTCCACCTATCCACCCCCCTCTAGGCGACTTTCAACATAATATAACCTTCTATTCACCGGTGTGCATTGCAGGAGACAAAGTAGATGATCTCTAGATCACTCAAATGCTCGCAAAAACTCAACATAAACACTAGAAGAACACATTGAATGTCATCTCATCTATCAATGGATGCCATCTCATCTATCAACGCCTTATGCCAGCGAGCATCGCCTCGAGGCTCCTCGAACGTGTTCGGTTCATCGTCACCTGTGGTAAGGAGCTAAGTACTCATCCACCATGAACTTCCATTCTGCCAAGCCAGGAATTTCCATCGGTACGAGCACATTGTCTAGCATCCTGAACAGGAGAGGTGTCTCACCGCCGTGGTCGACGTCGAGGTTTATAATAGTGTTAGATGGTGACACAAACTTTGGTGTACTGGTCACCGCTGGAGGTGCAACGAGCGTTGTGCCGCTTGTTGTGGGCAGTCGGGAAGCTAAGGGCATGTTTGGGAGCAAGAATATTGGAGGGGCTTGAAGGGACTAAAATTTCATTATTATTCAAGGGGATTTTAGCCCCTTCAGACCTTGTTTGTATACTCTCGTATTCACTTTAATCCACATGTATTGAGGTGGATTGGAGTGGATTTTAAACTAATTTACACTCCAATCCACTTCAATACATGTGGATTGAGGTGAATAAGAGAGTATCCAAACAAAACCTCAGGGCTATTTTGGCGACAAGGGGATTGAGGGGGCTCCCTTGCTATTCAATTTTGAACTTATGGCTTGTTTGGGAGCAAGAATACCGGACGAGATTTAATGGGATAAAATCTCCTTGCTTTTCAAATTTGAATATCAAGGGATTTTAGCCCCTTAAATCTCCTCTGGTATCCTTGCTCATAAACAAGCCCTTAGGGTTGGTTTGGTGACTAGGGAATTAGAGAGGATTTAGGGCTAGTTTGGTGACAAGAGAATCATGGGGGATTGGAGAGAATTGAGGGGGAAATAAACTAATTTCCCCCTCAACCCCCCTTGATCCATGGTCACCAAATCAGTCCTTAGGAAGAAAATTCCTTGCTACTCAAAATTGAATAGTAAGGGATTTCCTTCCCTCAATCCCTCCAATCCTGTGATCCCTGAATCAGTCCTTAGGGCTAGTTTAGGAACTCAAATTCCCTCCGGGATTAGAGAGGAATGTGGGGAAAATGAAATAATTTCCCCATTCCTATTCAATGATTCAATCCCAAATTCAACCCCAAAGATGATTTGAGTTCCAAAACTAAATCTTAATCCTTTCTGATTCCCTTGTAACGAAACCACCCCTCAATCTTCTCTAATCATTTTGCTCTAAACAAGCAAGGGAGAAAATTGGGGGAATGGGATAAGGAAGGAGGTGACCGAAGAGAGGCCGCCGCGCCCTTTTGGATGTTGGAGCGGACATATTTTGCAATGGTCTGAGCCTGCACTGGAGGCCCAATTTCGGTCATCTTTCGTGGGATACGGCCCAGCAACCCTGAGTCCGAGTCGGCGGCTCTCAGCATGAGCCATGATGACCCATCAGATGACAGGACGCACTCCACCACCAAACCGAGGAAGACGACGCTCAGCCGCTCAGGAATCGAAGGAGCGACGAAGCTAAAGGAGGGCGCATCTAAGCCGAATTGAAGCATGTAAGCGAGCCAATCTCATCCGCTGCTGCTCGTATGCGCACTCTTTGTCTGTGACCCGACCCCGTCCTCACCAAATTGCTCTGTTAATGCTTCGCTCAAAATTTTGCTCGTGCCCTTTTTTTCGTCTGAGAAAAAGAATTCTGATTTTGATGCGGTGGGGCGACGGTTTCAGGAGGGAATCGATTAATCGTCCGCCTACGCCGAGCGCGGTGGAGGATCGGGACAAGGAGCCTTCTCTCGTAGAAATCATTAACATCAAGGTAATAACCAGTAGTGTTCCCCATCTCGCTGGAATCAACCGAGGAAACCCTCGATGGTGGCCCCCCTTCTGGCTCGGGAGTCGGGATTAGAGTTCTTGATGCTTACAAGCTGGAGTTCTTCAGCTTATGGTTGGTGCTCCAAGTGGGTAGTCTCAGTTAGCTTTGTTTAGGGTTTGGGCGTTTGGGTGTACGAGGAGAGATGTCTTGGAGTAGTTTTAACGACTACAACACATTGATGGTTTAATTATAATGGCTACTGCCGCTGTTGTTCCTTGGGCGTGGTAACAATGAGGTGGGTTTTGGTTTGTGAAGTTTGTAGAGAGTGGAGAGAAGGAGAAGCTGACGGAGCTCCTCCGCGAGCGGCTCGTCGAGTGCGGCTGGATGGATGAGATGAAGGCATTCTGCAGGTTTGATTTCTAGTGCAAACTCAAATATCATTTGTGTTGAGCGTATGCTTGCTATTAACAAATTATGTTTATTGATCCATAGTAATGAACTCATGCATCTTAACTTTCGCATCCAATGATTCCGAGCAAGTGTTTCACATTCCTAGGGCTTCTGATATTTGCATTTTAGTGTAGCAATTTTTTGCACCTTTTGAAGTGTTTTGCCCAACTTCTCAATGATGCTCTCAGTTCAACTGATTACAATTGAATGTGTGTGAAAAGTACACATTAATCTGTCAAGAGCCAAAACCCTTGTTCCATCTTTGCTCAAATGTCTCTGAAGCAGAAGCAAGTAGTTTCCTCGTGAAAATAACCTGAAGGGGTTCTGTTGCTTCCTGATAAATTGGATTGTTTTGGAAAATCTTGCGCGGCCCAAGTTGGGTTCTCATGGAAACTAGTTATGGCTGCCTGTCTTGTTCTCCCAAATTTTCTGCACATAAATAATTGCAATGATTTTACTGGATGGTAACTGCAATTACTGCAACTCATGCAAGTGTGCAACATATGCATTTTGTTTAAATTTTGTTCATCCTTTTTCCTGCAATTATATTATTTTCAAATGAACCTGTGTTGCAAAAGCAGGTTCTGAGGAACCCGCTAAGCACTTGCACGTTAAATCTTTTTTACTGACAGGATTCAGCTGAAAGCAAGTTCTTTTGCTTTGTCCAAATTCTACGCTAAATTTTCAACGCATCCAATCAAATTTGATCTAATTCTGAAGTCTTCAAAACCCTAGGCGTTGGAGACCGTTTTGCAGTTTGCCACTTTAACTGTAGCTACCTCAAGTTGCCTTGATAGAGCATGCTGAAATTTGTGCTACAATACACACTCCATAGGTCGAAAATCAAGATGACGATGTTTTAACTGGATAATATGTATCTTTCCCAATGCTCATCATTCTTTTTCGATGCATCTCTCTTTTGTCCTCGTGTGTAGGGACTATGTAAGGAAGAAAGGAAGAAATAATGTGAGGGTAGATGACCTCATTCATGTTATTGTTCCGAAAGGAAGAGGTCAGTCGTCTTTTCTGCCCCTTGATTTCTTTTTCTGATTGCAACCGGAATTCTTCTCACAATTTCACTCTATGACAAAATATAGTTCACTATGTGTCTTCTCATGCATTTGTACTTCTTTGCATACTATGACTAAGCCTGGAGCTAAACAAATGGATAATCAATGGGATATTGTGCTTTAATGTGCTTCTCATCTTTTTTTTCCCTTTGCTCCATGAAATGCTCATTGTTGGGAAGTTTTACACTTGTACTTTCCTTTGTTGAGAAAATCTCCTCATCCTGGTCCCTCTTACACTGCTCCCAATTTATTTGACATGTGAAACAGCATCAGTGCCTGCTTCGGTGAAGGCAGAACTCCTGCAACGTATCCGGTCCTTCATGGCTACCACACTTCGGTAGTCATTTATCGTGACGGTTGGAGCTACATGTACCATTGTACGAACACTGGGAGGTCGATCTTGTTGGGGACCAAGGGTGCAGGTACTGAGCATGAAAAGGATCAGTGTGATCTTCATGATGCTATCGACATGTTCCTCGTCAGACAGGCGGTTGGCGTGATTTCAGGTGTAGCAACACGGAGTTATAACCCTGAATACTGTACCGTTAAAGGAACCTTGTAGTTTGTAATGCTACATTGCCTTATCATTGTATCAACAGATGCTTTATTTCACAATTAGAAAACAGAAACACAATCTTGATATAAATGACTACACTAATGTGCATCATGTGAAACCTGAAACTCTGACTGGGTCATTGTGTTGTGATACGGTCATACCCATGGGTGCTATAAGTATATACTACGTACGTTTTTTTGGGCATTCGTTCGTTGGTTCGGTTGCCAATGCCATGTTTGATCCAATGGGTTCATGGCCACTGCTAAGATTCATTGGTCTGCCTAACATCAGTTCCAGTCAGGTACGCATGTTCAGAAACAAACAAAAAGGATGTAGAAGTTCTTGGGCTCCTGGCCATCCTTGTGGTTATCCAGTCAGGCACGCGCTATTTGGGACGGACGGAACTGAAACGGTGATCACATCACATTCTTAGCAGTTAGCCTGCCCTTGTCATACGCTCGATCAGCGCTAAAAACCACGAACCCTGCATGATCCATGACACAGCTGCCAAATAAAAACCATTTGTTTTAGAAGGAAACAAAACAAAGGTCCACTTGGTATAGAACAGAGCAGTGAAACAACACATTTGTCTGGCGTGAATCAAGCAAGCGCCAAGAGGACATCTCATACCAATAACATTGTAGGAACTGTTGAAAGTTATGGCATCTGAAAAATTATACAGTGTGTTTATTTATTCAAAGATTCAGTTAGACATGCACAGGGAAGGGCAATTCCTTGAGGTAGATGCTCTACCCGCGCAAATTGGTCGACACATACACATGGTCTCCACAGGATTTAACGAGTGCCTATTATCCACTTGATTACTATATAGTACTCTCAATACAGTAGCTTCAGCGTCCCAATCGGGCATTCAGATAACATATCGCGCTAAATACAGCTCAGGGCAGGACTCAGGAGGGCACTGGAGCCCCACAGTCAAACAGCACATGGCCTAGAGCTCATCTTCTGCCCCCTCTCACTCTCGTCTAAGGTCAGGCTATGAACAAAGCTCGGCAGGCAACAGCGTCCGGTGTACCACGCCTTCTCCTTCCGGCTCTTGGCGACTGCGACCGGAGTCGGCACGGTGCTGCAAGCGGAGCTGGACGTGGACTCAGACACCGGCGGCTTCCCATCAGCGGCAGCAGATAGCGACTGCTGCTGCTGCTCCTCCTCGTCGGCGCTTTCTTCGGGACCGTCTTGCATTGCCTCCTGCAGCAGCTCAGCGAGCTTCCTCCGTCCGGTCGGAGAAGGCTCCGGTGATTTGGAACTGCGCGTGTCTGGCTGAAAGATGCTGCTCATCACCGTCTGCGCTCTGGGCTGGTAGACGGGTGTGCTGCCACGAGACGGAGTGAAATCTGCATAAAGAGCACGACCTATGGTTATGCAGCAACTGAAGCAAAACACATTAATAAACTTGGGTGCATCAGAACTTCCTTGAGAATGTCAAAGTCCATAAATGAACGTGTTAATGTTTCCGGGATATTGCTAGACTGATTGATAGAGGACCACATGCTAAAGGTGGGGGGTCCATGTCTATAATGATAGCGCCCAAAGACAAAATCGAAGGCATCGACTTTTTGTTTCGATAGGCAATCAGAGCGTAAATTAAGTAAACATCTTCAAGAGACTCTTTATTTTTTCTCTCGATTTATCTTTTCATAAAGATTACACTCTATACGTAGCATCTCACATTCTCCCTTTAACAGACTTTCTATCTAGTTTGACTAGTCAGGTGGCTAGCCAAGTTTGGCTCGAATAGCTTGGCGAGTCAGATAGCTGGTATGTTGGAGAGTTATTTTGCTGTTGAGTAGCTAAAATTTGGGTTGACGAGCCATTTGGCTAGTTTGTTAGAGATAGTCTTAGGGCGTCCCCAATGGTTAGCTATTTCACTAACTAGATTCACTCTCTTTCCGACGTGGATAGAAAATGTGGAGAAAGCGAAGATAGCTAGTGACGAGCAAATAGATAGGAGATTTCACGTATTCCAAGAAACCGAGTGTATTACGTGTAGGACCATGTACTAGTGGTGAGATAAATTACTATTTTTATTCTTCTCTCAGCTCCACATCAACTAACTATCTGAGATAGTCATTGCGGACGCCCTTAGATTCTAGAGACAGATAAAGCTGTGTCATCAAGGAACCTAGCACAGCACATGCATCTTGTGCGTAACAAGTGGAACAATCCACGCTGCACATGTTTCTGGTATAATAATAGGAGAACCTAAAAAAAAGGAAATGGCACGATCAACTTGAGCACTAACTGGTGCCAAAGTAATCTCAGTTTTGCAGGGCCAGGGTATAAGAAGCTATCTCTAAAACTAGAATAGAACTTCTTTAAACATTTATAGTAAATAAACATGTGTTTAAAGGTTTGATTACCTCCATTCACGCTGTAGAAGTCATCCTCGCAGTCGGAATCTAACCAGGCTCGAGATTCGAAGAACACTTCATCCTTGCTACCTGCAAATTAAGTTCCATATAAAGTTCTTCTTCATGAAAACAGTAATCTTTGCATACGTGTTTGACGAATTTCAGCTAAGAGATTAATCAAATAAGTAAGAAAAAACAGAAACACGGAGCGATTATTTATTCCTTGCTAGGTTGATGATTCAAGAGGTAGCAATTGATTTTTGGACAAATGAACATTAAGTAGGCTTTTGATTTTTTGGCAACAAAGATCATGTGTTAGTTCAATTTAGGATCCATTCAGCAAATTTACAGGGGAAAAACTGCATCCTAAGGAACTTAACCAAACATCGAGGTAGAAGGACTGCAGTCAATAGAGCAATCCACTTTGTGTAGAACAGAATCCTCGTTTATATTAAGTGTTCCATTTTCAAGGACAAAACTTAGGAACAACTAAAAACTCCTTTTCCATTACAAGAGCCCAAAATCAGTCAGCTCCCGTAAATCGTTTTCCGTTCAAGATCACCCACCCCTAGAAAGCTAACTGATCTCCAGAAGCGATTAATGCGATGATAACACCACACTTCGCTGTCAAATCCTGAAATCAAAAGCCCAAAAGATGAATAAATAAACCCAAAAGTTTCCTTTTCACATAAAGAGCTGACTGCCCATCTGCTCTTTACCTCCAAAGAACTTCAAAAAACTACAGTAACTGATTATAGGAAGATAAAGATCGGAACATCTCTTCAGAAAAAGACCAAAGAAACAAACACGCATACCAGAATCCGGGTTCTTGGGGTTAAACTCTGCCCGCAGCTGCTCAGCCTCAGCGTCGACCTTGGACTTGAGATCACCGAAGCCATCACCAACCGGAGCAACACCGCCGCCCCCGCCACCCTTCCCGTTGGCGGCCTTCGCCTTGGTGGGAGAGTCAAGAAACTGCTTCTTGGGGTGCCCCGGGTCCTTGTGTACCGAAGCGCAAGCGCCCATCTCCACTTTTTCTCGCCTTTCAAGACGCGGAAACAAGCATGTCCGTGCGAGCGCGCACACGGGGCAGGCTACTCCTAGCAAGAGATCCTACGGAGAAAGAATCAAGAAAGGGAGCACGAGGATCAAGGTTCAACGTGGGGGAGCAAAAAGTGAAAACACGGATGCCCCTGGGGGAAGAAGACGGAGGGGGAGAAGGGGGGAGAGGGAAGGAGTAGCCGTCTTTACTGGGAACAGTACGGCGACGCTGGGGCGGCCATACTCTCCCTTTTTAGAAACGGGCGTGGAATAAAAAAATCTTGGGGGCTATTAATTCTGAAACAGCCGAGCACAAAAACTATTGGCGACTCATAATATTTCTCTGTTTTCTTGCACTGCGCAATAGGAGTACACCAAGGAAATCAGATAATGAACTTTTCAAGGATCAGAGTATTGAAAAATATTATGAGTCCAATCCTCTGATAATATCACTTTTGGATTATCAGAGTATTAAATCAGATACTGCGCAATAGGAGTACACCAAGGAAATCAGATAATTACATGGACCATTGAACGGAGTATTTTTAAAGTCCAAGACACTTTTGGACTGTTTGGGAGTAGGACCCTCCAATCCTCTGATATTTTTCTCCCAAACAAACATTAAAGTTTAGTCTTTCTCACGTCCAATGTTTGAATGTCAATTGTAAATATTAAATATAATTTAATTATAAAACTAATTATATAGATGAGAAATAAATGATAATACAAATCTATAAATTCTAATTAATCTATGCGATGCTACAATAAACACTTTCTAATCATCGGTTAGATATACTTAATAAATTTGTCTTGCCATTTAGTCTTAAAATATGTAATTAGTTTTGTAATTATACTATATCTAATACTTAAAATTGATATTGAAACATTCGATATGACATGAACTAAACTCTAGTCAGTAGAACCAAACATCCCCTAGACATGGCTTGTATACAAGGCTTGTATGATATGATCATATAAACTCTGCGAGATATTGACAGAGCCAGAAAACTAAACTGGTACAACGATATAATCTCACTAAATCACTCAAAATAGACATAAACAATAGTTTAAGTAGTATTATATTAAATAATTGATGAATGATAAAAAAAACCTAAATACATAATGGGATTATACTATATACATTTTTATTTTTAGGAGGGGCTTTGGTAGCGCTTTATGGGCTCAGGAGCAATAAGAGGGCTCAAGCTCCACACATCCCACCGCTATCCCACCGTAGAACTGCTCATGGAGATGTTATATTATAATCTATCAATGCTAAAAGAATTTGTTATGGAAATGGGCCTAAGATTCAAGTTGACGTAGTGATTCTTGTGTGGTATTGTACACTAATCTACTATGCTGAGTTTAATGCCGATCCACAATGCCTCTGACATGGCGAAGCGGGTGAGCAATATCGACTGATCCGACCTCAATGCTGGTCGGTTCGATCAATCAGTTGGTGGAGCGGCTAACTAGTCAGCCTAGTCAATATTGATCATTTTGGAACCATATCGGTCAGTATGACCCGCACTTTGTAGATCCATTCGCTATTGATCCGGACCGTCTGTTGTAATGTGACAGTTTCTGATTGTTTCGCGACATTTTGAATTTCAAAAAATAGAAAAATAAAAAAACGAAAAAACCCTAGAATTCATACTATAAACAGAGGAATGTCTGAGTTTGTTCACATCCCTCACTCTCCAAAATGCTCTTACCACTTCATATTGCACTCATTTCACTCTTGTTTGACTCCACTAAATCATTGTCGTCATGTCTTTCTTGAGCTTAGACCATGTCGAGCCCTATAGTTTAACCAAAACATTATTTTTGCACTGTAGATGCAGAGTGAAGTTTGAATATGAATATGTAGATAGATAAGCTGTTGAAGAGAAAAATAGGTATCATTTTATATTTCGTATCAAAACTTGTCATCATAATATTTTATATCATTTTATATTTATAGCGTTAATTTTTTTACTGGGTGATACAACCCGTCAAAATAATGTTTAAAAATCATAATGTATTTTTAGCACAAATTACTATGTCAGCTACCGCTTCGGAAAAAAATCAAATTAAACTGAACTTGATGTAAAGAAATAAAAAACATTATTAAAGAATAGAAATATAGAATGGATGAAATTATGGAGTGGGGTTAAACTGAACAAAACATTAGTTCACTGGGTTTTTTTTATCTTGATAGATGCCGAACCTTGATAATAATATAGAGGTTAGTTTTACTACTCTGTTTAGTGTGAGAAGGGCGTTTTTAATCACGTCATGACGTCATTCACGTAGTCATTCCGTCGAACAATTTGAGTGGCGTTGTTTTGGGAGATAAGCCAAATACTTTCGCCTCTCCCAACCACCGCCGTGCATAGTTCCTAACTTCTGCATGCAACTCTGAGACATCATAAAAAAAATCATAACATATCACAGTCATGAATATATCCAATAGAAGTTAGAACACCTATAACATGACAAATTTTTTTTAAAAAAAATCGCAACATCCACACACACACACGCGCGCGAAAGGAAAAGGAAATTTGTGTGCAAGACGCCCGGCAATATATAATGGCACGTAGAAATTGTTTCCAGTCACGTCTTGCCCCGCAGCCACCTGATCGACCAGGATAACTTTAGTCACAAGGACCATGCATCACTAAATGGCTAGGTGCCCTTGTTACCATGTTTATGAACGTGAGTGTCACGTTCGTCAGGCCGGGTCCAACACGACTGTTAACATGTGGGCTGTGGACCTGTCGATATCGATCAGTTCAGTCTTAACGGTGATGTGTTATACTGGTTGGTTAATAGATTTGTCGACTAGTTGATTCAGTCGGTATCTATTGATCAATATCGACCCACACACCATTACCGAAATCTATAGCTTTGTCAAGTGCTCGGCGCTTTGCCGAGTGCTTTTTTCAGGCACTCGACAAAGAAACATTTACCGAGTGCCGCACTGGGCAAAATCTTGCTCTCGATAACGAACGCGTTTGCCGAGAGCAGGACCCGCTGACGGATTCTTTGCCGAGTATATTAGGAGACACTCGGCAAAAGCGCCGTATCCGTCACCCCAGCGCCATGACGGCCGCTTTTCTTTATCGAGTACCCTCTGGCACTCGGCAAAGTCTGTGCCGAGTGTCCGAGAGAAAGCATTGGCAAAGACGCCTTTGCCGATGTACTGTTCGTCGAACCCTCTTTGATAAGTGCGACACTCGGTAAAGACTTTGTCAAGTGTTTTTCAGGCTTTGTTGAGTGCTTCAGGCACTCGGCAAAGCATCCGATTCCGGTAGCGCACTGAGGAACCGATCATTACCGATCGTCTATTGACATGTGTGGTCTTTTGATTGGTTAATACTATTTTCTGATTGGTCAATATTGTTTTGAAGTCTACAAATTAAAAAAACAAAATTTCAAAAAAAAAACATTACAAGAACATGAAACAATAGTAGATTGGAAGACATGATAAAAATAATAGTAGACGTGTGTCTTAGTAATGATACGGCTGCCAAAGGTAACTGATAAAGGACTTCTAGGGCAATAGAGAGTGAATCCTAACTTCATAAATATATGTCTACGAAGTCCAGACATCAAGAGCCTAACATGTAAGGATTTCTAGAGGTTCAAACCACTGTGTGCATATATAATAGTAATAGCCTATG
This sequence comes from Zea mays, assembly GCF_902167145.1. Classification (NCBI taxonomy): domain Eukaryota; kingdom Viridiplantae; phylum Streptophyta; class Magnoliopsida; order Poales; family Poaceae; genus Zea; species Zea mays. The sequence continues at coordinate 162,690,592 of NC_050098.1, forward strand.
TCCTCTTGGTGATCCTAGATCACTGTGCATAGATGGTATGCAAGATTATAAGCCTTAACCCAGAAAGACATAAGGCCTCTTTGAAGAGGAGTGAAATGAGACAAGCTAAACTAACTCTCATTATTGCTGTTGTGGTTGGATTGTCTTTTAACTCTTTTGGCTTGGATTTGGTGGATCTTTGTATGTAAGTAAACGTGTTTAATATATTCGATTGTGGGTTAGACCCCTTAATTGGCTATGTATACCCCATATTTTATAATAACAGGAGTGATTTTATTTCATTGAAAGACTAACATGATACTATTGTTACGTCGTTTTATTAGACCAAAGCTAATTATTCGCCTCTTAAAGTTGGCTTGGGTCTAATTTGAATACCAACAGTGGCAGCATAACCATCACCCCTTTCCTTGTCAAATTACGAACCAGCTGGTAGATAATTTGGAGGGAAAAAAAACAAGAGGGGATCAGTTCGTTAGGTGACACGCCGAGAAAGCGAAGTTTACAAATTTCCTCGCCACGTTCTGGCATTCTACTGTCTGTCCTACTAAGCGAAACGGTGACACAGGGCGAGGATTAGACCTTGACGCTTTGGAACCACGTCCACCCACGACGCTGACTTGCATGTTGGCGAGATGTGCCGTGCGTGAGATTTTTTGGGCATGCTGGGGCCACGGGTTTCTTCAGAGAGCAACGTCGCCATTATTTCTACGCTCAAATTGGAGTATCACACCCCGGCCGATTGGCAGAAACATGTGGATTTTTCTTCAAAGCTGAGTATCTGTAGGATGTAGCTCTAAAAAGTTAGAGATGGATGTATATATCGTGTGCATTTACATAACTTTGTCTATACATATAGATATTTTAATTTAGTTTACAAGCTACATACACCCCATAAATAAAGCTACATATATCGCTCTCATGCGTGTCGCGTCCTCATAGGAGGTGCTGACTGCTCAAGGAATGATATATGCAGGACGCACAGTATACTTACATTCATTGCAATCTATAGGCTATAGCTAGTGACTTTCTAAAAAACAAGCTAGGCATAAATTATTTATGGTACTGTTCATATATCTACTGATATAAAGTAACAGTTTCTTCATTCATACGTCTATTCCCCTCCTCCACGCGAATGCAGCGAGTGTCGCCAGAGGTTCAAACGTGCTCAACAAAATATCAAAAAAGGTGCCCTATTTTGGGATCTAAATTGTGGTCTCTACGAACAAAACACTAATCTCTAACCACTACAACTCATATAGGTTTATGCTATACAAAGAAACTATATATATATATATATATATATATATATATATATATATATATATATATATATATATATATATATATATATACTGTATTTATATATTACACCTGGGTGCATTCAATATAGAGAATGCACCCAGGCCGAACCTACGCGCCAGGAGCACCTGGTTCGAGCCAACCGCCCCACCCAGGCCGAACCGACGCTTCGTCTTCGTCCCTCCCGCACGCTCCCGACAGAGTGCTACAATTTTCGAACCAGACCAGCAATTGCATCTAGTTATATAGAAGTTGCAATCACACCAGACCAGCAGTTGCAATTACACCAGACCAGCAGTTGCAATCATATTTTTTAACAAAATTTCCCAGAGTTATTCAGTACTTGCAATCACATCAGAGCAACTCAGCAGTTGCATCCACACCACACCAGTAGTTGCAATTACAACACACCAGCAGTTGCAATCATTTTGTTTACATTTTTTAACAGATATTCGGGTAGAATTATACAGCAGTTGCAATCACACCTAATGCGGGGTTGCAATCACACCACACCAGCAGTTGCAATTACACCTCTTTGTCCTGACACTAAAACCATCCAACTTTGCATAGTCAAGGTAAAAGAGGTAGGCTTCTTCCCTTGTATCAAATGTTTGCCGCACCCTGGGGACAAACACATCAAGTATGTTTGCATCCTGCAGAACAACACGCAATCATGAGTTTGCAATTAGCGGATACCCATAGTTGCAATCAACAAGCAACAAACGTTGCAACTGGAGTAACAACATAGCATGCAATGGTAATCAAGGAGTAAAAACAGAGACTCAAGTTTGCAATTAGAGGATACTCGCGACGGGGGACAGGGAGGCGCGCGTACAGGAGGGCCGAGGGCGTGCTCTTATGGGGAGGCGTGCTCGGAGTGTTATTGCACCCTGGGTGCATTCAATATAGAGAATGCACCCAGGTGCATTTTAGTGCCGCCGTATATATATATATATATATATATGTATATATATATATATATATATATATATATATATATATATATATAGAGAGAGAGAGAGAGAGAGAGAGAGAGAGAGAGAGACCGTAACGATACACGAACAACTAACTAGTTATCATAAATACACGACTATATATTTTGTATTACCCTGCTCAATTTTTCAGCTTTACCATGTAAAAGCTCCACTATAGAGGTACTATATGTTGACATCGAGATAGATTTCGGATCACATACCAGTGAGGCTAGTACGCCCACGGGTACAATCAACCTTAAGCACAATAAGAACATTGTGGATTAATGAAACCGACGAAGAGATTGGTTAGGGTGATATTGATCTTGTCCTTCGCCTAGTAAACTCATGAATGTCACCATAGAGACATTAATGTTGTTGTTGTTGCGATATTGACCAGTCCCTCATTCCTTGAGAATCAAAAGTATCATTTTTTGAGTTTCAATTCCTTCATTTTGAACGAACTTGAGGAGCACGGCTGAAGGTGTTACTCGTGTCTTTCTTCTGCTGTGTTGCTCCTACCGATTTTAATTTGTGATCGGTTCTTGACAAACAAAACTCATTAGAACGAACTTTGGCAAGCAATTCAAAAATGAGTATGTTATTGAGACTCCCTGTCTTGATGAGCCAATAGAGAATGCAAGTGACAAGTGATGCTGACTAAACTGCATATGAGAATTGAGAAGCACACAAATGGACCCTAAATGTTAGCTGCCTCATGCTTACCACCATGTCCTCTTAGCTTCAGAATCAATATGACAATGCGGATACCCACGCTAAGATTGTGGGACTCCATCTTTAGAAATATGCCTTGGAGAAAATCATAGAGATAAACATATTTCTTTGTTTCCATGATATATATATATAGTTTATATATTAAGAGTCCAGGGCTTCCAATAACTAGAGGAATCCCAGGTCGAAATGTGCAATTCGGTCGAGCCGGACCAGGTCCGGACGTCTATAAAACATGATCCGGAGTGCTAGGGTTCAGTTTTTTACGCTGCACCCCGATTCATTAGCGACGCCGCGTGCGACGACGACGGTTGCCCTAGAGCGTGCGCGGCGGTGGACCCACAGCCGGTGGCCGCAGCTCCATGACCTCGACGCGCGGTGGCGGAGGTTCCTCGATCCGGAGTAGTGGCGGTGGTTCCCAGATCGGTGGCGGCGGCTCCCCGATCTTGAGGGCGAGCGACAGCGGGGCCCTTGTGCGGGCAAGCGGTGGCTTCCCCGAGGCCCCGAGGAGGCGGCACTTCCAAGGTCGACGAGCAAGCGGCGCCCATGAACGTGCTAGTAGCGACGGCGACGCATGAGGCGCGAGGTTCGAGCGAGCGGCGTCACGGAAGGCGCGAGATGCGCGCAGCGATGATCGCGCGTGACATCCTCCGATCCGGCGCAGTTTGGGCGGCCCGAGTGACGACCTACATTTGTGCTTGTGTCATCGACGAAGTCCTCCAACCACTACATGCTTCGATTCGTGTTTTCTTTTCGATTATTGTGTTTTATGCCTACCACATGTATTATTTACGCTAAAAACTGTACGATTTTATGCTTGAACATGGAGTTCGTATATCAGTTTACTACATGCATATTTTTTGCATGCACATTGGAAAGGCAATTCCTTGATTTATGTTGTTCGTAATTTGCGCGCATGCAATGAAAACTCCCACGATTTTACCATAATTTTTGGATCTGTATAAAAATAGAAACTGCATGCATGCAGCTGCCATGTTTTTCGGATCTGTCATAAAAATAGGATCGTAATAACAACCTACTAGAGTTATCAACCTCTCACATTGACTCGGTATTTACGCTTATAATTAAGTGATTTTATGCTCAAAACTTAAGGTTTTTACGCTCCACCCGGAGATGCGTCCACCAGTGAACAACATGCCAGATTTTTTATGCAGTGTAACGAATTGCATAAATACCTACACCGTGTAGTATAATTTGTATCAGTATATATCATAAACTATTTCTAACGCGTTTAGTTGTATGGCTGTTGGAGGGATCCTATATTTATGAAGGAAATAAAACATTAAATGCGATTTTTTGTTTCTATGCATGCAATTCATTTCTTTTCATTGCATATTCTTTCCATCATAAATTCGTGCGCATGCAGCTGGTAACAGATTTTTACGTAGTATACCGAATTGCATAATTATTTACACAGTGTAGCATATTTAGTATCAGTACATATCATGAAATGATCATTACGAGTCTAGCTGCATGGTTGTTGCAGCAATCCTAAATTTATGGAGAAAATAAAGCATTTAAAATAGAAACTGTCACACATATCTTTCCTAAATTTACGCGCATGCAAGGGAAAGCGTTTGACTTATGCATGCATTTTGCTATAATTTTTGGATCTGTATAAAAGTAGAAATCGCATGCATGCGACTGTCATGTTTTTCGGATCTGCCATAAAAATAGGATCGTAATAACAACCTACTAGAGCTATCAACCTCTCACATTAGCTCGGTATTTACGCTTATAATTGAGGGATTTTATGCTCAAAACTTAAGGTTTTTACGCTTCAACCCGGAGATGCGTCCACCAGTGAATAACATGCCAGATTTTTATGTAGTGTACCGAATTGTATAAATACCTACACCGTGTAGTATAATTTGTATCGGTATATATCATAAATGTTTAGCTGCATGGCTGTTGCAGGGATCCTATATTTATGAAAGAAATAAAACATTAAATACGATTTTTTGTTTCTATGCGTGCAATTCATTTCCTTTCATTGCACATTCTTTCCATCATAAATTCGTGCGCATGTAGCTGGTAACAGATTTTTATGCAGTATACCGAATTGCATAATTATCTACACAGTGTAGCATATTTAGTATCAGTATATATCATAAAATGGTCCTTACGAGTCTAGTTGCAGCGATTCTAAATTTATGGAGAAAATAAACCATTTAAAAATAGAAACAGTCACACATATCTTTCCTAAATTTACGCGCATGTAAGAGAACGTGTTTGACTCATGCATGCATTCTTTTTTTGGGCGCACAAACGTGGGGCGGGGGTCGCACCCGACAGCCTGGTTGAGTCGGCGCGCTGGATTGAACCACGTTGCAGGGGTGGTCGGTCTGGGCTTCCTTTAACTATTGGAAGCTCAGAGCTCCCGTTATATATGCCCTATATATATATGTATATATATAGCTTCATTGAATATCCATAAAAGACACATTGTATTGATTAGCAATTATGTGAAATGTTTGTGGGATTCTTTACTTGTAAGGTTATTATAAATGGCATCCTTGGTTAGAGTCAATGATTAGCACATGTATTAGTTGATGACTATGTTTCCAAGTTATGGACATGGATATGTCAAACTAATAATGTGGCCGCATGTATGACATGAGGCTGGACCGACCCAACATGATATATTGTAATATACTTCCTCCGTTTCTTTTTAGTTGTCGCTGGATAGTTCAATTTTGTACTATTCAGCGACAACTAAAACGAAACGGAGGGAGTAGTTATTTTTTGCGACATGTACATTTTGCCCTTAGACATGAGATTGTTGCATGTTCTAAAGATGTGAATTGACCTACTTAGGGACTATCAAACGCTATCCGTAACTGGATAGTTATAGAGGTAGTTTTGGGTTTGTCAGGAAGCATGTTGTGCAGGGTCAGTCAAGATGAAATATGTTCCTCTCTTCTTGAGAAAGATATTTCTAGGCCCCTCGAGTGATTGGATTAAGAAATGCATGGTCGTGCTAGGGTTAAATATTAACCTTGAAAGGATTCCAATTCATAGTATCGAGAAAGAGATGTCAGCTTAGAGCCAAACCAAATATCATGAAACAAAGCGAACAACATGTACATAATGTTGCAGTGGTTTGTCTGGTATGATCTTTACGTGCGTATAGGAGTTTACATGTCTTGTTAGAGATCGCTGTCAATTATTAGGCCAAGTAAGAGTACTCGGGCCATGTCTATGTGTACGTAAACCTATAGGGTCACACATTTAAGAGGAAGGAAGCCTAACTCGGATACGATCCGAATTAGACTGGGTTTAGAATTGTCGATGGGCCTCGGAGTCAGAAGCTATATAATGAGGAGGGGTGTGGGTGCGGTTAGGGTTAGCCTAATCGCCCACCGCCAATCCAGCAGTCGTGCCCCTCTCGCCCTCGCCATGCCGCGGTTGCGAACCTAGCAGTTCGGTACGCGTCGCTTCCTCCATGTACATGTAGATACCTCGAAGGTGACTGCATCTGTAGCACTAGGACGAACCGCGCTAGGACTCGAAGGACGCCGACGACTGCACGGCACTGCTCAACACGTTCGTCTACATCGAGATGGCTTCCGCTGCCCTACGCGTCTAGTGGTAATCTCATGACCTATAACAACAATAGATCTTCGTATTATAGGGTCAAAATTTTTATTTTACGCTAGCATAACCTCCCTATAATCCTACATCCATGACATTCTCATGAACTAAGCAAGGATTGAGTTATATGAGATATCCAGGTTCCTATTTGCATGCATGCTAATTTAAGGGAGTTTAGATGTGATCATCCGGTCTCTCCCTTCAAGTTAAGAACCGTTCATTTTGAACTTTCGCATAAATAACATGGAGAAGACCTTGTTGAGTTACATGGGATGTCACTACCGGAAACGGGCCCTTTGCCGAGTGCCTGAAACACTCGGCAAAGCCTTAAAAACACTCGGCAAAGGCTTTGCCGAGTGTGACACTCGGCAAAGAAGGCTCGGCAAATAGTACATCAGCAAAGCCTTCTTTGCCGAGTACTTTTTCTTGGGCACTCGGCAAAGAGGTTTGCCGAGTGCCAGGGAGCACTCGGCAAAGAAAAGTGGCTGTTACGGCGACGAGGTAACGGAGACGGCTTCTTTGCCGAGTGTCAAACATGACACTCGGCAAAGGCGTCACCTTTGCCGAGTGTGTACCCAGAGGCACTCGGCAAAGAATACATCTTTACCGAGTGCCACCTGGGACACTCGGCAAAGAACCCGCCGGGGAGGGTCCCCATGTCAGGCTCTTTGCCGAGTGCTCTGCGCGGCACTCGGCAAAGCCTGCCTCTTTGCCGAGTGCCAGCGACATAACACTCGGCAAAGAACCTAAACCGGTGCCCAGGTTTTGGCTCTTTGCCGAGTGTTATGACCCTGACACTCAAAAAAGCACCTCTTTGCCGAGTGTTACACTTGGCAAAGTGACCAGTATATACCTTTTTTATTTGTTTTTTGTATTCCATCCACACAAATAGAAGATATCACATATATATCACATATATACATCACAGATATCATCACAGATATAAATAGCCAACACAAACATAAAACCGTCACCACAAACATAAATATCCATCACAAACATAAGTGTTCAACACAAGTATCAAACACAAACATAAGTCTCAAACGTCGCAAGCTCTCACATAAGTATCAAACATAGACATAAGTATTATACATAAGTTCTGAAGTCTAAAACAATGAAAACACAACACTCATGGAGGTGGGCGGTTTGACCGGGGCTGCGTTGGGCTGAACCCTTCCGGAGGGTTGTTGGATGCCGCCCCAGATTGGCCCTGCACAGAGAAGAGATTGCATGTGTTATACCAGATGCATTACAAATATCTAACTACAATTTTGATACTCACAGGAGTGTGGAAGAGAGCAGGGTCAACTGGAGGGAACAATGGAGGTGGCGGAGCGATGCCCTGTGCGGCGCCAAGGCTCTGCATGTACCGGAACATCTCCGCCATCCTCTGATCAGCCGCCGCCCGCTCCGCCATTATCCTCGCCTCCATCTCTTGACGTTCCCTCCTCTCTTCTTCTAGTTGGGTCTGTAATATTACAAGCCAACGTTATAGTAACTCAAAGAGAAGGTATATAACTCAAGAAAGGACGAGTTACAGAAGCACTAACCTCGAGTTGCTGTATGCGATGATGTGAGCTGTCGTGCCGAGGTCGTATGGCTAGACTCAAGCCTGTGCTCCTTGCTCTCACCTGAGACAGAGTGGGAGTGGAGGACGAGTCGATTGCCCCGTCGGCAATCCAGTACCGCCCATGTCTCTTGCCTCCTCCGACCCTCATGAGCACATCGGGGTCGATCGGCTCGGTGCTCGGATCATAGTTTGGGCCATGGACCTCCTGCGCCATGGCGGTGTAGTCATGGAGGCGGCTGTAGACGGCGGGGTTGGTGTAGGCCTCGGGCCCGTCATCCAGGTTGTAGGTGACGTCGGACGTCGCCTTACCCTTATGGGCCATAGCATAGGCCGAGAAGGTGGAGCAAGGTCGGCCACCATGTGACGCCGACTGCAACGAAAACCAACGAGATAGTTAGAAATAATATCTAACTCAGTGCTATATATCTAAATAAAAACGATGGCGTACCCATGCTTCGGCATATTGGCCCAGGCTCCGGCTGCCTTGGTGGTGGGAAGGGCCTTGCATCATCAAACGTCGTTCCCGGCTAGCGGTGTGCGTCTCGTCCCACTCAGCCGAACACCACCTATCCACCATCTGCTCCCAGCACAGAGGATGTGTGGCGCACCAATGTGGAATCATCTACAAAGTATACACATAAAGTGCATATCAGAAGATAAAATAAAATTCATGGATGGAGTACTGGTACCAAACATGCATGACTTTACCTGCAGGTACTGCTCCCTGGTCAACGACATGGTTCGGGCTTGAGGTTTGGTCACCCTCTCCCCAAGGACGGAGCCGTGGTAGGTGATGATGGCCTGGATGCGGGCCTCATAGTGCATGTCCACGACGAGCTTCTTACAGCTCGTGGTGGCCACCACATCCGCCCTAGCCTCATATCCAGCATCGCATCTGAAGAAATTCTGCATACAAAAACGATGTATCCATACATTATTTCAAGAATTTACAACGAATGCGACATATTTTACATTATACTAAGACTTACCCACAGCTCTTGCTTCACCCACTCCGCCTTGTTATTGAATTCCCTGCCGTCCCGGTCTACTGCATCGGGGGCGACGGCGTAGTGGTCGAATGTGAAGGCTGGGCCCGTCACTCCGGCGTACTCCACAAGTCTAGGGAAGTGTTCCCTGCACAGCAGGCCGAGGATGCCATTGGGGGGGCAACGATGACCCCCAGCATAATCCAAAACCGTCCAAGACCTGTCCAAGTGATAAATAAAAAGTATTAGTTTATATTATGATTTTGAACACATAATATGAACAAGAATGAAGAACATAAAGTTACATACCTCTCCCCTTCCGGCTGAATCAGCGGCCGCCTGTCCCGAAGTATGGGACGCTGAGGGAGACTCGCGGGGCCTCGCAGGTAGATGCTCCTTGAACTAGAGCCGCCTGAACCTGAGGCGTCCTGCTGCTGGTCGTCGTCGTCCTGCTGCTGGTCGTCGTCGTCCTGAGGCGCCGCCTGCTGCTGTGCTGCTTGCTCTGCCTCGTCAGGCTGCGCTGCCTGCTCTGCCTCGTCCGCCGTCCTATGCCTCCTCCCCCTCCTCCTACTCAGCCAACCGCCCACCATATTTGTCCAACAACCTGCAATTAAGAGTAAATAAATAAGCACATATAAAAAGATGTATTTAAAAATAGGTGTGAAATAAAAAGTGATATAGCATTACATCGATTAAAAATAATCTTCATATGTGTCGGGGTTAGCCGGATCATAACTCTCATCATCACTATCAAGCATTTCAATCTCAACACCATCGGAAGACGCAACCTTGTCATTAATGTCATTGCCTTCAAGGATTACTAAGTCATTATCATTTTGCACCTCATCATCCTCTTCATCAACAACCATTTCAATATCTACGTCCATTCCGATAGCTTCAGTTAAGTCTATCTCAAATCGCCCTTCTAGCCCATCTTGAAGAACTCTCCATCATATGTGTCCGGGTCTAAGTTGTAATCTTCATCGTTAGGAACAGGTAACCTCCCGTGCGGCGATACCTTATACACAACATCCCAACCCTTAAGATGTTCTTTCGTTTGACACGCATATGGGAGATAATACACTTGTGTGGCCTGTTGGGCCACGATATAGACATCATCTCCTGCTAAGGTGGAATCTTGTCGAATTTCGACTATCCCAAGATTAGAATGTGTCCGTCTCGTCACTTGAGGGTCAAACCAATGACATTTGAATATCACTGGAGTAAGAGGTTTGGAACCATAAAAATTGAGCTCATATATTTCTTCGATTCGTCCAAAATAATCGACATTGTTGAAAGGGAAATGTGCCCTTAGGCCATTTCTAAGTGTTTTGGTGATTTAGTGTCCAACACAAGTGCCTAAGTGTAAAAAGGTGGACAAAGTACAACTCAAGAGTAAAGGTATGTTTCTCAGACTTAGTACATTATTTTATGGACTAATGTATTGTGTCTAAGTGCTGGAAACAGGAAAAATCCAATTGGAAATGTCTTGGCTCGAGCAGCCAAGAATCTGCTGAGTCTGGGTGCACCGGACAGTGTCCGGTGGTGCACCGGACAGTGTCCGGTGCGCCAGAGCGAAGTGGCCGCTCTCGGGAATTCATCGGCGACGTACGGCTAAAATTCACCGGACTGTCCGGTGTGCACCGGACTGTCCGGTGAGCCAACGGTCGGCCGGGCCAACGGTCGGCCGCGCAATCTGCGCGGGACACGTGGCCGAGCCAACGGCTAGAAGATGGCACCGGACTGTCCGGTGTGCACCGGACATGTCCGGTGCGCCAACGGTCGGCTTCGACATTTAAGGAAAGAAATCTGGCACCGGACAGTGTCCGGTGTGCACCGGACAGTGTCCGGTGTGCACCGGACTGTCCGGTGCGCCAGTCGACAGAAGGCAAGATCAGCCTTCCAAGATTGCTCTCAACGGCTCCTAGCTGCCTTGGGGCTATAAAAGGGACCCCTAGGCGCATGGAGGAAAACACCACGCATCCTTTGAGCATTATTGATCACTCACACTTCATTCGTGCGCACTTGTTCGACATTCTAGTGATTTGAGCTCCGTTCTAGTGTGCTAGTCTCTTGAGCTCAAGTCTGGGTTTTGTGTGTGCATATTCGCTGTGATCTTTGTGTCGTGTGTGAGTTGCTAATCCCTCCCTTGCTCCGTGATTCTTTGTGAACATTTTTTGTAAGGGCGAGAGGCTCCAAGCTGTGGAGATTCCTCGCAAGCGGGATTAAGAAAAGCAAAGCAACACCGTGGTATTCAAGTTGGTCTTTGGACCGCTTGAGAGGGGTTGATTGCAACCCTCGTCCGTTGGGACGCCACAACGTGGAGTAGGCAAGCGTTGGTCTTGGCCGAACCACGGGATAACCACTGTGCCATCTCTGTGATTGATATCTCTTGGTTATTGTGTTGTGTTGAGATCCTTCTCTAGCCACTTGGCAAATTACTGTGCTAACAATTAACCAAGTTTTGTGGCTTAAGTTTTTGAAGTTCTACAGGATCACCTATTCACCCCCCCCCTCTAGGTGCTCTCAATTGGTATCAGAGCCGTTCTCTTCAAGAAAGGGACTAACCGCCCGAAGAGATGGATCCTAAAGGCAAGGGGATGGTGATCAACGACAAGGAGAAGGAGTCCTTCGTCAACGAGCCCAATGATGACAGGCCCACCGACTCAGGCTCGGGCCACAAAAGAAAAGACGGAAGGAAGAAGAAGACAAGGCGCATCAAGGAAATTGTCTACTACGACAGCGACGAATCTTCCTCCTCCCAAAAGGACGACGACGACTACGATAGACGAAAGACGGTTAACTCAAACTTTTCTTTCGATTATTCGCGCATCCCGCATAGCTCAAATGCTCAATTGCTCCCCATTCCACTTGGCAAGCCTCCTCACTTTGATGGAGAGGACTACGGATTTTGGAGCCACAAAATGCGTACTCACCTGTTTTCTCTCCATCCAAGCATTTGGGAGATTGTGGAAAGTGGAATGAAATTTGATAGCTCGGATAGCCCTGTGTTTATTAATGAACAGATTCATAAAAATGCACAAGCTACTACTGTGTTGCTAGCCTCTTTGTGTAGGGACGAGTATCACAAGGTGAGCGGCTTGGACAATGCCAAGCAGATCTGGGACACCCTCAAGATCTCTCATGAGGGGAACGATGTCACCTTGCTCACCAAAATGGAGTTGGTGGAGGGCGAGCTTGGACGGTTCGCGATGATAAGGGGCGAGGAGCCAACCCAAACATACAACCGGCTCAAGACCCTTATCAACAAAATAAGGAGCTACGGGAGCACGCGATGGACGGACCACGACGTCGTCCGCCTAATGCTAAGGTCATTTACCGTTCTTGATCCTCATTTGGTGAACAATATACGTGAAAATCCCAGGTACACCAAGATGTCGCCCGAAGAAGTTCTTGGGAAGTTCGTAAGCGGGCGAATGATGATCAAGGAGGCAAGATACGTGGACGACGCGTTGAACGGTCCTATTCATGAGCCTCAACCCATTGCTCTCAAGGCAACAAGGAGCAAGGAGGCGCTACCAAGCAAGGTGGCGCAAGTTGAGGCGGCCGGGCTCAATGATGAGGAGATGGCCCTCATCATTAAGCGCTTCAAGACGGCGCTTAAAGGTCGCAAGGGGCAGCCAAGCAAGACCAGAGCCAAGGGGAAGCGCTCATGCTTCAAATGCGGTAAGCTTGGTCATTTTATTGCTAACTGTCCCGACAATGATAGTGATCAGGACCAAGGGAACAAGAGGGAGAAGAAGAAGCATTACAAGAAGGCCAAGGGCGAGGCACATATCGGAAAGGAGTGGGATTCGGATTGTTCCTCCTCCGACTCTGACAATGAAGGACTCGCCGCCACCGCCTTCAACAAGTCATCCCTCTTCCCCAACGAGCGTCACACTTGCCTCATGGCAAGAGAGAAGAAAGTAAGCACTCATACTAGTACTTATGATTCTTCAAGTGAGGATGAGTCTAGTGATGATGATGAGATAGATTACTCATGCTTATTCAAGGGATTAGATAGAACCAAGGTAGACAAAATTAATGAATTAATTGATGCCTTGAATGACAAGAATATGCTTTTAGAAAAACAAGAGGATTTGTTGTATGAAGAACATGATAAATTTGTAGAAGCACAGAAATCTCTTGCTCTAGAAATTAAGAGGAATGAAATGCTCTCTAGTGAATTATCTTCTTGTCATGAAACTATTGCTACGTTAAAAAGTTTTAATGATGATTTACATGCTAAACTAGAAGTAGCTAATAAATCTAATTCGTGTGTAGAAATTGTTGAAACTTGTAATAGGTGTAAAGATTTTGACATTGATGCTTGTAGTGATCATTTAGTTTCAATTTCCAAATTAAATGAGGAATTAGCTAGTCTTAATGCCCAACTTAAAACTAGCAAGAATGAATTTGACAAGCTAAAATTTGCAAGGGATGCCTACACGATTGGTAGACATCCCTCAATTAAGGATGGACTTGGCTACAAGAGGGAAGCCAAGAACTTGACAAGCCATAAGGCTCCCATCTCCGCCAAGGAGAAAGGGAAGGCCCCTATGGCTAGTAGTGTGCAAAAGAACCATGCCTTTATGTACTATGATAGGAGACAATCTAGAAATGGTTATAGGAGTTGTAATGCATATAATGCCTTTGATTCTCATGCCATGTTTGCTTCTAGTTCTTCTTATGTGCATGATAGAAATGTTGGTAGGAGAAATGTTGTTCATAATATGCCTAGGAGAAATGTTGTTAATGTTCCTAGGAAAGTTAATGAACCTTCTACAATATATCATGCTTTAAATGCTTCGTTTGCTATTTGTAGAAAGGATAGGAAGATAGTTGCTAGAAAATTAGGGGCAAGATGCAAGGGAGACAAAACTTGCATTTGGGTCCCTAAGGATATTTGTGCTAACCTTGCAGGACCCAACATGAGTTGGGTACCTAAGACCCAAGCCTAAATTTGCCTTGCAGGTTTATGCATCCGGGGGTTCAAGCTGGATTATCGACAGCGGATGCACAAACCATATGACGGGGGAGAAGAAGATGTTCACCTCCTACGTCAAGAATAAAGATTCCCAAGATTCAATAATATTCGGTGATGGGAATCAAGGCAAGGTAAAAGGGTTAGGTAAAATTGCAATCTCAAATGAGCACTCTATCTCTAATGTGTTTTTAGTAGAGTCTCTTGGATATAATTTGCTATCTGTTAGTCAATTATGCAATATGGGATATAACTGTCTATTTACAAATGTAGATGTGTCTGTCTTTAGAAGATGTGATGGTTCACTAGCTTTTAAAGGTATACTAGACGGCAAACTTTACTTAGTTGATTTTGCAAAAGAAGAGGCCGGTCTAGATGCATGCTTAATGGCTAAGACTTGCATGGGCTGGTTGTGGCATCGCCGCCTAGCACATGTGGGAATGAAGAACCTCCACAAACTTCTAAAGGGAGAACACGTGATAGGTCTAACCAATGTTCATTTCGAAAAAGATAGACCTTGTGCAGCTTGTCAAGCAGGTAAACAAGTGGGAGGAGCACATCACAGCAAGAATGTGATGACCACGTCAAGACCTCTGGAGCTGCTGCATATGGACCTCTTCGGACCCGTCGCCTATCTGAGCATAGGAGGAAGTAAGTATGGTCTAGTTATTGTTGATGACTTTTCCCACTTCACTTGGGTGTTCTTTTTGCAGGATAAGTCTGAAACCCAAGGGACCCTCAAGCGCTTCCTAAGGAGAGCTCAAAATGAGTTTGAGCTCAAGGTGAAGAAGATAAGGAGCGACAACGGGTCCGAATTCAAGAACCTTCAAGTGGAGGAGTTCCTTGAGGAGGAAGGGATCAAGCACGAGTTCTCCGCTCCCTACACACCACAGCAAAATGGTGTGGTTGAGAGGAAGAACAGGACGCTAATCGATATGGCGAGGACGATGCTTGGAGAATTCAAGACCCCGGAGCGTTTCTGGTCGGAAGCCGTGAACACGGCTTGCCACGCCATCAACAGGGTCTACCTTCACCGCCTCCTCAAGAAGACGTCGTATGAGCTTCTAACCGGTAACAAACCCAATGTATCTTACTTTCGTGTATTTGGAAGCAAATGCTACATTCTAGTGAAGAAGGGTAGAAATTCTAAGTTTGCTCCCAAAGCTGTAGAAGGGTTTTTGTTAGGATATGATTCAAATACAAAGGCGTATAGGGTCTTCAACAAATCATCGGGTTTGGTTGAAGCCTCTAGCGACGTTGTATTTGATGAGATTAATGGCTCTCCAAGAGAGCAAGTTGTTGATCTTGATGATGTAGATGAAGAAGATGTTCCGACGGCCGCTATACGAACCATGGTGATTGGAGATATACGACCACAGGACCAAAAGGAGCAAGATCAACCTTCTTCCTCAACAATGGTGCATCCCCCAACTCAAGATGATGAACATGAGGCATGTGATCAAGGGGGAGCACAAGATGATCAAGTTATGGAGGAAGAAGCGCAACCGGCACCTCCAACACAAGTTCGAGCGATGATTCAAAGGGATCATCCCGTCGACCAAATTCTGGGTGATATTAGCAAGGGAGTAACTACTCGGTCTCGATTAGTTAATTTTTGTGAGCATTACTCCTTTGTCTCTTCTATTGAGCCTTTCAGGGTAGAAGAGGCCTTGCTAGATCCGGACTGGGTATTGGCCATGCAAGAGGAGCTCAACAACTTCAAGAGGAATGAAGTTTGGACACTGGTGCCTCGTCCTAAGCAAAATGTTGTGGGAACCAAGTGGGTGTTCCGCAACAAACAAGACGAGCACGGAGTGGTGACGAGAAACAAGGCTCGACTTGTGGCAAAAGGTTATGCCCAAGTCGCAGGTTTGGACTTTGAGGAGACTTTTGCTCCTGTGGCTAGGCTAGAGTCCATTCGTATTTTGCTAGCATATGCCGCTCACCATTCTTTCAGGTTGTTCCAAATGGATGTGAAGAGTGCTTTCCTCAACGGGCCAATAAAGGAGGAGGTGTACGTGGAGCAACCCCCTGGCTTCGAGGATGAACGGTACCCCGACCACGTGTGTAAGCTCTCTAAGGCGCTCTATGGACTTAAGCAAGCCCCAAGAGCATGGTATGAATGCCTTAGAGACTTTTTAATTGCAAATGCTTTCAAAGTTGGGAAAGCCGATCCAACTCTTTTCACTAAGACTTGTGATGGTGATCTTTTTGTGTGCCAAATTTATGTCGATGACATAATATTTGGTTCTACTAATAAAAAGTCTTGTGAAGAGTTTAGCAGGGTGATGACGCAGAAATTCGAGATGTCAATGATGGGCGAGTTGAACTACTTCCTTGGGTTCCAAGTGAAGCAACTCAAGGACGGCACCTTCATCTCTCAAACAAAGTACACGCAAGACTTGCTGAAGCGATTTGGGATGAAGGATGCCAAGCCCGCAAAGACTCCGATGGGGACCAACAGACACACCGACCTCAACAAAGGTGGTAAGTCCGTTGATCAAAAGGCATATCGGTCAATGATAGGTTCTTTGCTTTATTTATGTGCTAGTAGACCGGATATTATGCTTAGTGTATGCATGTGTGCTAGATTTCAATCCGATCCTAAGGAGTGTCACTTAGTGGTTGTGAAGCGAATTCTTAGATATTTAGTCGCTACGCCTTGCTTCGGGATCTGGTATCCAAAGGGGTCTAACTTTGACTTGATTGGGTACTCGGATTCCGACTATGCTGGATGTAAGGTCGATAGGAAGAGTACATCGGGGACGTGCCAATTCTTAGGAAGGTCCCTAGTGTCATGGAACTCTAAGAAACAAACCTCCGTTGCCCTATCCACCGCTGAGGCCGAGTACGTTGCTGCAGGACAGTGTTGTGCGCAACTACTTTGGATGAGGCAAACCCTCAGGGACTTTGGCTACAATCTGAGCAAAGTCCCACTCCTATGTGACAATGAGAGTGCTATCCGAATAGCGGAAAATCCTATTGAGCACAGCCGCACAAAGCACATTGACATCCGGCATCACTTTTTGAGAGACCACCAGCAAAAGGGGATATCGAAGTATTTCATGTTAGCACCGAGAACCAGCTAGCCGATATCTTTACCAAGCCTCTAGATGAGAAGACCTTTTGCAGGCTGCGTAGTGAGCTCAATATCTTAGATTCGCGGAACTTGGATTGAAATGTAGCATACATGTGTTTATGCCTTTGATCATGTTCATTCTGCATTTTGTTGCTTATTGTGGTGCTCAAGTTGTATAAACACTCCCTGGACCTCACAAGTCCTGTTTGCAAGTGATGCACATATTGAGGGGGAGCTGTGCTACAACTTGACCCTTTGAGACTAACCATGTACTTGAGTTTGGTTGTTTTAGTTTCCAAGGAGAATTGAAAGGGAAAAGGTGGACTTGGACCATGCAAGACTTCCACTGCACTCCGATGAAAAGAGTAACTTCTCCAAGTTCATCTTTATACTCTTATTGCCTTTGTGTTCTTATTTGAAGATTTTGGTGAGGCAATGGGGTTAAAGGGCCAAGATTGATCCCGTTTTGGTGCTTGATGCCAAAGGGGGAGAAAATAAAGGCCAAAGCGATAAATGGATCAGCTACCACTTGAGAGACTTTGAAAATAGTAGAATAGAACTTTTGGTTTGTCAAAACTCTTCTGTTGTCTCTCTTGTCAAAAAGTTGGCTTCTTGTGGGGAGAAGTATTAATTATGGGAAAAGGGGGAGTTTTTGAAATCTTGAATCAATTTCTCTTGGAATGACTCTCTTTATGTCTTAACATGTGTGTTTGACTTAGAGATAGAAATTTGAGTTTGATTTGCAAAAACAAACCAAGTGGTGGCATAGAGTGATCCATATATGTCAAATTGAATCAAAACAATTTTGAGTTCTAATTTGAATTGATTTTGTACTTTTTCTACTTGCTTTATGTTGTGTTGGCATAAATCACCAAAAAGGGGGAGATTGAAAGGGAAATGTGCCCTTAGGCCATTTCTAAGTGTTTTGGTGATTTAGTGTCCAACACAAGTGCCTAAGTGTAAAAAGGTGGACAAAGTACAACTCAAGAGTAAAGGTATGTTTCTCAGACTTAGTACATTATTTTATGGACTAATGTATTGTGTCTAAGTGCTGGAAACAGGAAAAATCCAATTGGAAATGTCTTGGCTCGAGCAGCCAAGAATCTGCTGAGTCTGGGAGCACCGGACTGTCCGGTGGTGCACCGGACAGTGTCCGGTGCGCCAGAGCGAAGTGGCCGCTCTCGGGAATTCATCGGCGACGTACGGCTAAAATTCACCGGACTGTCCGGTGTGCACCGGACTGTCCGGTGAGCCAACGGTCGGCCGGGCCAACGGTCGGCCGCGCAATCTGCGCGGGACACGTGGCCGAGCCAACGGCTAGAAGATGGCACCGGGCTGTCCGGTGTGCACCGGACATGTCCGGTGCGCCAACGGCTCCAAGTCTGCCAACGGTCGGCTTCGACATTTAAGGAAAGAAATCTGGCACCGGACAGTGTCCGGTGTGCACCGGACTGTCCGGTGCGCCAGTCGACAGAAGGCAAGATCAGCCTTCCAAGATTGCTCTCAACGGCTCCTAGCTGCCTTGGGGCTATAAAAGGGACCCCTAGGCGCATGGAGGAAAACACCACACATCCTTTGAGCATTATTGATCACTCACACTTCATTCGTGCGCACTTGTTCGACATTCTAGTGATTTGAGCTCCGTTCTAGTGTGCTAGTCTCTTGAGCTCAAGTCTGGGTTTTGTGTGTGCATATTCGCTGTGATCTTTGTGTCGTGTGTGAGTTGCTAATCCCTCCCTTGCTCCGTGATTCTTTGTGAACATTTTTTGTAAGGGCGAGAGGCTCCAAGCTGTGGAGATTCCTCGCAAGCGGGATTAAGAAAAGCAAAGCAACACCGTGGTATTCAAGTTGGTCTTTGGACCGCTTGAGAGGGGTTGATTGCAACCCTCGTCCGTTGGGACGCCACAACGTGGAGTAGGCAAGCGTTGGTCTTGGCCGAACCACGGGATAACCACTGTGCCATCTCTGTGATTGATATCTCTTGGTTATTGTGTTGTGTTGAGATCCTTCTCTAGCCACTTGGCAAATTACTGTGCTAACAATTAACCAAGTTTTGTGGCTTAAGTTTTTGAAGTTCTACAGGATCACCTATTCACCCCCCCCCCTCTAGGTGCTCTCAATTGTCAAGGCCCGGCGTAAAGACTCCAGAACACGTTGTTTTCCGATTGGGCCGACTTTTGTCGTAGTGTGTTGTGCGAAAATGGTATCCATTGACGCCATACCCAGAATATTTCTTGACCCTATAAGCAAAGTCGTTGGCTACTTGTCTCAACTCGGCACTCATAGACGGATCTCTTTGGCCCTGCAAGTATTCGCAAGTTAAAAGACGCTAAATTGAGTTCAAAGACGTATCTCTTTTACCAATTAAGCACGTACCTTACATTTGAACCAGGAAATGAAATCGGGCAACCCATTTCTCGCACCCTTTCTTAGAAGAGCGTCATATTCCTGTGGAGTGGGGTCCCTTGATCGACGCCAGAATTCATGAAGAAATTGTTCCATGTATGGCGTCACCTCTTCAAGGTTGGTCAATACATATAGCATGATATGCCGCCACTCTTCATGTGTCAGGGTCTTGGTGGTCAAGCCACTTGCGCTTCCAAGTTGGCCTCGAAATATGCTAAGGTTCGATTCATTGTCGCCATCATTGCAACGAGGGGGTGGATTATGCAGCTCGGCAGTTTGTCACCATAATAAGTTGTTGTGAAGTTTGAGACCTCCTCTAGAATGTATGCCTATGCAATGGAAGCCTCGATTTTGCATTTATTTCTACATTTCTTTCGAATAGTCTTTAGACATCTCTCGATTGGATAGCACCAACGTCCCTGCACGGGCCCCCCCCATTCGTTCCTCATAGGGGAGATGAAGAATCAAATGCTGCATTGGATTGAAGAAGCCGGGTGGAAATATCTTCTCAAGCTTACACAGTAACATGGGTGCCAATCTTTCCAAGTCTGCAACCACGGTCCGAGATAACTCTTTTGCACAAAGCTGACGGAAGAAATAGCTCAACTCTGAAAGCGCTAGCCAGACATGCTCAGGGACATAGCCTCGAACCATCGCAGGAAGAATCCATTCAATCCATATGTGGAAGTCATGACTCTTCATCCCTAAGACTCGCATAGTAGATATGTTCACCCCCCTACTCAGGTTAGCTGCATACCCATCAGGGAACATCAACATCTTGATCCACTGAAGTACTTCCTTCCTCTAGGCCCTGCTTAGGACGAAATCAGCCTTAGGCCTTCTCCACGTCTTTCCGCCACTTGGCGGCTTCATCTCTAGTTTTGGTCTATCACATAACGCTGCCAAATCCACTCTTGCCTTCACATTATCCTTTGACTTATCAGGAATGTCCATAATTGTTGCCCATAGTGCCTCGGCAACATTCTTTTCAGTGTGCATCACGTCAATGTTGTGTGGAAGGAGAAGGTCGTCATAATAGGGGAGCCGAGTCAAGCCAGACTTATGTGTCCACATATGCTGCTCACCATATCCCATAAAACCACCTTCTGTATTGGCCACGAGCCCATCTATCTGTTAACGAATTTCGGCACCAGTCATCGTTGCAGGTAGGCGGTCTGTCACTATGACACCTTTCGTAAAGTTCTTGATGTCTAGGCGGAATGGATGGTCAGCATGAAGAAATTGTCGATGTTTATCGAAGGATGAATATTTGCCACCCTTTTTCAACCAAATGAACCTGAGAGCTTCCTTGCAAACTGGGCATGGGAACTTACCGTGAACACACCAGGCACAGAATAGCCCATAGGTCGGTAAGTCATGCATGGAGTACTGGTACCAAACATGCATTTTGAAGTTTGTCTTCGTAGCTCGGTCATACGTCCATACCCCTTCCTCTCAGGCACGTACCAATTCATCGATCAAAGGTTCCATGTACATGCCCATTTTATTCCCCGGATGTCCGGGAATTATCAACGACACAAATATATTCTGCCTTTGAAAGCACACACCAGGGGGGAGATTGATTGGGATAACAAACACAGGCCAACATGTGTACGGGGCAGCGCTCATTCCATAGGGATTGAACCCATCTGTGGCCAACGCAACACGTACATTTCGAGCCTCTTCGGCTTTCTCATGGTGAATGGCATCAGAATGTGTCGGGGACCATAAATAGGGGTACCCCCAAGACTCCTAATCTCAGCTGGTAACCCCCATCAGCACAAAGCTGCAAAGGCCTGATGGGTGCGATTAAGTCAAGGCTCGGTCCACTCAAGGGACACGATCTCGCCTCGCCTGAGCCTAGCCTCGGGCAAGGGCAGCCGACCCCGGAGGATTCACGTCTCGCCCGAGGGCCCCCTCAAGCAACGGACATACCTTCGGCTCGCCCGAGGCCCATTCTTCACCGAGAAGCAACCTTGGCCAGATCGCCACACCAACCGACCGTATCGCAGGAGCATTTAATGCAAGGATGGTCTGACACCTTATCCTGACGCGCGCCCTTCAGTCGACAGAGCCGAAGTGACCGCAGTCACTTCACCGCTCCACTGACCGGCCTGACAAGAAGACAGCGTCGCCTGCGTCGCTCCGACTGCTGTGCCACTCGACAGAGTGAGGCTGATAGCAGCCAAGTCTGGCCTCGGGCGCCATAGGAAGCTCCGCCTCGCCCGACCCCAGGGCTCGACCCCCGTCTCGGCCTCGGCCCCAGAAGACGACGAACTCCGCTTCGCCCGACCCTAGGGCTCGGACACGGCCTCGGCCCCAGAAGACGACGAACTTCGCTTCGCCCGACCCCAGGGCTCGGACTCGGCCTCGGCCCCGGAAGACGACGAACTCCGCCTCGCCCGACCCCAGGGCTCGGACTCGGCCTCGGCCCCAGAAGACGACGAACTCCGCCTCGCCCGACCTCAGGGCTCGGACTCGGCCTCGGCCTCGGAAGACGACGAACTCTGCCTCGCCCGACCCCAGGGCTCGGACTCGACCTTTGCCTCAGACGATGGTCTCCGCCTCGCCCGACCCGGGGCTCGGACTCGACCTCGACCTCGGAGGAGCCTCCGCCTCGCCCGACCCAGGGCTCGGACCGACCACGTCACAGGGGGGCCATCATTACCCTACCCCTAGCTAGCTCAGGCTACGGAAAACAAGACCGGCGTCCCATCTGGCTCGCCCCAGAAAACAAATAATGATGGCGCCCTGCGTGCTCCATGACGAAGGCAGCTCTCAGTCCCTTACAGAAGCAAGGAGACGTCAGCAAGGACTCGACAGCCCCGACAGCTGTCCTTCCGCAAGGCTCCAGCGCTCCTCCGACGACCACGACATCACATGAACAGGGTGCCAAAACCTCTCCGGCTGCCACGACGGCATGTACTTAGGACACTAGCTCCTCTCTGCTAGACACGTTAGCACACTGCTACATCTCCTATTGTACACCTGGGCCCTCTCCTTACGCCTATAAAAGGAAGGTCCAGGGCTCTCGTACGAGAGGGTTGGCCGCGCGGGGGAACGGGACGACGCGTAAGGTCTCTCGCTCTCTCCCACGCGGACGCTTGTAACCCCCTACTGCAAGCGCACCCGACCTGGGCGCAGGACAACACGAAGGCCGCGGGTTTCCCCTTTTGTCTGTCTCCCTTCCTTTTCCCCCCCTTCGTGCTCCGTCTCGCGCCGACCCATCTGGGCTAGGACACGCGGCGACAATTTACTCATCGGTCCAGGGACCCCCTCGGGGTCGAAACGCCGACAGTTGGCGCGCCAGGTAGGGGCCTGCTACGTGTTGACGAACAACTTCCCGTCAAGCTCCAGATGGGTAGTCTCCAGCAACCTTTCCGGCCCGGGACGGTGCTCCGTTTCTGAAGTCTTGAGTTCATGTCCCTCGACGGCAGCTACGACATGATACTCCTTCCTCTGCCGCGCGACAGCGACAATGGTGGTCGACAACCCACCCGCCGGCGGCGGAATCAACGACGTCTTCCCCACGTGGCAGAAGAACAACATTCGGGTTCGTCCCGCCGCCTCCCTCGCCGACGGAGGAGGAGGCGGGGCAACCAAGGCCAAGCAGGAGGCGGCACCTCGTCGGCTGTCGAGCGAGTCGACGGCGCCAGCGCCCCAACGGGGGACACGTCGGGCGTCGACCTTGCGTCTGAGACGAAGACGAGCACTGTTTCCCCGCAACGCGCCAACTCCAAGCGGACGGACGACGCCAGCACGCTCGCAGAGGATTTGCTGGGCATCACCCTCGTACCTGAGACGACGGTGCAGTCTGCCCCTGACGCGACTTCGTCACCGCCCATCGACCAAGAGGTACCGACCGATTCCCATCTCGTGCCTCTTGGATTCAGCCTCGACCCACCAAGCGACTTCGCTTCGGTGGAAGCCTTCATAGAGGCATGTCCAAACCGTCCGGGGTACGGTATGCGGTCACCCTGGGACCAGCTGACGGCCGTCTCGACCTACAGACTCTCGGGTTCCGAGGAAGATGACGAGCCCGACTTTTGTTGGGATTTCTCTGGACTCGGTAACCCCAGTGCCATGCGGGACTTCATGACCGCATGCGACTACTGCCTTTCCGATTGTTCTGACGGTAGCCGTAGCTTCGGCGACGGGGACTGCGGCCCAAGTCGTGAATGTTTCCACGTCGATCTAGGGGGTCCCGGCGAAGGCAACCATCTTGGTATACCGGAAAACGGTGATCCCCCTAGGCCTGCGCCTCGCGTTGACATCCTTCGGGAGCTAGCTGTGGTCCCAGTCCCTGCGGAGGGTCAGGACGCACAGCTCGAGCAAATCTGCGATATGCAGGCCAGGCTCGACGAGGGAGCAGGAACACTTGAGCCTTTCCGGCGGAACATCGGGCAGGAATGGGCAGACCAAGCTCCGGCCGGAGAAGCATGTCATCTACCCCAGGGCATCCAGCACCGCATTGCCGACGACGTCAGGGCAAGGCCGCCACCGGCTTCTAGTGGGGTCGGCCAGAACCTGGCTGCGGCAGCAATACTACTCCACGCGATGCCGGAACCATCGACCACCGAAGGGCGACGTATCCAGGGAGAGCTCAAGAATCTCCTGGAGGATGCCGCGGTCCAACGGGCCGAAAGCTCTGCCTCCCGAAGGCAGAGATACCCCTCGGAGCATCGCGCCGCGACTTCCCGATTCATGCGGGAAGCCTCGGTCCACACCGGGCGCACGCGCAACACAGCGCCTGCGGCCCCGGGTCGCCTCGGCAACGAGCACCACCACCGCAACCGTCGAACCCACATCGACGAGAGGGTGCGCCGAGCCTACCACCCCAGGCGTGAGGGACGCTACGACAGCGGGGAGGATCGGAGTCCCTCGCCTGAACCACCCGGTCCGCAGGCTTTCAGCCGGGCCATACGACGGGCGCCGTTTCCGACCCAGTTCCGAACCCCGACTACTATCACAAAGTACTCGGGGGAGACGAGGCCGGTACTGTGGCTCGCGGACTACCGGCTGGCCTGCTAGCAGGGTGGAACGGACGATGACAACCTCATCATCCGCAACCTCCCCTGTTCCTCTCCGACACCGCTTGAGCCTGGCTGGAGCATCTGCCTCCGGGGCAGATCTCCAACTGGGACGACCTGGTCCAAGCCTTCGCCGGCAACTTCCAGGGCACGTACGTGCGCCCTGGGAACTCCTGGGATCTCCGCAGCTGCCGCCAGCAACCGGGAGAGTCTCTCCGGGACTACATCCGGCGATTCTCGAAGCAGCGCACCGAGCTGCCCAACGTCACTGACTCGGATGTCATCGGCGCGTTCCTCGCCGGCACCACCTGCCGCGACCTGGTGAGCAAGCTGGGTCGCAAGACCCCTACCAGGGCAAGCGAGCTGATGGACATCGCCACCAAGTTCGCCTCTGGCCAGGAGGCGGTTGAGGCCATCTTCCGGAAGGACAAGCAGCCCCAGGGCCGCTAGCCGGAAGATGTCCCCGGGGCGTCCACTCAGCGCAGCACCAAGAAGAAAGGCAAGAAGAAGTCGCAAGCGAAATGCGACGCCGCCGACGCGGACCTTGTCGCCGCCGCTGAGTACAAGAACCCTCGGAAACCTCCCGGAGGTGCCAATCTCTTCGACAAGATGCTTAAGGAGTCGTGCCCCTATCATCATGGGCCCGTCAAGCACACCCTTGAGGAGTGCGTCATGCTTCGGCGCCACTTTCATAAGACCGGGCCACCTGCGGAAGGTGGCAGGGACCACAACAACGACAAGAAGGAGGATCACAAGGCAAAGGAGTTCCCCGAGGTCCACGACTGCTTCATGATCTACGATGGGCCAGTGGCGAACGCCTCGGCTCAGCACCACAAGCAAGAGCGTCGGGAGGTCTGCTCGGTAAAGGTGGCGGCGCCAGTCTATCTAGACTAGTTCGACAAGCCCATCACCTTCGACCAGGGTGACCACCCCGACCGCGTGCCGAGCCCGGGGAAATATCCGCTCTTTGTCGACCCCGTCATCGGCAACGTCAGGCTCACCAAGGTCCTCAT
This sequence comes from Zea mays, assembly GCF_902167145.1. Classification (NCBI taxonomy): domain Eukaryota; kingdom Viridiplantae; phylum Streptophyta; class Magnoliopsida; order Poales; family Poaceae; genus Zea; species Zea mays. Next base: position 162,716,280 of record NC_050098.1, read on the forward strand.
GGACAGAGGCAGCAGCCTCAACATCATCTATGCCGAGACCCTCGGGCTCCTACGGATCGATCTGTCCTCGGTCCAGGCAGGCGCGGCGCCTTTTCACGGGATCATCCCCGGGAAATGCGTCCAGCTCCTTGGACAACTCGATCTGCCCGTCTGCTTTGGGACTCCCTCCAACTTCAGAAGGGAAACCCTCACGTTCGAGGTGGTCGGGTTCCGAGGAACCTACCACGCGGTGCTGGGGAGGCCGTGCTACGCCAAGTTCATGGTCGTCCCCAACTACACCTACCTCAAGCTCAAGATGTCGGGCCCCAACGGGGTCATCACCGTCGGCCCCACGTACCGACACGCGTACGAATGCGACGTGGAGTGCGTGGAGTACGCTGAGGCCCTCGCCGAATCCGAGGCCCTCATCGCCGACCTGGAGAGCCTCTCCAAGGAGGCGCCAGACGTGAAGCGCCATGCCGGCAACTTCGAGCCAGCAGAGACGGTTAAGTCCGTCCCTCTCGACCCCAGCAACGACGCCTCCAAGCAGATACGGATCGGTTCCGAGCTCGACCCCAAATAGGAAGCAGTGCTCGTCGACTTTCTCCGCGCGAACGCTGAAGTCTTTGCGTGGAGTCCCTCGGACATGCCCGGCATACCGAGGGAAGTTGCCGAGCACTCGCTGGATATCCGAGCTGGAGCCCGACCCGTGAAGCAGCCTCTGCGTCGATTCGATGAAGAAAAGCGCAGAGCCATAGGCGAGGAGATCCACAAGCTGATGGCTGCAGGGTTCATCAAAGAGGTATTCCATCCCGAATGGCTTGCCAACCCTATGCTTGTGAGAAAGAAATGAGGGAAATGGCGGATGTGTGTAGACTACACTGGTCTAAACAAAGCATGTCCGAAAGTTCCCTATCCTCTGCCTCGCGTCGATCAAATCGTGGATTCCACTGCTGGGTGCGAAACCCTGTCTTTCCTCGATGCCTACTCAGGGTATCACCAAATCAGGATGAAAGAGTCCGACCAGCTCGCGACTTCTTTCATCACACCTTTTGGCATGTACTGCTACGTCACTATGCCATTTGGTTTGAGGAATGCGGGTGCGACATACCAAAGGTGCATGAACCACGTGTTCAGCGAGCACATTGGTCGAACGGTCGAGGCTTACGTCGATGACATCGTAGTCAAGACGAGGAAAGCCTCCGACCTCCTTTCCGACCTTGAAACGACATTCCGGTGTCTCAAGGCGAAAGGCATAAAACTCAATCCCAAGAAGTGCGTCTTCGGAGTCCCCTGAGGCATGCTCTTGGGGTTCATCGTCTCCGAGCGGGGCATCGAGGCCAACCCGGAAAAAATCGCGGCCATCACCAACATGGGGCCCATCAAAGACTTAAAAGGCGTACAGAGGGTCATGGGATGCCTTGCGGCTCTGAGCCGCTTCATCTCGCGCCTCGGCGAAAGAGGCCTGCCTCTGTACCGCCTCTTAAGGAAGGCTGAGTGCTTCACTTGGACCCCTGAGGCCGAGGAAGCCCTCGGGAACCTGAAGGCGCTCCTCACGAACGCGCCCATCTTGGTGCCCCCCGCTGCCGGAGAAGCCCTCTTGATCTACGTCGCCGCTACCACTCAGGTGGTCAGCGCCGCGATCATGGTTGAGAGACGAGAAGAGGGGCATGCTTTGCCCGTCCAGAGGCCGGTCTACTTCATCAGTGAGGTACTGTCCGAGACCAAGATCCGCTACCCACAAATTCAGAAGCTGTTGTACGCGGTGATTCTGACGCGGCGGAAGTTGCGACACTACTTCGAGTCTCATCCGATGACTGTGGTGTCATCCTTCCCCCTGGGGGAGATCATCCAGTGCCGAGAGGCCTCGGGTAGGATTGCAAAGTGGGCGATGGAAATCATGGGCGAGACAATCTCGTTCGCCCCTCGGAAGGCCATCAAGTCCCAAGTCTTGGCGGACTTTGTGGCTGAATGGGTCGACACCCAGCTTCCAGCAGCTCCGATCCAACCGGAACTCTGGACCATGTTTTTCGACGGGTCGCTGATGAAAACAGGGGCAGGCGCGGGCCTGCTCTTCATCTCGCCCCTCGGGAAGCACCTCCGCTACGTGTTGCGCCTCCATTTCCCGGCGTCCAACAACGTGGCCGAGTACGAGGCTCTGGTCAATGGGTTGTGCATCGCCATCGAGCTAGGGGTTCGACGCCTTGACGCTCGCGGTGACTCGCAGGTCGTCATCGACCAAGTCATGAAGAACTCCCACTGCCGCGACCCGAAGATGGAAGCCTACTGCGACGAGGTTCGGCGCCTGGAAGACAAGTTCTACGGGCTCGAGCTCAACCACGTCGCCCGACGATACAACGAGACTGCGGACGAGCTGGCTAAGATAGCCTCGGGGCGGACAACGGTTCCCCCAGACGTCTTCTCCCGAGACCTACATCAACCCTCAGTCAAGACCGATGACACACCCGAGCCCGAGAAGGCCTCGGCCCAGCCCGAGGCACCCTCGGCTCTGCCCGAGGCGCCCTCGGCTCAGTCCGAGGCACCCTCGGCCCCCAAAGGTGAGGCACTGCGCGTCGAGGAAGAGCAGAATGGGGTCCCGCCTAATCGAGATTGGCAGACCCCATACCTGCAATATCTCCACCGAGGAGAGCTGCCACTCGACCGAGTCGAAGCTCGGCGACTGGCGCGGCGCGCCAAGTCGTTCGTCTTGCTGGGGGACAGGAAGGAGCTCTACCACCGCAGCCCCTCGGGCATCCTCCAGCGATGCATATCCATCGTCGAAGGCCAGGAGCTCTTACAAGAAATACACTCGGGGGCTTGCGGTCACCACGCAGCGCCTCGAGCCCTTGTTGGAAACGCTTTCCGACAAGGTTTCTACTGGCCAACTGCGGTGGCCGACGCCACTAGAATTGTCCGCACCTGCCAAGGGTGTCAATTCTATGCAAGGCAAACCCACCTGCCTGCTCAGGCTCTGCAGACAATACCCATCACCTGGTCGTTTGCTGTGTGGGGTCTGGACCTCGTCGGTCCCTTGCAGAAGGCACCCGAGGGCTACACGCACCTGCTGGTCGCCATCGACAAATTCTCCAAGTGGATCGAGGTCCGACCCCTAAACAGCATCAGGTCCGAACAGGCGGTGGCGTTCTTCACCAACATCATCCATCGCTTTGGGGTCCCGAACTCCATCATCACCGACAACGGCACCCAGTTCACTGGCAGAAAGTTCCTGGACTTCTGCGAGGATCACCACATCCGGGTGGACTGGGCCGTCGTGGCTCACCCCATGACGAATGGGCAAGTAGAGCGTGCCAACGACATGATTTTGCAAGGACTCAAGCCACGGATATACAACGACCTCAACAAGTTCGGCAAGCGATGGATGAAGGAGCTCCCCTCGGTGGTCTGGAGTCTGAGGACGACGCCGAGCCGAGCCACGGGCTTCACACCGTTCTTTCTAGTCTATGGGGCCGAGGCCATCTTGTCCACAGACTTAGAATACGGTTCCCCGAGGGCGAGGGCCTACGACGACCAAAGCAATCGAACAAACCGAGAAGACTCACTGGACCAGCTGGAAGAGGCTCGGGACATGGCCTTACTACACTCGGCGCGGTATCAGCAGTCCCTGCGACGCTACTGAAAGGGAATTAGGCTTACACCTAGTTCCTAAATAATTTTGGTGGTTGAATTGCCCAACACAAATAATTGGACTAACTAGTTTGCCCAAGTGTGTAGATTATACAGGTGTAAAAGGTTCACCCTCAGCCAATGAAAAGACCAAGTTTTGGATTCAATAAAGGAGCAAAGGGGCAACCGAAGGCACCCCTGGTCTGGCGCACCGGACTGTCCGGTGTGCCACCGGACAGTGAACAGTACCTGTCCGGTGCACCAGGGGACTCAGACTCAAACTCGCCACCTTCGGGAATTTCCAGGGCGACTCGGCTATAATTCACCGGACTGTCCGGTGTACACCGGACAGTGTCCGGTGCGCCAAGGGAGGTCGGCCTCAGGAACTCGCCAGCTTCGGGAAACGCCAACGGCTAGTCCACTATAATTCACCGGACTGTCCGGTGCGCCTCCGGAGCAACGGTCATCTCCGCGCCAACGGCTCTCTGCCGCGCATTTAATGTGCCCTCTGCGCGCGCAGAAGTCAGAATCGCCCATGCTGGCACACCGGACAGCAAACAGTACCTGTCCGGTGTGCACCGGACACCCAGGCGGGCCCACAAGTCAGAAGCTCCAACGGTCAGAATCCAACGGCAGTGATGACGTGGCAGGGGCACCGGACTGTCCGGTGTGCACCGGACTGTCCGGTGCGCCATCGAGCAGACGCCTCCAGCCAACGGTCAAGTTTGGTGGTTGGGGCTATAAATACCCCAACCACCCCACCATTCATTGCATCCAAGTTTTCCACTTCTCAACTACTACAAGAGCTCTAGCATTCAATTCTAGACACACAAAAGAGATCAAATCCTCTCCAATTCCACACAAAGCCCTAGTGACTAGTGAGAGTGATTTGCCGTGTTCATTTGAGCTCTTGCGCTTGGATTGCTTCTTTTCTTTCTCACTTGCTCTTGAGATCACAACTCCATTGTAATCAAGGCAAGAGGCACCAATTGTGTGGTGGCCCTTGCGGGGAAGTTTTGTTCCCGGCTTTGATTTGAGAAGAGAAGCTCACTCGGTCCGTGGGACCGTTTGAGAGAGGGAAGGGTTGAAAGAGACCCGGCCTTTGTGGCCTCCTCAACGGGGAGTAGGTTTGCAAGAACCGAACCTCGGTAAAACAAATCTCCGTGTCTCACTTGCTTATTCGCTTGGGATTTGTTTTGCGCTCTCTCTCTCGGACTCGTTTATATTTCTAACGCTAACCCGGCTTGTAGTTGTGTTTATATTTGTAAATTTCAGTTTCGCCCTATTCACCCCCCCTCTAGGCGACTATCAGCTACCACGCCCGAGGGGTTCGGTCCCGAGACCTCCAGGTGGGCGACTTGGTGCTTCGGCTGCGACAAGACACCCGAGGGCGGCACAAGCTCACGCCTCCTTGGGAAGGGCCGTTCGTCATCGCCAAGGTTCTGAAGCCCGGGACATACAAGCTGGCCAACAGTCAAGGCGAGGTCTACAGCAACGCTTGGAACATCCGACAGCTACGTCGCTTCTACCCTTAAGATGCTTTCAAGTTGTTTGTACACCTCGTTCATACACAAAGTCTAACCATCAAGGAAGGGTCAGCCTTGCCTCGGCAAAGCCCGACCCTCCCTCGGGGGCTAGAAGGGGGGAACCCCCTCTGCGTCAAAATTTTCCTCGGAAAAGGTCTTTTCTGCCAGAACGCCTTTCGTGCTTTTTGACTACTTCGAAAGTGGGATCCAGAAGACGACGGAGTACACGTAAGCAGCCAAGGCTGACCGAGTTGAGGGACTCCTACGCCTCCGGGATACGGATACCTCACTCATCACCTTCTGCGATAAGTAACTCACGCTCGGACAAGCGATTCCGCGGACCGAACAAGTCTTAACGCTCGAAAACTCTTCTGTCGAAACGATTTTTCGTGCCTTCTCGACTATATCGATAGCAGAATCCTACGGACGAGTAAGAGTACACGTAAGCGGCATGGTCGACTGAGCCGAGGGACTCCTACGCCTCCGGGATACGGATACCTCACTCATCACCTTCCGTGAAAAGTAACTCTTGCTCGGACAAACAATTCTGTTACCGACAAATAAGTCCAGATACTCGAAACAAGAGGAAAAGAAACACAGCTTTACAGCGCGACGACAGTATGTTTGGGCCTCGGCGGCTGCAGAAAACATACGCACACTACAAGATGAACCGATCCTGCAGGCTCAGACGTCGACGGAATGGGAGCAGCAGCACCCTCGGTGTCAACTCCACCTTCAGCGAAGTCCGACCGAGCCTCGGACGGCAACACGGTCAGAGGGTCTCCACTTCGAAGGACGACGTCAGCACCGCGCCTAGGCCATCGCCGCGAGGGTCTCCTCCAGGAATCCGGCCCGAGCAGACAGCTCGGCCGGCCGCCCCGAAGCCTTAGTCGGCTGTCCTCCGAGGACACCAACCCGGCTCGTAGCTTCGGCAACTCGACTCCGGCATCGGTCCCGCCAAAGGACGGCCCGGCCAGGCTCCGGCCGACGAGGTCTTCTTTTCGAGCCAACTCTGTCTCTGCCATACTAACACTGCTGCCTCCAGCTCTGGCTCATCGAAGAGCGGCCGAGGGTTCCTTTAACTAAGCAAGAGAAGCCTCGGGCGGCAAGGCCGACCGAGCCGAGGGACTCCTACGCCTCCGGGATACGGATACCTCACTCGTCACCTTCGCACGAGGCAACTCACGCTTGGTGAAGCGGTTCAGTTAGCCGACAGGCGAGTCCTAGTGCTCGAAATGAGGAAAAAACACGGCTTCATGCCAAAAATACATACATGTTCAGGCCCCGACAGCCACAATGAACAGTCACCGACATTCAAGGTGCCATTACAAACGGAACTCCGGTTCCGTCCCCGCGGGTATGAACAACCTCCACACCGGGGAGCCTGCGGGGCGACAAGCTCCAGGCGACTCACCAGCAACCTCTACGGCAGCAGCCATGGTCCTAGGACGGACGCAGCCACCGGAAGGCTCTCGTTCGCGTCCCCACTCAAGGGACACGAACCAGACATTAAAGCCAAAGAGCCGGAGGTCGGTCCGCAGGCGGCGCTGACGGCCTCGACGGCGGAGAAGCTTTCTCCAGCTGCCACCACGTCAGCACCGACGGTGACGTCCGCCTGTCCACCAACGCCGCACCAGCGAGCACAGGCCGCTCCAAAGCGCACCAGTAGGTCCTCGCTCCCGTCCTTGCCACGAAAGCGAGGACAGAGGACGGAATGTTGCATCCTAGCTGGGCAGCAACAGTTCGCCTTCCCGGCATGGCTGGAGGACGCCTCCTCCGCAGAGCTGGAGGATGGTTTCCATCACCAGAAGCTGGAAGAAGAGGTGGCCAGCCGACCCGTGCAGGAGGTAGAGCCCCGGCTCACCTCGCTCTCCGCCCCAGCAAGGATGATGAAGACCCTTGAAGCTGAGGGCGGGGCAGAGGCCGCAGCCCGGCTTGCTTCTCCCCACCCTGGAACTGGTGGTCACCGTCTTGGGTGACCACCGGCGAGGGGATGCAGCCGGGCTGCCTGATGAAAATCCTTGAAGCCGAACGATGGCTGAAAGGTACCAACTTCCGCGAAGTTGCGTTCCTCCAACGACGATAAGACGGAAGAACCGCGGGCGCCCCCCATCCGGGGGCTCGGAAGGTGGAAAGACGCGACGCATGAGGGGAGCGCGAAGACATGGTTGCCTTTCAAGGGGGTCACCCTCCTTTTAAAGGCAACTCTCCCCACTTGCGTCCTCAGCCGTCGCGGGCTGAGTCTTCTCCAACACGCTCCAAGGTCCTCCCCCTACGACACGGGGGCTGGGTCCCATGCGTCATGCAAGCTGGCCCAGGGCAGAAGAAGCCAAACCACCGCGTGCGGTGCGCGCAACTGCCCAGCGGTTACGAGCATTCCTCCACTTTCGCCCAGACCAGCGGGTGAAAGGGCGGGCCGCCATGCAGGCGGCATGCAACCGCACCAAGGGAGCGCACCCTTTTGGTTTCAACGCATCCAGCATGGAGGCCTAGGCCCACACGTCATGTAACCGGCGCGCCGGTTACTACGTACGAGAAACTGCACCGCTACTTGCGCCAGTACCGCGCCTCCTCGACTGCGGAACCAGTGCCGCGACTCGAGGCGACTCTGCGCACGGCCCGACAGTGCCAACCGAGCACATCGGTCATGGGTCAGTAAGCCGCGGGAGAAGGCGCGACGGTCGATACGGCCAGAAATGGGCCGGCAGTAATGGCGGTGACAGGCGAGCGGAAGCAGCGGTCAAGTCATCAGCAAGCTCACGTCCCCTCCAGGGACAGCGAGAGAACCCTCTCCCACAGCATGAAGACGACGCGCCCGTGTTCTGTTCCTCGAACGGCTCACACACGCGCAACGGCTGCCCCGCGAGCCACTCGTCCCGTCGCATTAACTCTGCGGCAGGACAGGCGTCACCTTTGGCAGGCGAAGCAGGCGACGCTTCACCTCCGCCATAATGACCGTGTCAAAAAAGGTGCGCCACGTCATTCGATTTCGTATCCTTTTCCACTTCCTCTTTCTCTCTCTTGCCTCAGGGATCGGGAAAGGGGATACTCCGAAAGGGATCCTTCTCCGCGAAGGAAGCGGGCCCCAAGCCCCCTACTGATCAGAGGCTCGAAGGCTGGCCCCTCGGAAGGTTTCAACAGCCGCCTCAGAGCACTCGGGCTCCGCGCCCACTACTGGTCAGAGGTTCGAAGGTCGGCCCCTCGGAAGGGTTCAACGGCCGCCTCAGGCCACTCGGGCTTCGCGCCCACTACTGATCAGGGGTTCGTAGGCTGGCCCCCGAAGGGTTCGACAGCCGCCTCAGACGCAGAGCGAGGGATGACCCAGGGTACGTTCGATACATAACCAAGGCTCGGGCTAAGCTCCCGAGGTACCCTAGGACATTTCCGAGACCAACAGGAACGATCTTGTAACGGAATCCCACCAGAGGGAGGCATCGAGCCCTCGGACCCCGTCAAAAGGGGACCAGGTCCGGCAAATCACCCGCAAGTACTTTTGGAGCGCGCCTCCGGGCCACTAGCCGACCCCTAACGAATGGGGCACGGGCGTCCACTCGGATTACCCGTTAGCAACTCACTGGAGACACCATGTTCGGCGCCCTCCGAGGGCAACATGGCGCTTTCCCCCCTCCTTGCGGAAAGGCGACGCAGGGGCGTATGTAAAAAAGTCGAGTCTGTCCTTGACCGTCCTCTCGCTCTGTGCGGAGGCTCGGGGCTGCTCTTGCAAACCCGGCTCCGGCCAAACCGTTGACAGCATCAACATACCAGCCCGAGAACTTGGGACTCGACTGTGCACCCGGGCTACGACCAGTTCGCATGAGGGAACAACCAGACCGGCCGAGGCATTACGAAACGCGCTAAGACCTCGAAGGAGTCAAACCACTCCTCCGAGGCCTCGGGGGCTACACCCGGCGGGTGCGCTCGCGCGCACCCACCGGAACGAAATGCAACCGAGAAAGGCCGGTCCCCTTGCAAAAAAGTGCGACAAAAGCCTCCAAGCGAGTATTAACACTCCCTTCGAGGCTCGGGGGCTACTGTCGGGGACCATAATTAGGGGTACCCCCAAGACTCCTAATCTCAGCTGGTAACCCCCATCAGCACAAAGCTGCAAAGGCCTGATGGGTGCGATTAAGTCAAGGCTCGGTCCACTCAAGGGACACGATCTCGCCTCGCCCGAGCCCAACCTCGGGCAAGGGCAGCCGACCCCGGAGGATTCACGTCTCGCCCGAGGGCCCCCTCAAGCAACGGACACACCTTCGGCTCGCCCGAGGCCCATTCTTCGCCGAGAAGCAACCTTGGCCAGATCGCCACACCGACCGACCATATCACAGGAGCACTTAATGCAAGGATGGTCTGACACCTTATCTTGACGCGCGCCCTTCAGTCGACAGAGCCGAAGTGACCGCAGTCACTTCGCCGCTCCACTGACCGGCCTGACAAGAAGACAGCGGCGCCTGCGTCGCTCCGACTGCTGTGCCACTCGACAGAGTGAGGCTGACAGCAGCCAAGTCTGGCCTCGGGCGCTATAGGAAGCTCCGCCTCGCCCGACCCCAGGGCTCGGCCCCCGTCTCGGCCTCGGCCCCGGAAGACGACGAACTCTGCTTCGCTCGACCCTAGGGCTCGGACACGGCCTCGGCCCCGGAAGACGACGAACTCGGCTTCGCCCGACCCCAGGGCTCGGACTCGGCCTCGGCCCCGGAAGACGACGAACTCCGCCTCGCCCGACCCCAGGGCTCGGACTCGGCCTCGGAAGACGATGAACTCCGCCTCGCCCAACCCCAAGGCTCAGACTCGACCTTTGCCTCAGACGATGGTATCCGCCTCGCCCGACCCGGGGCTCGGACTCGACCTAGACATCGGAGGAGCCTCCGCCTCGCCCGACCCAGGGCTCGGACCGACCACGTCACAGGGGGGGCCATCATTACCCTACCCCTAGCTAGCTCAGGCTACGGGAAACAAGACCGGCGTCCCATCTGGCTCGCCCCGGTAAACAAATAATGATGGCGCCCCGCGTGCTCCATGACGACGGCAGCTCTCAGCCCCTTACGGAAGCAAGGAGACGTCAGCAAGGACTCGACAGCCCCGACAGCTGTCCTTCCGCAAGGCTCCAGCGCTCCTCCGATGGCCACGACATCACATGAACAGGGTGCCAAAACCTCTCCGGCTGCCACGACGGCATGTACTTAGGACACTAGCTCCTCTCTGCTAGACACGTTAGCACACTCCTACATCTCCTATTGTACACCTGGGCCCTCTCCTTACACCTATAAAAGGAAGGTCCAGGGCTCTCGTACGAGAGGGTTGGCCGCGCGGGGGAACAGGATGACGCGTAAGGTCTCTCGCTCTCTCCCACGCGGACGCTTGTAACCCCCTACTGCAAGCGCACCCGACCTGGGCACAGGACAACACGAAGGTCGCGGGTTTCCCCTTTTGCCTGTCTCCCTTCCTTTTTCCCCCCTTCGTGCTCCCTCTCGCGCCGACCCATCTGGGCTGGGACACGCGGCGACAATTTACTCGTCGGTCCCGGGACCCCCCAGGGTCGAAACGCCGACAAAATGTTTCCATGCTTCACCATCGGATGCGTGCACCATCTTGTCAGGATTGTATCGTTTTCCATTTTTATGCCATGTCATCTGTTTCGTGGATTCCTCTGTCATGTACAGACGCTGGATCCTCGGTATGAACGGAAGGTGTCGTAGGATTGTCAAGGGGATGTCGAGCTGCCTCTTCTGTCCATCACCAGAGTCTACCTCCATGAACCTAGATGATGTACACTTGGGACAGTACTTTGCCTCCGCGTATTCTTTCCTAAATAGCACGCAGCCCTTCGGACAAGCATGAATCTGCTCATTCGTCATCTTGAGTGCACGAAGGAGTTTCTGTGCCTCGTACATGCTCTTTGGCAGAACATGATCATCTGGAAGCAGGCTCCCAATAATCGTCAACAAGCCATCGAATGCGTCTCTATTCATGCTGTACTGTGACTTGAATGCCATTACACACCCAATGGCATCCAGTTGAGAAACCTTTGTCTGGCCGTGAAGGGGCTTCTGTGCCGCGTCGAACATGTCGTAGAACGCCTTTGCAGTCGGCTCTGGCTCATCATCCATACATCCTCCTGTGTACTCTGCCTCCTGATAATCGTTCAACATATCTGCTACCCCCGCATCCGCGTCATAATCCTCGACACGTTGTCTCAGCACCTCCTCTCTCGTACGATGCGCTTCACCATGAAATATCCACCGAGTATAGCCCGGCGTAAATCCATTCTTCCAAATATGTTCTACCATGACCTTCTTTGGTTTTCTTTTCCGGTTGGCACATTTGCTGCACGGGCATGGGACTAGACTCGCTCCTTTAGCAGCTTCGTCATATGCCTGTTCCACGAAACCATCGGTCTTTCTAATCCATTAAGTGGTGACATCGTTTCTTCCTCTACGGCCCGTGTACATCCACTCACGGTTCTCCATCCTCTAACAGAAGCCTAGCAACAGAAAATTTCGGCAGCACCTCCCCTGCACGGGGAGGTTTCGAAATCTTGCAAATAAAAGTATCAGCACGATGGTTGTCTTCCACTAATAATTCAACGGCACGATGGCCGGCAATCACACACACACACACACACACACACACACACACACACACACACACACACACACACACATATATATATATATATATATATATATATATATATATATATATATATATATATCTTTACTACTCTATAAGGAGCTAGCGAGGGCGTCCACCGCTTGACCATGCCCCCGCTCGGAAGTCGCGCAAGCCCCGCTGTCGCCTGCCCCCGGAAATTTCGCCCGCACCATGCCCCCAATCTTCGATGCCTCCGACCGCCTCCCCCGCCATGACAGCCGTCCTCTTACTCTGTGTCTCCGTCGATCCATCGTCTGTGTCCCCCTTCCTCCTTGCGTCTCCCTCTCACCCTCTATCGCCCAAAAGCTCTATCCCGTCACCAGAGACTTGGCACAGGCCCATCGACTAACACATCGCCGTCCTCGCCGTGACAGCCGTCCTCTTACTCTGTGTCTCCGTCGATCCATCGTCTGTGTCCCCCTTCCTCCTTGCGTCTCCCTCTCACCCTCTATCGCCCAAAAGCTCTATCCCGTCACTAGAGACTTGGCACAGGCCCGTCGACTAACACATCGCCGTCCTCACGCCGTGAGGGTGACTGGACACGATGCTCCCCACCCGCACCAACACCACGCAAGCCTCGCCCTCGATCCAGGCCGCCGCAGGTGTCCTCGACGCCACCCTTCCGGCTCGCCGGTGGTTGATTCCTCTTCTCCTTCCTCAGGTATGTTCGAATCATCAGAGAAGGCATGGGTCTGAGCCCCTAGATCTACATGTATAAGTTCAGAGAACTATGATATGTACCACAGCCTCCGTCAACTGGGGTGCGCAATCGATTGATTTCTGATCGAGCCGCAAACGAGGCAGGTAGAACCGTAGAAGCCCGACGCCAGCGCAGACGCAGATGGTGATGGGAGCGACGGTTCGCGCGGCGGCTGCAGACGCCATGGTGACGTTCTTGTGGGTGTTGTGCGCCTCCGCGCTCGACGTCTCCACAGCAGCTGCGGAGACGGTGTGCCTGTCTCCATGGACGTCGTAGCTATGCTCGACGCCTTCTCCGCCGCGCCATGCCACCAGCTCCGCCCGGCAGCCTGGTGCAGATCCACGCGCTTCGCATCCCAGGCGTGCCGCGCCACCGCCCCATTCGCCCGCGCCGACTGGCAGGCCGCCTGCGCCATCCACGCCAGCAACAGCACGGGCGGCGGCGGCCACGATGCCAGCAGCAACACACAGCCAACGCCGCGGGTCAACAGTGGTACGCCATGCCTCCGTCTCCGCAGATCTCGCCTGCTCTGCCCCCGCCCACGATAGTCTGTACCTCACGCCCAGCTTCGGCGCCGCCGTTCAGTGCCGAGATCGTCGCCCCACCTCTCCACGTGCACCGCCGCTTTCACCCTCTCCCTGACCTTTTCCTTCTCCTTCATTGACCCGCCCTCCTACGACAACGCCATCGACGCCGTCTCATCCCTATGCTCTGCCTTACTTCATCACACTCGCAGACTGCCTCATCAAGGCCTTCCGGGGCCATATCGTGTTGCCGCTCCCGGACAAGAACACCGTCGAGAGCCAGGTCAGCGGCGAGGGTGTCGGGTGGAGAGCGGAGGACGAGGGAGATCATGTGGGGCAGCCACGACGACGGCATGAGCAGGCCAACCATGGCGACAACATGGGTGGGGCTGCCTGATTCCATCCAGGAGTGTGGTTTGTGCTCGTGGACGTTGGTCTGATTCCGGCCCTCTGTTCTGGTCCCTTCTATCCCCAATCCCCTTCCCAGTGTTGTTCGCCACACACTCTTAGGCGCTAAGGATTGACTGGTTCTGAGGTCTGTATGCGAGCATTCACTTTACATTTTGAGTAGAATATCCTCACGTCCCTAGATACGAATTTATGTTGCTAAATCGCGTTGATATCTCCAACTTTTATAAGTTGCTAAATGGGTCAATTGGTTTAATACACTGTTGAATTGCCTTAGCACACATGGTAAATAATCCATTTCTTCATTACCTATAGTCTATTGTTGGTAAGTGCAATAATAGGGCTACATCCTGTAACTGAATCATGGAGCAGGAAACGACTTGCCCACTCTCTAGGAGCTCACATTCTAACTTACTACTTATGAAAATATTTGTTGATACTGAGACAACGGTTGCTCCTATCAGTCCTATGCGACATACACCACATGGAAATATAAATGTTATGGAGCCATACTTTTGCTCATTGGAGTATAAATGTCTTGACATGCTGAACTTTGTGCCATTTGTTCATAATAATGAAATTAGCACTGGCTATAAATTTTGGTGATTGAAATTTGTGAACAAGTTTTTTTAGACTCCAGACCGATAAGCCCTGCTTTATGGAAAGCAACGTTTTGCTGGGGAGACCAGCTTACAAAGGGTAGCATTGAGTTATGCCATTACAAGTTTAAAGTGGGATTCTCTCTAACTAAACTCCCTCTTAAGCAAAACTAGAAAGGTAAGATACCCAACATTGCATTCAAAGCTGACACACTGCCACCATAGGCCATAGCTCTGTCATTCAGCTAACTGTCTGCAGCAATTATAGCTGATCCATCACGTCCTCTGTTACCCTTTGCACCTAGCAATTACAGCAATTATGCTATGGAACCTGGCGCATCAGAACTTGCTCCTGCAGGTGTCTCATTCCCTGATGCAGCTGCCTGGGCTTCGTACTAAGGCTATAGCCCTCATTTAGTAGTTTTGATGATTATATAGATCATCTCGGCACACATCTGCATGGCCATAGTATAATCTCCAGTAGTCGTCAGTCTGTTTTTCACAGCACTTGGCCATTGTATAATCTTCAGAATTCGTGTGTACCACAACCTTGTCACATTCAGTCCAGAAAAGTGAATCTAATGCTGATTCAGTCTAGAAAACTTAGTCAAATTGTGTGAGTCAGATTGTGTGAATTGAAAACTGAATCAGATTGTGAACTGAGTCAATTATTGTGTGACCTTTATCAAAGAGTCGAACTAAAAACAGAGAGTGTTAGGAAATGAGCTAGGTTCATATGATGATGCCCAGTCAGTCAATAGAATGCATTACTTCTACTATCCTAAGTGTGCATCTGACATGAACATGCTAATACATGTGTCTTGACTGTCAAAGAAAAATCACTTCAATCTAAACAAAGCTACTACCATGCTATAAGGACTGCCATGAAATACATTACTATCATGACACAGACAACAACACATATAAATAGGAGACACTACCAAGAATCAAGAACGTTAAGATTCACCACCTAATACAGGGGATAGACATGGGAGAGGAGCAAGAAGGAAGGGAAGAGATTTACCGATCCGCCAGGTAAGCTGAGCGGCAATTCAATCATTCATATCAGAATCGTCTCATCCCCATCCCAACCGTGCTTTGTTATTTTCCTAATTTTTGTGCCCGGCTTGTTCAGATCCAGGAACCTGCGACAACAAAAAAATCGTGAGATTTACCCACCCGTTCTGATTTTTTTCACAAATCGATTTGCTCCTCCTTGTCGCGGTTGTTGCTGTCGCCCTGAGATCCTGACCCTGGAAGGATTTTATAGCATTAGTTCCTTGGATTACCAAGTAGTTGGCCGTAACGTGTCCCATATATAAGTTACACACTACGAGACTATAGCACGTAACTAAAGAAGCTAACGCTGCGTCACATCCATGATTATTAGTCAGTCTAGCTAAGAGATTTGGTCTTGAACTCAGGCTAGGCGATAGCATCATCAGACAACGTATGTACGAGAATTTGATATGTTTTTCTCGTATAAGAGGAAACATATGTACGAGAATGGAGACACCAACACAGTTTGGTTTTGCTTTGCATACTTAATTCATTTGTTCTTAATTATATGTCAGAGCTGAAAACAAACACATATTTACCCAGCTGTGTAATTCATGTGATTATTCTTTACCAAACATAGCATTGTTCCTGTTTGTCATGTAGAGTCCACTATTTTGCCCATTTGGCAACCCTGCTGTGTAATTCTATTGGAGGTTTTTCGCATAATTCAGGAGACCACTACAATGAACCCTTCATGTAAGTAAATCAATACATAATAACCTATACTTGTTCAGTTATTTTTTCGGGGGTTGTTTGTACTCATAGTTTGATCTTCTGATATGGGCAATGCGGAAGATGGAGTGTCAGGAGTGCTTCTGCACCACAAGCAAGTTTTGATTGTCTCTTCTTTGAGTTCATTATTGTGAATTACGTATTCTTTTTTATGATGTGTTATCGAGGCTGACAAGCTATTTTATTTTTGCGGAACAGCTAAGGATAATCCACCTATCACTTTTGTTGTTGCTGCCTGCGAAACTCAGGATGTGAATGTGATAGTCTTGCCAGTGATTGGTCTTTCTGGAGATACAACTATGTTTGGTGTTGGGTACAACTAAAACTTTTCCTTTTTAGTGCCCTGTCAAATCCAAAGCAACCATTTATCTTTACCACATTTATCTGTGTTTTTTAAGCCAGATGCTTTGATTCTAAAAAAGCACATTTTTAAGTGAAAGGTATGGATCTCGCTCTCCTTACTCAAACACAAGGTACATAAGTCGCTCTTGGTATGCCCTTCACCCTTGGGCCAGTTAACGTGTTTCTGCCAATGTCGTTTATTTAAATTCAAGACATGAAACATCTACGTTGCTTGTAATCTGAGTATTTGATATTCATATAATTTATCTAGGAATGTGGACTCAAGTGATGCTGAAAACCCTGGGAAACAACCTGTATGTGACCGTTTTGTCACCTCGTGTAACTGATCAAGGTCTGAAGAAGCACTTCTCCACTGAGGGAGAGGTAGGTAATCATTAAAGAATATAATAAAATATCTGCAACTTTAAAGTGTCATTTCTGAGAAGTCAAAATATAATTATTGAACAATTCACTTTGCTTACTGATTGTGCTATAGGTGATTGATGCAAGCATTGTGTATGATCCTTGGACAATGGAACCGCGGGGGTTTGGTTTTGTCACCATGGCTGCTACTAAGGAGGCAGATCACTACATCAAATATCTGGACTGTTCTGTGTTGCAAGGTCAGGTCATAATTGTTAAGAAGGTAAAATCATAAGATTGGGAGCATCTGAATTTCCTTTATTTAATTTCGTTACTGAATGATATTTATATAATTGCTTAGTACTCTACACAGAACATTTTATTGTTTTGTCTTCACCACCGAGAATCCGAGATCGCCTCCCATAGCCTCCACATCCACAAGGTCCTGCTTGACTGCGACGACGTCCAGGCCGATGCCCTCATCGTGGATCGACTCGCCTCGCTCTAGAAGGTTTGTTTTTTGGCTCTGCTTTGCATTTTGCACACACAACTCGATCGTCTTTTCCATTGTTCCATCACCTCATTCGCTTCGAAGAGTGGTGGGATTGTACTATGTGACATTCGTAGTGAGTTGTGGTTGTGAACTTATGATTTGTAGTGCACTTGTGTTATTGTATTCAACTCATGTTATCAGTGGAATTCTGGTATGAGTACTGCTTGTGAAAAGTAAACTGAATTCTGGTTGTGAACTACTTGTTTAAGTGAATGCATATTTTTGTTTTTTGTTGTTAGTGCATTTCTATTTTCACTGATGAAACCACTATTTCTGTTTTCAATGAATCTGTTGAACTGAACTGCAAAAATAGAAACTGTTCTATTTTGTTTGAGTGCACAAACAGAACTCAACGGAACTAGATCTGAATACGTTTGAGTGCACAAACAGAAATTGTTCTGTTCTGGTTTCAGTGAACTCCACAAATAGAACTGAATCTATTATGTTTGAGTGTAGAAACAGATACTGAAATGCTACATCTAGCACTTAATCTGGCAGAATCAGAAAATTGGGGCAAATACAAGCTGTTTAAGAGCACAAACAAAAACTGAATCTGTTTGATTGCAGAAACCGTTAAAAATAGAAATATATGCTGAAAATAATTCATAAGTAGGCAATGGTGGTGCTATGGTGCATACCAGGTTTCTTATTCAAATGATTTGCTAAAGCCAAATATATGCTTCTGGTCTGATTGATTTGTGAAACTGAAATGGATATTTTATTTCGGCACTATGAAATAAACTCATCGTGATCCTAAAACATATCAGTTGTGTTTGTTTTTGTAAATCTTTTATACTACTAGGGGAGAAAATTAGCTTAGTTCAATCGCATCTCATATGTGTAATTACCAGGGGAGAAAATTAGCTTAGTTCATTTTGTTGCTGCCATATGGGTGAAAAAATAATGAGACATCTAAATCAGTAAATTAGAAATATAGCATCTTAAACCTGCAGGTATTTCTTAAACCTGATTCTAGCTACAACTTAGTACAACTACTGGTAGTTTCTTAAACCTGATTCTAGCTACATGTTTATATTGTGGCACAAGAACTTTTAAGAACATATGCTGATGCCCACTGTATTTAGTTACTACTTCAAGACCAACTGTATTTTAGTTACAATTGTGTTTTCAAGATTGTAGAAATTTATAGCTGAAATTATCCACACCATATTTGTGAACTGACATCATTTCTAAGAATATTACTGATTAGAATCTTTCACTTTTATAATGCTTTGCAGGAGTGGCCCCTCTGGAGTTGAATATGCAGTTATAACCAATTTTTACCCCTTTTATCCTAGAAGAGTTGCCAAGACGCGGTATAAGACCATGATAATAGACTAAGAGAGGATTTGGCTCTAATTACTATCTATTTTATTTATGGAGTCCCATGAGAACTTCGAGTATTTATAGATTGCTTTATTAATTTATTAAAGTTAAAGATTGTATGTGTTGAGTATGTATCCACTCTTGTTGGAAGTGTCTTGCAATTCTAATCCAAGGATGTATAAAAGACTGCATGGGCTAAGTATGTGTTTTTCATGTATTTGGAGTATATATACTTTTTGTTGCTTGAGGACATGTATGTACACTAGAAGCTTGTCAATTGTGTGAACTTGAGTTGATCCCTGCCTGACCTGAGTATATATTTTTTTGTTGCCTGAGAACAAGTATGTACAATAGAGGCTTGACAATTGTGTGAACTTGAGTTGAACATGAATTTTGATAATCACAACTCACCACCCGTTTCAATATGCTTAGAATATAGCTTTTTATAATTTTTCACCCTACAATACAAAATTGTTCTATGAAGGTCATGGTACATCATCATATCCTGTATTATCAACCTAGGATTTGCCTATTTCGATTAATAATGGCATTGAGTCAAATTTTGGTTGTTTCAAATGATAGACTTCGACATTTGTTATGATTATTGAGTTGATTCTTGATAGCATTACTAAACAATGACCTATGTATACAAAGTGTCTTCCGTTGCAACGCACGGGCATTTACCTAGTATATATATATTCAAATCAACGACACGACAACGAGGAAATGTAGACGTTGGTGTGGTGAGGGTCGGTGCGGTGGTGGATAGGATGGGGAGTGTGTTGTGCGAGTGGCGTGGTGAGGGTCGGTGACGGCGTGATGGATAGGATGTGATAGTGTGTTGTGTGAGGGTCGGTGACGGCGTGGTGGATAGGATAAAACATAATATAAACATGTGTTTATGAAATAGATAATATAACACATTAATATAAACATGTGTTTATGAAATACATAATATTTAAAACATCAATACATTAATCTATAAAACATAAATACATTAATTAAAAATTAATACATAATTTAAAAAATTATACCTTAAGACGGTGACGGGCGGGGGAGACGGTGGCGTACGGCAGGACGACGGTGGGGCGGCGCGGCGAGCGGCGCTCGCGGTGGCACGGCGAGCCGGCGGGCACGGCTTGCGCGGGCGGGCGCGCGGCACGTCGGCGGCGGCGCAGGGCGCGGCGGGGCGGCGGCGGCGTGGCGGCGAATTAGGCGGCGGTGGTTAAACAGAGAGAGTGAGAGGAGAGAAAGAAGAAGAAAGAACCCGGGCGCAAAGTATATTTTACTTCTTTGCCAAGTGCCCGCGATCTGGCACTCGGCAAAGATTTTTTTATTTTTAAAATAAGCTTTGCCGAGTGTCAGATCAGCGACACTCGGCAAAGACTCCTTTGCCGAGTGTCGGCCAGGTGACACTCGGCAAAGTATACTTTACACTTCTTTGCCGAGTGTCACCAACTGACACTCGACAAAGTACATTTGTATTTTTTTTATTTTGTCTCCTAAACTTTTTGTGGTATGTTCCTACACTATGTAGACCTACATGTATCATTTGTGAACAATTATAACTGTGTTTGCAATATCTAGTAGATTTAGTTCGTTTATTTGAATTTCTTCGGAAAATTCATATTTGAACTGTAGGTCACTCGAAACTTGGAAAACCGTGCATGCAAAAATGATATTCATGTTACTTACCATAAGTTACGACCGATTCCAGGAGTGTACCGGAAACTTCGAGCAACATGCTCACTAAACATGGTCGTGAACTTGCCATCCACATGTTTAAAAATTGTATAGAACACAAACAAAGTCAGAAAATCATGAAACTTGTCCACATGTCATGATATCATATGTACAGGCTATGATAAAAATTGTAGAATGTTTGGAGAAAGTTGTGAGACACAGTGTGTAGAAACCTAAGAGAATTACACATAAAATCATAGAGTTTCAATGTATATCTCTTAGGTTTCTACACATTGTGTCTCACAACTTTCTCCAAACATTCTACAATTTTTATCATAGCCTGTACATATGATATTATGACACGTGGACAAGTTCATGATTTTCTGACTTTGTGTTCTATACAATTTTTAAACATGTGGATGACAAGTTCACGACCATGTTTAGTGAGCATGTTGCTCTAAGTTTCCGGTACGCTCCTGGAATCGGTCGTAACTTATGGTAAGTAACATGAATATCATTTTTGCATGTACGGTTTTCCAAGTTTTGAGTGACCTACAGTTCAAATATGAATTTTCCGAAGAAATTCAAATAAACGAACTAAATCTACTAGATATTGCAAACACAGTTATAATTGTTCACAAATGATACATGTAGGTCTACATAGTGTAGGAACATACCACAAAAAGTTTGGGAGATAAAATAAAAAACAAAAATATACTTTGCCGAGTGTCTAGAGAAGACACTCGGCAAAGAGTCCTTTGTCGAGTGCCTACAAGTTGGCACTCGGCAAAGAAGACTCTTTGCCGAGTGTCAACCCACGGCTCTCGGCAAAAACTGATGGGCGTCAGCTCGGGGACGGCCGCTGACGGCCCTTTGCCGAGCGCTGCCTTTGCCAAGTGTTAAACACTCGGCAAATGTGTCTTTACCGAGTGGGGTTCTGTGCCGAGTGTCCAGCACTCGATAAAGAGACTCGTTGCCGAGAGCTTAACTTTACCGAGTGCGGCTCTCGGCAAAGCCGGTTTTGCCGAGTGCCCGACAAAAGACACTCGGCAAAGAGGCCGACACTCGGTAAAGCCTCGGATTCCGGTAGTGTGTCTAAGACAACCAAGAAGAGCATTAGAAAGAACTATAAATATGTGATGTTGGTTCAAGGATAACAAGTGAGAACACTTTACGGAGAGTAAATGTAAAACTACTCTACGTAGGGAAAGGGTAGGAAGACTGCATGGTGGACGGAAGAAAGAAAAATCAATGTCGACTCACCGTCCAAAACGATGCGGTGGTGCAGAGTTAAGACTGGTGTG
Organism: Zea mays; assembly: GCF_902167145.1. NCBI lineage: Eukaryota > Viridiplantae > Streptophyta > Magnoliopsida > Poales > Poaceae > Zea > Zea mays. The sequence continues at coordinate 162,737,653 of NC_050098.1, forward strand.
TTTTGTGGAGCTAACGAAAACAGTGTTTAGCACCGAAAAATCCCTCGATCTCTCAATCATAGAGCTCTCGATGTGTAGAACAGTGGTAGCGCCCAAAAAAATTCAGAAGACTAGTCGATCATATCATATCCTTCTCTCCGTGTAAGTGTTGGAGGCCCGACAGTGACACGACACTGGCTGCTGATGAGCACCTTTTGTCTCCATCGTCTCCACACACTTGGAAAAAATAATGGAACTAGCCAACAAGGTGGAGGAAAATCAAGGGTGACACGGAAGGAAAAAAGGCGCTGCAGATGTACTCCCTTCATTCTAAAATATAATTTATTTTAGATTAATTATATATTTATTAAATAATATATAAATATAGTTTTATGTATATCTATATTTATTATCATTTAAATAGGTATGAACGGAAAAATAAACTAAAAAGAACTATATTTTAGAAGGGAATAATTATTAAACTTTGGCCATCCCATTTTCTCTTGACATATGCGAACTCCTCCCTCTTTAGAAAAAACAAAAGCGGAAAGGAATAATAGGAACAAATACTAGACGACGTGCCATCTTTTTCTCTCTGTAAAGAACCGTAAGACTATGATTGGAAGAAAGGACAATGGAGGAGATTAGGGGCTTGTTGAGAAGCAATAATATTAGTGGAGATTGAAGGAACTAAAATCCCTTTGCTATTTAATTTTAAATAGCAAGGAGATTTTTACCTCTACAATCTCCTTCCTTTTCAAAATTGAATAGCAGTGAAATTTTAACTCTTCCAATCCATTTCATTCTCATGACTCACAAATAAGCCCTAATTGAATCAAAGGACCAGGAAAATTTCTACATATTAAACGGGGGAGCAAAGCTCCACCCTCTACGCTCCACGGCATTCCCTCTTTTCCTGGACTTCTGATCCTAATCTAACGGCATCGTGCAGCTGCCGACCAACCGGCCTCCATGCGCTCTTATAGTTGACACGGGAAGGGCGAGGAACGTGCTCCACGCCACCACGAGCCTCACCCCCTTCCCCCTCTCAACCTCAAATGACGTCGCGCCGCCAGGAGCGTCCGCCCCGCCGCGACCCCCTCTCCCTCCTTAGAGCCTGTTTGTTTACCCCCAGATTATATAATCTGGATTAAATAATCCTAAGAGGCAAACAAACAGTCTAGCTTATTTCCCAGATTATATAATCTAATACCTTGGATTATGATAATCCATAAGCAAGTGAGGAGGTGTTTATTTCAGATTATTTTTTTCTCACTTCCCCACTACCCTTTCAAGTTTCCTAGAAATTACCCACCATTGCCATTATAATCTACCGAATCATTTTTGCGCCTATCGGATCGGAGAAGCCCGCCGCCCAACAAAAACACGCCAGATAATCTGGGTAAACAAACAGGACTAATCAGATTATATAATCCAAATTATATAATCCAGATTATATAATCCTCCAAAAATAATCCAGATTATATAATCTATTGAGGTAAACAAACATGCCCTTAGACGCCAAAGCGACGTTCGTGTGAGCCACAACGGAGCACCCCTCCTCCTTTCTCTACGAAGGTGGCGTGATTGTGTGGCCACGACATCGCTTCTTCACACGGAGTTGCCGTCGTCGTGCCGGGAACCCCATCCCATCAAACGCCTCTTCTCGCCGAGCTATACGACACCAGGAGCCACATGCCCCTCCCCAACATTCGCGCTGCGGCGCGGTCGTCCAGCCACGATGTCGCTTCTTCTCACAGAGCTGCACGCCGCCTGGATCCGCACCCCCTTCTCGCCCTCCGGCCTTCTCACGCCCAGCGAAACTACTAGGCCCCGCCAGCCTGACGAGCGGCAGCAGGACGAGTGGGGTTTCAAAACCTCCATGGTTTGCATCAACGGCTTGCCCACCAACCGGTGTTGATGAAGGTCCTCCTCCATGGTCTGCATTCACCATTGTCGGTTACAGACGAGTTTCCTCAAGATGCACTGCCATTCACATCTACTTCATAGTGAAACCTCCAAAATGATTTTTTTTCTCTACACGACCTCCATACCTAATAAACTATGGATAGAATCCTTTACATAATTTAAATTTTTTTCAAACTATTGGATTATAATCCATGATTAGTTTAACCGAATAATTTTTTTGAGTATGCTTAGATTATTTGGAGACATGAATTTAATTTCAGTCCATACTAGTTTAAAGTTGGATTGGTATAAATTAACAAGGCCTTAGAAAGTGAGCTCGTGGAGGCAGAGATGTGGATGATTGAGGATTGTATTTATAGGCACCGATTGACGTACGGAGACCAATGCGCGGCCGCGGGTGCTGAGTCCTCCTGACCAATTATTGGAGGCGCGCGATGAGACCAGTGCAGATGATCCGATGGCCGTAAACTTTTTTTTCCACTGGGAAACAGTTAATAGAGGGCAGAGAACACCTATACGTACGTCAGAGTTGAAGTAGGCATTCAGATCGATCATCAGGTCGGCGATGACGACGTGTAGGGTAAACGTATCAATCAGAGATTCAGAGAGAGATGGCAATGGATTGGATGCCTGCATATGCTGCGGCATTCTGCGTGCGTCGTCCACGGCGAAGAAGCTAGGGTATGCCATCATATAGGTACTATGGCCACACCGTATATGCCTGCCACTTGCATGGCCTGGTTTAGTCACGATGATGCGACGGGGCAGATGAACGATGGAAAACGACCTCTTCTTCGTTCGTCCAATCGTTCATATCTGGCCGCTGTACGTATATTCTGCGTCGTTAGAACGATGGTTTATTATTTATCTTTGTATCATAACAATGTATATTACAGTACTGAATTGGATTGGATTGGATTTGAAGTCCAATGTTCTGATCTTTTCGATCCCTTCATCTGTAATGAGTGATGGTGAATAAATAACAACATCCGCTTCGTCAGGGAACGAAGATCAACCAAGAAAGCACAAGGTACAAGTTGCACCTGAGTTTAATTAGTGCCTGGAGGAGAGGAGAGAACAAAAAAGCAATATGCCAATAAGCGGGGACGCACATCTATATTATATAGGCAGCAAGAGCTTAAATCTGTAATTAACAAGCGCTTTGTTATGTTAAAGAATAATACAACGAAGAGTACCAATATTTATACTTACACAGTTATACCATCAAATTAATATCACCAGGTACACCATAATGTGTGTATAATGTGTGTATACATATGCATACATACATACACACAATGGGAGTAGGGCGGGTGGGGCTTGAGCCCCTCTACGGATCCTCAACCCATAGAACCCCCAGAATTCTCTCCTAAAATTTAAAATCTACATAGTACGATGTCATGGTGTATTTTTATGGTTTTTAAACTATTAAATATGTCTATTGCGAATTATTTAGTGAGATTATATTGTTATAAGAGCATCTCCAACGGTGCTTTAAATTAGTGCCCTATTTTAAAATATGGAGCTCAATTCGTAAAAAATAGTTCCAGCAGTGTCATTTTATAAATTGTTATAAAAATATATAGGGCACACAATAAAGTGACCTAAATATACTACACCCTAGACTAGTGCCCTACCTTTGTTTTCTACATCATTCTCAATATTTTCTTTTCTAGTAATATAGTTTACTGCCTAAAATATATGATTGAGGGCTGAACTGATGTACCACAGTTTTTTTGAGTGCCCTAAACACTTTAAATGGTGTAGTATTTTAACTTTTGATACTATTTTAAGTCACGTTGTTGGAGATGTTCTAAGGATTTAGTTCGGCCTCTTCTAAAAAATTTTGGGCTCCGTCCCTGCACACACATATATATAATATATTGTTACCTATTGTTATAAAGTTTGTCAAACTTAATATAGTTTAACTTAGAGTGATCCTAATAGTTTATTTATTCTGTGACTTCGTTAGAATTTCTACATAAATAGATGAAAACACGACTTATCTAATATAAAATACTAAGAGATTTTATTTTGTGTTATCCTAGGCTAATTTAAGAAGATAGTTGAATATATTTTGTGTTCATGCAAGGGCTTTCGATAGACACGCAAGTGTGGGAGAGAGAAGATAAGAAGAAGAAGAAGAAGAAGAAGAAGAAGAAAAAAGATATGAGTAAGGAAGAGGGAACCGGTAAAGAGCTTACTTCATCAACAACCTCAGGAAGCTTGAAGAGGCAACGGTCCAGTGATTCCTTCACCTCAATGATGGCGGAGAAATTAGACAAGTTCACTGAAGCTATTAGGGATGAAGCACCAAAAGGCCCGACATCAAAAGAAATTTTTAGCACATTGGAGGAGATAGATGGGTTAGATGAAGACACATTTTTAGACTTGTTTGATATCTTAACAGGTGATGCGCGCAAGTACGAGTCCTTATTGGCACTTCCATTGATTCTGAGGAAGAGATGACTGTTGAAGCAACTTAAAAAGTGAACTGAGTTGTGGTTGGGTGAATTGAACTTTGTTGGGTGTGTTGATGTTGCTGTCTTAGTTTATGTTGGGTGAATTGAACATCACATTGAGTAGCAAGTAATGTGTTCCAATGATATGTGGACATTTGAGACAAATCTACATCATTATTACTATTCTCGTGACATGCTGCTTGATAAATTGTAGGGTGAAAACTTGTGTATTTTGTCGTGTGCAAGTTGATGTGATTACTTCCCTCCAAATATGTAAATTCCATATATAACTATCCAAACAAGATATTGAATTTGATTCATGGAAAAGAATTCCATTAGCATCCAAACAAAAAAATTGAATTGAATCAAATTCTAAGGAATTATTTTCTTTAGGAATCTAATATCTAGAATGTTATTTATGGAATGAGTTTTATTTCCAAGGAAACAAACGGGCCGTAAAAGAAATGTGGAGAGGGTGGTCCGGAAGCGGAACCCAGCCCAATGAAGCTCAATATGTTTGTCTGGGGTATAAATGGGCTTTAGGTCACGCGATACGCTCATATCGATTGCACGAGGCCCACATCGCTCCATGGTTAGATCATGGGTATTCCGACCACCAGCCCGTTCCCCGTTCCCGAAGCCACGTACGCTTTTTGGTCGTGGGTTGTGGCCGTCCCCGCGCTCACGTTCCCGAAGAATCCGTAGTGCCCTTGCCCTTGCCCTTGCCCTTGTGTACCTTGTAGATTTCTGGATCTCCGGGTGCTGCGGGCACAGCGACCGTCTGGATTCGATTGACGGCACCATGGAATTGAGGCGCGTGTATGCACAGGTCACACGGCTCGCGCTCCATTCCGCGTCCATCGCTGCCCTGCTGCTTGCTCAGGCTGCCTGCCGTCTCACGGAAACCGCACGGACGTCGACGCGTGGCCTCCTCCATCCAGATGGCAGAACCATTCAGATTCAGGTGAGTAGAGGCTGGACAGGTAGCGCGTACGGTACTACTGATAATGAGTAATGACCTTGATAGTAATCCATTGAACAAAGACAGTATTTCTTCGAGGTTTTAAGAGTAAGTTCCCACGGCGGTCAGAGTTCAACTCTTACTGTGGATAACGATAAGGACCACCACGACGGTCTATCCTCCACAAAACGGACTTACCGCATAGAGATAGATTAGATCTCAGACATGTGTTTCGTATAAAAGGTACAGCGACCGTCCGCACGCGCGTAGCGAGCGTAGCTAGAGCATAGTTCCCCGGCGCGCTCTCAGACAAGCACGACGAGTGTTGTTTCACGTGTCGATCCTATTTCAGTACAACTTTAAAGTATGTGTTAGAGCAACTCCAATAGTTACGTAAATTTTAGCTCTCTAAATCACAGATTTAAGAAGTTGCTAAATGACTTTTGGAGTAAAAAAATGTGAGTTTCCCAATAGTTCTCTAAATATAGGTTGTAATTTTGTTTTGTATTTATCCACATAAAAATAAGTCACAAAAACTATATAATGCAGTCAATATTTTTGTTTAGGGAGTTATTAAATGGTTGCCAAATGTAGAGAGAAAATGAGGTTAGATGACAAGTTGTTAAATTTAGAAAGTTCATTTAGAGAACTGTTGGAGAATAGTTTTCATGTTAACTACCTAAATTATTGATTTAGGAAATCTTTTTTAGAGAACCACTGGAGTTGCTCTTAGCTCGGTATATTTTATTTCGTGATAAACCGTACTTTAAACTTCTATTTTTAGATCGTATTTGTGCTGGTTAAAATGTCCGAACCATATTTGCAGCACTAGCTGCCGCTGCCGGAGTTCCGGTCCGTTAGGGATGTCCATGACAAGTCAGCACAGCCAGCCGAAAAAAAACGCCCTTTCGGTGCGCCGCGAGGCAAGCTCCCGCACGAAAGCCGCCCCCTTGTCTCGGTCTCGTGCTCGTGCATGATTGATTGAGCGAATCCATGGCCTTGATCCAGTTCCAGTCCGGCGCGCGCTCATTCTTTTTATTATTGTTTTGGGACCAGAATGGCAAACCAAAGCAAAGCCGAGCGAGGCGTCCTCCCGTGCGCTGCGTTGTTCTGACATGTGTGACTGTGATCGGCCAAGGATAAGGTTTTGGAGGGATTTGCGATCGTACGGGAAGGCGACTGGATGATTTTGGGGGGGACTGTTTGGTTCCCTATGAGAATAAACTTTGCAGACCCTCACTAGCTACGTTTTTTGTTCTTGTTTTATGAGATGGCCGTGCGGAGAAGACGACGAGAATGTATGGAAAGCGTGTTCCTTTCTTGGCTGGCGCCTGGCAGGTCGTTGTGCAAACTAGGCGTCGTTTTCCCCAGATCAATTGGATCCTCTTGTTGGGGGAAGTTGTATTCGCTAACACGTAGGATATACATGACTATGCGTAGGGTCTAATCGGCTTTCACACATTGCGGTTGCGGGGCAACAAACTGGAGGCGATGAGTCATTTGCCGGTGACTAGCTCGCGCACCTCTCATCTGACGGAGACGGAGACAGAGACTGCACGTTCCTGTTCGGTAAAGGACACACGGACACGGAGGAGAGAGGCGGGCGCAAGCGCAAGTAGTAACACGGATTCCGTTCCGCCGTACACAATTTTGTCCTACCTTTGCCAGATCCGATCCGCCTGTCGTACAACTATAAATCCTCCGCTGTCATCTCGGCCGATCTCAAGCCCTTCACTTTGAATTTTAGGTCTGTTTTAGCTTCTTTTATCCAAATTCATCTCCATAAATTTAAGCTTCAAAAAAACCTGAAACAAAAAACCAGTTTATGAAAATTTCTAAGATATTTTAAAAACACTGTTTTCATACCTCATCATTAAGTTGCGCAAAAATTACCTACCTACAATATCATTGCTTACATGGCCTTAAAAATGCGGTGGTTTCCGCTATCTCAACCATTATTAAATGACATTTTAGAAAAAAAATAAAGGAGTTATATAAGCAAACCAACACGGCAGCAGTGACAACTGACAAACAGAAACAGCAGCGTTTCGGATCAACGTAATGACGAAACTGAAATGCTGTAATGATTGGAGTTTAGCGAGAAACGTACAACAACCTCGCGAAGCTGGAACAGCGAAAGCTCCCGGTGTGTTCGCTGTATGTAAGAACTTTAGCCAATCATCATCATCGTCATATTCGCTAAGCTAGGTCGTCTATTAGACAAAACTCCAAGCATATTCTAGCTAAATTTTGCTAGCTAATTATTTATAGGTTAATTATTAGCCACTGACAAGAGGCTCCAAACAGGGCCTTAATCGCTCTTCATTAGAGCAAGAGACTCCTTTCAATAGGTTCTTTAATTAGACATGTTAATATAAAGTATCTTCTATTTCGTTCTTTATTGTCGAAGTTGGAAAACTATGATAATTTTATTGCGCATAAGATATTGAAAAACTGTTAAAAGATTTTAAAAAATTAAACGATGATTTATAAATAAAGGGCGTTTAAGACTTTTAGCTGCCCATCCGCTCTCTCTCTCTCTCTGCCAGCTCCAGCTTCTTCCACCGCGGGGCCACACCCACACCACACCACGACCTCCGCGACGCTCGCGGCCGTGTTTCTCTCGCCTCGCTCCCTCGGATCGCCCGTTCGCCCCCGCCCATCGCTCGCTCATCAGAAGGAGGGCCTAGCCTTCCGCAGCAGCGCTCGTCAGACTCCGCCGCCCGCAATTCCCCCCTTGCCCCGGCTTTTAATGGGCTTTCCCTCCCACCGAAATGGCCGGCGATCCCTGCACCCGCGCCGCCGGTGACCGCCCCACCTCCTCCGTCGCCTTCTTCTCCGCCGGGGGCGGGCTCGGCCTCGGCCCCTCCAGCCTGCTGCTCCACCTGCTCCTCCTCCACTCCCTCTTATAGCCTCCAGCCTCCCCTCGCCTCCCGCCACCCCCTATGGCCGCCGTTTTCTTCCACCACGTCGTCGGCGACCTCACCGTCGGCAAGCCCGAGGTCGCCGAGCTGCACGACACCGACACGCTCGACGACGCCGCGCGCGCCATCGCCGCCAGCCCCGAGGGCGCCGTGCCCGTCTGGCGCCCCAGGGCCGCGCCGGACGACCCGCCCTCGGGGGCCAGGTTCATCGGCATGATCTCCGCGCTCGACATCGCTGCCTTCGTCGCCTCCGCGGGGGTCGGGGATCGCTCCATGCGCGCCGTCGTCGGCGAGGTCGTGCAGCCCAATCCTGCGCTGCTCAGGGAGATCGATCCGGGTACCAGGTGAGACTGTCTCTGCTTGATCCCGTCCTACCTGCCGTCCTGTAGCGTTACCGACTCGCTTGGTTTCTAGTGCCTGTTTTCACTGATGACTCACCCATCCATCCATTACCAAAGATGGGATCGAATCGTACCAGCGTCAAGCGCTGAAAGGATCTGATCTTTCTTAACATGTGTGCCATTCCATTTCTCGTCATTGATCCGCGAACGGACTCGAGGAGAATTGTGTTCAGGTTGTGCAAGCGAACAGGTTCACGTTGTATGTGAAGGCGATATACTCTTCCAGTTCATTTATTACCGTGTCTGTGTCTCCTACTTTGCTGGAGGCTGGATTAACCCCTGCTTTTTTTACTCCGGCTGGGTCAGCTTTTTTTTAATGTGGTCTGGTGGTTGATCTTTGTCTTATCTGAATCATACTATTAGTTTGACCTCTGGAGGAAGATGCGGGCAAAAGGTTGTTCCTACACCCTCTGATTTTTTTAGAGATGAAATTGGTTATGGTTAAACTACTCCGGTGATTGGGTTGTCAGGTTGCTCTTGTACAATCAAATGCTAATTGTCTACCAAACCTGTCCACCTTGTTCTTGTTGTCATGGATAGGATGGGAATGAAATTTCCCACATAATATCTGCTACAGTATTCATCATGCACTCTGTGTCGCATAACTGATCAAGTTTGATTTTGTAGTAGCATTCAAGAATGCTGATTCAGCACCTTTTGGACAGAGTTGAATAGCCCTCCCATTTTGCTTTAGATTTGATCTTATGAGTTTATGGTTGATATTTATGAATTGATATGGATGTAGAGGTTCCTTAGCCATTCTTCAAAGTTATTTTGTATGTAGATTTGATAGATTGTCACAGTAATAAAGAACAACCTGAAATAGAAAAGGTTTAAATCATCATCAGATTCTGTTACTAGCACTATTTATACGAAGAGTTGGATGGAACTTTTATATGCAGTAGATGTAGCAAACTAGAATTTCCTTTGGTGTATCCCTGGCTACACATAACTGAAGCTTTCTTTGAAAGGCAAGTGGCTACCTTAATACGGCTAGGAATGCGATGTAGAAGTGTTCATTCACCAAAAAGATTATTCAGTTCATCATGAGAATACGTTGTTAATAAATGGACAACATAAATAGGCTTGGTTTGTTAGGTGATCTATGCATCTTCTTTATTTCTTCAGATCTGAAAGCTTTCCAGGACTATACATGGGAAAAATCCAAATATAGTTTGTTAGTTCCATTCTCTTCCAGTCGGTGATGCTATCTTTACCATTACTAGTGAACATCTATGATCTATGTCTTAGTCAAATTGTGAAAGACATCGTGGTAGGAACTCTTCCTCCCTCAAAGTGTGAACTTTCATAGTTTCATTTATGCTTACATGTACTGCTTGCACTGGTAAATTGAGATGGCATGGCTTCTAATTAACTTCTGAACCTGTGAACTTCCATAGCTCCATTTGTCCTCGCATGTTATCCTACTTCTCGCGCTGGTAAATTGAGGTGTTGAATTTTATTACTTGATTACTTATGAGAACCTGTAATCCTGTATCTCCACAGCAAACCTGTAATCATAAATAATTAATGAGTTGAGTCGATTTTCTTTTTAGTCAGGGTTGTATGTTCTGGGAGGGTTCCCCCCCTCTTTTATACACTTTTTCTTTTAAATGAAATGACACATGGCTCCTGTGTGTTGTTTGAGGAAAAAAAACTGGCAACTGGATGGCACAATATCAGAAAATAAAAAACTTCAATTGTCAGCCGCAAATAGCTACCGCTTATTTGTTGATTGTAGTTTAGTTTTCTGGGAAAAAGTGATATAGTATTAGTAGCTACAAATGTGCAATGGTGGATTTTAATAAAGTTCATTATGATAACAGGCCCCAATTATCTGGCACTGAGCTGTACAAGTTTTCTTCATGAAACTAAAAAAAACACCAGTTTCATATTGTAATATGATGTGAACGGTTCCAGTTATTTGGCATTTTCTTTCAAACTTATGCAACCACATGAGGTTTCACATGGCACAGAACTTGTGTTTCTGATTTTGTTGCCTAGAAAGGAACTAAGTGGGGGACATGAGTACATTTCACATTGTAATCAGAAACAGGAAGGTAAGAATCATGAGCAGGCTGTACATTTTGTTACATGATACACGATTGTATATGATAGCTACTTGAATCCATAAGTTAACTCATATCCATGACAAATGCAAGGCAATCCAAAGATGACCCCTTTACTTCATTAAAAAAAAGATTGTTTGCTCCACATCGTTAAAAAAAAGATTGCCTGCTACATAGCTCATGTTCCTCATGCAACCGAATAGTTCATATATGAAAAAGAAAGAAAATGAGCCGGGCGCTGCATTTCCTGTGATGTTTTATCTGTTGTATGGAAGATTGCATCTTTGGTCTTTTACCTTCCTACTAGGTTGTACATCCTTTTCAAATATACTGTGGCACATACTATGTAGTATCTATTACTCAAGCAAATTTCCTTCTACTTTCTAAGGTTGATCGATGCTCTGGAACTGATGAGGCATGGAGTGAAGCGCTTTCTTGTTCGCAAGAGTGGGAGCTGGAAAGGCATTACCAAGAGATTTTCAGTGCTTTATAATGGTAAGTGGCTGAAGAACATGGAATCAACATCTCCAAGTGCAGCCAGCAGCAGCAGCACGCAGCTATCCCCACGTTCTGGTTCTGCAGAAAAGTTCTGCTGCCTATCAAGGGAAGATGTTCTCCGGTTTCTCATTGGATGCCTTGGTGCTCTTGCTCCCATCCCGCTGACTCAGATATCTTCCCTTGGAGCCATCAATCCGCAGTACAGTTACGTGGAAGCATCTGCGCCTGCGATGGAAGCAATTCAGAAGATCCCTCAAGACCCATGCGCCGTTGCTGTAGTGGAGACGATGCCAGATGGAACTCGTAGCATACTAGGAGACATCTCTACTTACAAGCTGTGGAAATGTGACTATGTTTCAGCTGCATGGGCACTGGCAAACCTGTCAGCTGGGCAGTTTGTCATCGGTGCCGACGAGAATGGGTCAACACCCATCTCAGTCTTCCCAGAGCCTCCCATCAGCCCATCGTCACCGGTGGAGGAGATCAGTCCTGGGCGCTCGCCAAGGGCGAAGAAGTTCAGCAGCAGGAGCATCGGGTTTCTGAACAACACCCAGATGTCAGCGTGGCGGACACGGAGCATGTACCACCGGGGCAGGAGCACCCCACTGATGTGCAAGACCACAAGCACCCTCGCGGCCGTCATGGCGCAGATGTTGTCCCATCGGGCCACACACGTCTGGGTGACGGACGCAGAGTCGGAGGAGGACGGCGTCGTCGTCGGCGTGGTGGGCTACACCGAGATCTTCAATGCCGCCACCAGGAGCACCTGCCCAAGTCCGACAGCATCTTGATGCACCACATCGTGCTGTACAGTATACTGCTGTTGGTTGATCCGTTGGTGCCCCGGTGCACGCTGTTGCACTGAACTGTACAATGTACTTTGCTCATTTGTTGGTTTGTCTGGAGAGTTTTTAGTCTTTTAGATATTCTTGGTCTGCATGGAGCAGGACTTGGTGGTATATTGTTGCATTCGTTGTGGACGGTACGAATAAGAATTCGGGTTTGCCTCGGAGTCTAGTCCATTTTGCATGCTCGCCTGCAGCAGTGCAGCTGTCGATGTACTCTATGACTGTATATGGAAATGGAATGTTCTCTGTTTCCTTTCACATGCTTGCAGCCTTGCCTGAGAGTCTAGTTGATTCATGTGATGTTTTGAGGTGTTTGGTTGGGCCCCAAGCAGCTTTGCCTGGTGCTCTGCTAGCTCTCAAGCGTCTGATTTCGGGCATCTGCTGGGACGGAGACCACAGATGTTTGAAATTCACTTGTAATATCACAGATACATATATATGTATCTTGTTTTAATTGTATATGTGCCGAGGCAAAACTGAAATCCCTTACGGGGCGTTTTGTTCCCTTCATTTTAGAGGAATTAGAATTCACTCAATAAAGTAGCTTATTTAGTTTGGAATTTGACATTCCACCACTTTCCACAGTTCAGATATAAGTCTATCTCAAATTCATTGAGTGGAGGGTGAGAAATAATTTTATGTATTAATAGAATTTGTTTCTATTGTGTAACTTACATGACACTCTTCGTCTCACTCCTCTATAATAAAAATGTAGCACATAAATATCTCCGATATCTTGCTAATAATAGTGTACAAATATATTTTGCATAGAACCGAATTAACTTAATTGATATATGTCTAAATTACTATTACTAGAATGGAATTCAATTCCAATGATCCAAACGGGGCGTAGAGGATTAATTGTATATATGCCACTTAACTTGTTTATTTGGATGTTACTTCATGGCATCCAACTGAACTATCTATCTATCTATTGTAGAATATTTCAGATAAGCCCCTTTTTATCTTTTGAGAGAATCGCAGATACTTGTCTCAAATGGAAAGAAAAAGGTGAGGTCTGAGGAGCCACTTGGTGTTGTTTGGTTTACGAAATGTAACGGTAACGGTAATGGTAATGGTTTACACTCAATTACTGACGGTAACAAGTTTGAATAGGTTGATATCAATTTTTAGTGTGGTATCTGATTACGGTTAGACTAAAACAAACATGATTTAACGTTATCAGTTACCCATCACGTTATAAATATGTGAACCAAACAGTACCTTGGTACGTGTACGTGTGGCTCGGGCCGTTTGTATATTTGTTGGTTTCTTGCAAGTAAATTACTTATTCGTCAATTGACACCAGAGCGCAAGTCTTCGGTTAAAGCCACTCCTACTGCAAAATAAATTCAGAACAAAAAGAAAAGAGTCGGAAGTCCAATATATAAAGCGCTATTAGTTTTTGTTTTACAACGGTTTGGTAGAAGCTTAGCTCGTAATTCTAATCACTAGAAATCAAAATTGAGAAGAATCGTCGTCGAAAGTTAGAGTACGGTATACAGAGTCGATGGCGATAGTGGGAGCCTTTTCCTCTCACTAGGCGTGTAGAGATTAGACCGGATCTCGGGCCTATGTACGTGGGCAAGGAGATAAATAGGGATAGATCCGGATATTTATTCGGATGTCATTTTTTGGTCTTCTTTCTTCAATTATGAACAACTAATATATAGAATTTACTATGTAAATTTATATTCTTGTTTTTAGCAATGAGATTATTAATCTTCACAAAAAATAAACATTAAATTTATTCTACATCTTTTTAAATAATTCATATAAAATTCGAATGTTTTTCACCAATTTTTGTTCTAGGGAGAAAATAATGTACATAAAAAATTATACAAAATTTTATTTAAATACTTCATAATATTCTTAATAATATTGCCAAAAATTAACTTTAAATTCTATGTATATCTATGTAAAATATTAGATTTGTGATACAAGTCGGATGTTTTAGGAACATCCCTAGAGATAAAGGTAAACTATTAAGACCATAATGTCTAAGAGAGGATAAATTAGGCAATCTAATTTCTCTCTAAATTAAGGCCTCTATTTTTCATCTAGTTAAAAGCTATGTAATAAATAAACTATATTATGTGCAACTATAGTCTTAATTAAGTGTTGATATCTCTATCAGACTACCACAGAGGAGTTATATAATTTAGGATTCAAACTTATCCACTAAGCTTTCTAAACTTCACCAACATACCACACCACCTTTTTTGTGCTATCTCATGTGCCTACTTATTTTCTTTGAAATGAACTAACGTTTCACCCAGCGTGTTAGGGCATATAACAAAGTTGCTTATGTGCAATTCCATTGTTACTTTTTTTACCATTTTTCTTTACAATCACATTGAACCTAGAGTGTCCATATTTCAATTAAGTCTTCTCATTACTATGATATAATACATGAAATTTATGGTGGCACACATCAATATTCTCATAGTCCATACCAAGACTAAAAAGCAATTTTATAAACTAGTGGGGTCTTAGCTTTAAGGGACGATGAACATATCCGGTGCATATGAACTAATAAAGTTCAAAAAAAATTAATAAAAATTCATACATTTTTTCTATCGTACTCCAATTATACACAAACTTTTAAGTTCAAATTCGTTATACTTTATATGTAATAAAAAAGATTTTTTTACAAGTTTAAATTAGAAAATCAGATAAAATGTTCTATTTTTTATTACATCTAAAATATAACAGATTTAAACTTAAATTTTTATTATATAATATGAGTACGATGGGAAAATGTATAATTTTTTCAGAATTTTTTATAATTAGTTCATATGTATTTTATATACGGCAAAAACTCATGTGCACTAGATATTTCTTCAAACGTAGGCCGCGACCAACAAAGGGTTGAGGGGTTGTTTTCCTGCTGATTGGTCTTTTCAGAGTGTTTGATCAAAGACTACCTCCAGGATAGATCTTAGGCTCATGTTGGAACTTGCTCTTCTGGGCAAGTTGATCCAACGAGGGAGTGGAAAGGATGCAAGTAAGGTTTAACTCGAGATGGCAATTGCTCTGTTAATCCAGTCTCTCAAGAGCACTGTACGAGGGTATTTATAGGTGCCCGAGTGCCCAACGTCCCGATGTGAGGACGCTTATGCCCTCAGACACCTGGATTATCCCCAGAATATTCCCATAAGGGAGGGTTACAGACTGTCATTACAGAAAAGCTATTACAAATCAGGCCCGTAACACGCCTCTCCGTGCGGGGCCTGTTACAATGGGCCGAATCCCACGTGGGCCTCTAGGTCGGGTGAGGACGTGGGATGGAGAGACTTCGTCGTAGGCCTTCGTCTTGCAGTGAAGAGGGCGAAGGGTGTGCCGCGCCGGTCATCTTGCCTTCGTTGGTGCAGCGAGTTGATGAAGGCCTGGAGCGAAGGGTAGCGTCTTCGCCCTCGCCCCAACATTTGCCCTCCGAGGGACCAGTTCGACTGAGTCATCTGGTGCCGAAGACGTCGCTAGATGGTGGAGACGCTGCCCTCGCTCGAAGTGGTTCCGCGGGGGTTTTTGATGTGACCGTTGACGGACGCGATACTGTTGGACTACGGGCTTCCCAAAGCGTCGCGCCCTATGTATAAAAGGGGGGCGGCGCGGCTCAGACTCTCTTACCTTTCTGTGCGCCGCAAAACCCTAGCATTTTGAAACCGTTCGCCCGCTCGCCTACCCTCTTTGCTCCTGTTCACCAGAGATCTGGCCCGCGTCAAGCAGACCGCGCGCCGCTGCCGACTGTACGTAGCCATGCCGTCTTCTTCTTCATCCGCTGCGAATACGCCGTTGGGCGAATCGTCGTCCGAGGGTACCTTCAGTGATTTGGCGACGGTGGAGCTACACCCGGGCCACACGGTGGAATTCGGCGTTTCGAGGATCTCCTCGGTTCGTGTGCAAGACATGCAGCAGTTGGGGTATTTTGGGAACGGAGTTGGACGAGTTCCGAGGGCGAAAGAGATTCCTGAGCCGGAGGGTGAGATGGTTGTGTTCGAGGCATTTTTCACTGCCGGCCTTCGGTTGCCTGTGCATCGTTTTGTGGTGGAAGTGTTGTGGAGGTATGACGTGTAGATCCATCAATTGACACCTAATGCCGTGGTGGCCCTGACGAAGTATGTCTGGGCAGTGACTTCGTATGGCGGTCAGCCCTCCGTAGAGGTCTTCGCCAAGAATTATTGTTTGCACTGGCAGAAGAGAAAAGTTGGAAACAAGATTGCACAGTTTGGATCATGCACCTTTACGCCGAGGACTGGGAAGACTTCGACGGAAATTGTTGAGCTAGTTCCCTGCGCCCGCAACAAGTGGGGCAACTGGTATGATTATTGGTTTTATGTGGCGGGGGGCGAGGTCGAAGACCTCCCAGGACTCCCGGCGGCCGTGATGTGCTCCCACTGCTATGTGGCATTCCCGCCTTTTGAGGTGGCGGAGGATGATAGTGACGAGGGGGCCCTTCGTTGTGCTGCCCGCATGAGTAGCGGGCGCGATTTAGTTGAGGAATTCATTGGTTATGGGGTGTGGCCCTTGGCGCATGGCTGGGCGTTGGACGAAGTATGCCCTCGCCAGATGCCCTCCCTGGGCGAGCAGCTAGTGCGAAGTCCGGCCTTCGCGTTGGATCTGCGTGGCCGGGATCTAGCCGCATTCGTGCATGAAGTGGAAGACGGGGTTGTGCGGATTGTGGGGCTATGTGCCGAGAACTGAGGCTTTGCGGAGTTGGGATATCCGTGGATCCAACGTTCGCCTGAATAGGGTCTTCGAGCTGAATCGTTTGCCGTATGACGGCTATCCCGGGGACGACGCTGCCGTGGCCGTCGACCGCCGCGGGAAGAAACCGGTGGCCGTGACTGAGGAAGGCCCTTCGTAGGAGGCTGCCCAGGCACTAAGAAGAGGAAAATAGGTACTGCAGTGGGAGGACTGGGGGTCTCTAATAGTTTTGTTGTGGAGTTGATGGGGACGTGTGCGGGCCTCGAGGGAAGGATGTCTTCGCCCGAGATCCGGGAGTCTTCGGCGTGAATGCTGAGGGTTACCGGGGGTCGATGGCCAAAGAATGTTCCGATCCCCCGCGCGGCTGGCGAAGACATGTTTACGTCTCGTATGGCTCGTGACTTGAAGATTTTTCCTTACGGACGGAATATTGCTGTTGTTGTATCGGCAGTGATGGAGAAGGATCGTCAAGATGCTGCGCAGAAGCGTCGGGCGGTCGTTAGGATCGGGGATCCTTTCCGCGAGGCGAAGAAGGCGCGAAGTCTGCCGCCCTCTGCAACAGCAAGCCAGCGCCGGCTGCGAAGCCGGCCGTCCCTGGGCCCAGGAAGTCTTCGGCAGGTGCGAAGGCTGCTGCTTCTGGCGCGGGCAAGCCACCCTTGGGCGAGCCTGCGAAGGGGCGAAGGTTGCCTTCGCCGCCTCGTACTGACGAGGCGGCGACGCGTGTTGCCGACTTCGACACAGATATCTGCGTGGGGGATTATCTTGTTGGTAAGTTTTTTTAGACTAGGTCTTAAGATGTGGGGCAACTGGCTATTGTCCTACCTCTGGTGGTGGCCACTTCGCCGACGGTGGCAGATGGCACGAAGGGTGCTTCGCAGGACCCGTGGTCCGCCTTCTCCATGAGCGGCGCAATTCCGTCGGCCGCCGCCGTTACGGACGTGGCAGGCTCCGTGTCCCGGCAGCTGAGGCAAGCGTCGCAGCAGCTGAAGCATGTAAGTTGTGTTGGACTTCGATAGTTCGTTGTTTTTATGAGGTTGCGAGTCTCATGATTTTTGGTGGCAGGCGACCGACTTCGCCGACCATGTCGTGTCGGGTGCTCTGACTGCGGAGTTTGCTGCCGAAGTCGAGCGTCTCCGTGCGCAGCATGCGGATGCTGTTCGGGAGAAGTCAGCTGCGGAGAGTAAAAACCGCAGGCTGACGGAGAGGTTGGCCGCTATGGAGGCCGATAAGGGGGATCTCAGGCGCCAGCTGGTGGAGGAGAGGAGGGAGGCGAACAAGGACATTGCTGATGCGCAGGCTGCGCAAGCCGACGCCAAGCTTGCACGGGCGGAGGGCAGTCTCGCCTGCCAACACGCCGAGGAGCTGGAGGCGAGGTTCAACAGCCTGCGCAACCGCGTGGACAAAGCCGAGGCCTCGACGCGCGCGGAGGTCGAGTGGACGCATGCGCAGTTTGTGGATGCGTACCAGGAACTGGGCGCGCGGACCGCCGCCTTCGAAGCGCCTGGCCAAGAGGCGGGCCTCCGCTTCCTTGAATGGTTACAAGAGGAGTTGGGGGGTGCTCCCGACGATCGTGACGGGCCTCATGTCTTTTGCCTCGCTCGTCACCTGCGAGGGGGCCGTCAATGCTTTGTCCCGCGAGGGGTGCGGGCATTTTGAGGTCTTCGACCAATCGGACGAAAACTTCGAACGCGAAATCTTCCAGGTCGAGGACCCGATGCTGAAGCAGTCGGTGGGGCGCTCTTCGTCAGGATGTAGGGCCCGCACGGGCGAGAGACGGTGCAGGAGAGGTCCGACCGGGCAATTGATCAGGTAAAGGTTCATTTGCGTGGTTATATGTGTGAGTATGCGTAGTTTTGCTGAATGCGTGCTATTGTTGTAGATGGCACATGCCGAAGAGGTTGAGGACCTTGGTAAACTGGACAGCACGTTGCCCGTGGCCTCGGGGGTGGAGGTGGCGCCGCCATCTGATGCCGGCGAAGACCTCGCGCCAGCCCCTGGGCAGACGAGTGGGGATGCTTCGAAGGCGATGGTGGAAACAGCTGCTGAAGACCCCGCGGCGGCGGCCGGGCCTTTGCAGGTGGCAGAATAGGTTTTGAGGATTTTAAGTGTAAACTGTTGTCTCTGTGATACTGAACTTCGGTTGCTGCGCAGGTTCCGACGTTTGGGCCTGCGCAAGCAACCGCTGCTGACTATACTGATTTTGTGGCCGCCTCAACCGTAGTGCCGGTCAATGATAATTTGTTTGTTTCTATGTCTGATGATTTTGAGTCCGATGGTGAATCTGGGAGTTCGTTTTCTTGGACGGAGGAGTCCTCGGATGAAGGCTTGGATTATTTTGTTACGTTGGATGTGGCTGCGGCGGAGACTTTGTCGCGTATGGAGGGTGTCGGGGATCTTCCTAGTGCGGGTGGAGGGCGTATGCGGCGAAGGGTGGTGGGGAAACATAGTGTGGGTGAGTTTTCACGGAGTGGCAGACGCCGTCGTATGGGGATGGAGCGCGGCCGTCTCCGTGTAAATCGGGTTGATAAACGAGAATTGTTGTCCTTGTCGGCTGGGGTGAGCATAGGCGAGGGGGATCTTCGGAAGCTTTTTGAGGGTGAGGAATTGAGGATAATGCTGTTTAATTACAGGGAGATGGGTATCATTCCGAAGGTTGAGCCGATGTAATAGGCGATGCCCTCGCCGTGTGTATGTAATAGGCGATGCCCTCGCTGTGTGTATGTAATTGTAATTTGTACGTGGGCGACTTTGTGCGGAGTGTCTTTGTAATGAGAGACTTCGATTAGCGTTACTCCGGCTGCGCCCTTAAGCAACTGTTGCGCTGTCACACCCGGTTTTAAGGAACAAAGCCAGGTGCATCTCATACATGCGCCAAGAAGACAACACATATAATAACAGAGTGTATAGAGATAAATGTCACAAAACATCAGAGTATTTATTACATAGCGGAAGACTTATTACAAAATAAAATAATGAATATAAAACGAACTAAGGATCGTCGGCGCCAATGTCAACCGAGAAACGCCACCTAGATCAGATCAAACTCCTCGCTTTGTGGCTCCTCCTGAACCACCTGTTCTTCTCCTGTGGGGGGATGTGAGACAGCAAGAGTGAGCTCACATACGTTCATCGCTCAACAAGTCGTGGGGAATAATGTGACATGAACTCACCAAAGGTGGGAGCTCATGGAGTGTAAGGCTTATCAAAGAGAATGGTTAAAGCTGAGAATTGCTTTTAAGTAGTTGATCAAAATTTTATTAGCAATTACTAAGTGTAAGTAAATACCAAACCTTAAATAAAGTAATAGAACAAATTAATAATAAACCCATGCATATGCAAATGACAAAATTGAATTTAAGTTCCATAATTTAATCATCAGAGAGTCCTGAGCTACTCATGACCGTGAGCTCGGCTAGTATACCAGTTTTACACTCTGCAGAGGTTGTACCCTTTACCCACAAGTCATGTTACCCATCTGCCAAGGGGTCGCGACTCCCATACACCTCTACCTAGGAAGCGCGGCAGGGCAACACTACGAGGCCTTTACAAAGTTCCACTAGCTTCCGAAAACCCGCTACAGTTTATAGGAAGCTCCAATGCAGGGTTCTTGCCTGACCGCCATCGCAGCAAAATCAACCAAGGACCTCCCTACACTGACCACTCCCCTACTGCCCTTGCCCCTTTCGGGTAAGGTAGTCTTCCACTAGCTTTCCTAATTAGTCAGCCAAGGGCGTCCCATTAAACCCTTGTGGTGGCACGTGTTTCTCAAGTTAAGCTCTATGTTCCAATTAACATTAATGATCTTAACATAAACATAAATAGAATAACAAAAGAATTGGAACATAGATATGATAAATGATTATCCCAAAACCATGTAAAGCAATAGCAAACTACCCAAGTGATTCAGGGGTAAACAAGGTAATGAGATAAACAATCTAGGGTAACCTATTGGGTCCCATCAAAATTAACCTATGCATGAATAAATGATATTAAAGAACATTATTGGGTAAAAAGTGGTCAAGGGCACAACTTGCCTTCAATGAGCTCCTGCTCAGCTACTTCAACCTGCTGCTCACCAGGATTCTCAGTCACGGGCTCTTCTACTCACCACAATACAAACAAGCACAATATACAGGGAAAAATTAACATCACACCAAACATGTGAACAAAATACACAACAATAATCTAGGCATTAAAATAAAATTCTAGAAACAGAAATCATAATTTTTGGAGTTATAGATTTTAAGTTATGAATTTTCCAAGTTTTATGTGCTTAAATTAGGATTAAGTGAGAAATTATTTTTCTTTCTGTTTTCAAGACAAAACAGAGACTCTAGGTGGTAGAGAATAAAATTACAAAATTTTAGAAAGTGAAATGGAGTAATTTGGATCTCATATGAATTTTCTATGAATTATTCAAATTCTAGCACTCATTTATATAATAAAAACCTATTTTCTAATCCATTTATTCAATTTATCATGGCACTGGACTGGGCCTCATTTTCTATGAAGCGCAGGGGGCTCGGGGTAAAAATCCCCAAGACACAGCGCACACAACAGGTGGATGGCGGGTTGATTTCTATAAACTACAAGGACTCTTTTGAATGTTTTCCCGGCCGAAGGGGTATCGGGATTTACTGGCCGTTGGATCAGAGTTCTACGGTCACGATTAGATCATCCATTACCGCGAAGGGATAAGCTACGCCAGCCCTACTGATAGTCGCCTAGAGGGGGGGTGAATAGGGCGAAACTGAAATTTATAAATATAAACACAACTACAAGCCGGGTTAGCGTTAGAAATAAAAATGAGTCCGCGAGAGAGGGTGCAAAACAAATCTCAAGCAAATAAGGAGTGTGACACAAGGATTTGTTTTACCGAGGTTCGGTTCTCGCAAACCTACTCCCCGTTGAGGTGGTCACAAAGACCGGGTCTCTTTCAACCCTTTCCCTCTCTCAAACGGTCCCCCCGACCGAGTGAGCTTCTCTTCTCAAATCAAAACCGGAAACAAAACTTCCCCGCAAGGGTCACCACACAATTGGTACCTCTTGCCTTGATTACAATGGAGTTTTGTCACAAGAACAAGTGAGAAAAAAAGCAATCCAAGCGCAAGAGCTCAAAGGAACACGACAAATCTCTCTCGCTAATCACTAAAGCCTTGTGAGGAATTGGAGAGGATTTGATCACTTGGGTGTGTCTAGAATTGAATGCCTAGCTCTTGTAAGTGGTTGAGAAGTGGAAAACTTGGATGCAATTGAATGGTGGGTGGTTGGGGGTATTTATAGCCCCAACCACCAAACTAGCCGTTTGGTGGGGCTGACTGTCATATGGTGCACCGGACAGTCCGGTGCACACCGGACATGTCCGGTGCGCCAGCCACGTCACCAAAACCGTTGGGTTCCGACCGTTGGAGTTCTGACTTCTGGGCCCGCCTAGATGTCCGGTGGCGCACCGGACATGTACTGTAGAGTGTCCGGTGCGCCAGCATGGGCGTGCCTGACTTCTGCGCGCGCTGGTCGCGCATTTAATGCCCTCGCAGGTAGCCGTTGGCGCTGAAGTAGTCGTTGCCCCGTAGTTACACCGGTCATTCCGGTGTACACCGGACATGTCCGGTGAATTATAGCGGAGCAGCCGTTGCAAATTCCCGAGGCTGCCAAGTTCCAGAGCCGCGTTCTCTTGGAGCACCGGACACTGTCCAGTGTACACCGGACAGTCCAGTGAATTATAGCGCGCTGGCACTGAAAATTCCCGAGGCTGAGGAGTTCAGCGCGAAGTCCCCTGGTGCACTGGACACTGTCCGGTGCGCCAGACCAGGGAGCCTTTCGGGATGCCTTTAGCTCTCTATTTTGAACCCAACATTGGTCTTTTTAATTGGCTTGTTGTGAACCTTTGGCACCTGTATAACTTATACACTAGAGCAAACTAGTTAGTCCAATTATTTGTGTTGGGCAATTCAACCACCAAAATTATTTAGGAACTAGGTGTAAGCCTAATTCCCTTTCAATCTCCCCCTTTTTGGTGATTGATGCCAACACAAACCAAAGCAAATATAGAAGAGCATAATTGAACTAGTTTACATAATGTAAGTGCAAAGGTTGCTTGGAATTGAGCCAATATAAATACTTACAAGATATGCATGGATTGTTTCTTTGTTTTTAACATTTTGGACCACGCTTGCACCACAGATTTTGTTTTTGCAAATTCTTTTGTAAATCCTTTTCAAAGTTCTTTTGCAAATAGTCAAAGGTAAATGAATAAGATTTTGCAAAGAATTTTCAAGATTTGAAATTTTCTCCCCCTGTTTCAAATGCTTTTCCTTTGACTAAACAAAACTCCCCCTTAATGAAATTCTCCTCTTAGTGTTAAAGAGGGTTTTAAGATATCAATTTTGAAAATAATACTTTCTCCCCCTTTTGAACACAATAAGATACCAATTTGAAATTTAACAATTGAAAATCTCCAATTTTAAATTTAGGTGGTGGTGCGGTCCTGTTGCTTTGGGCCAAATATTTTCTCTCCGGTGGTGGTGCGGTCCTGTTGCTTTGGGCCAAATATTTTCTCCCCCTTTGGCATGAATCGCCAAAAACGGAGTCATTAGAGCCCTCGAAGTACTTTCTTCCCCTTTTGGTCATAAATAAATGAGTGAAGATTGTACCAAAGACGAAGTCCTTTTGCTTTGAACTCTCCAAAAAGATGGAGAGATGCGCGGAGCGACGGCGAAGGATGAGTTACGGAGTGGAAGCCTTTGTCTTCGCTGAAGACTCCAATTTCCTTTCAATACACCTATGACTTGGTTTGAAATAGACTTGAAAAACACATTAGTCATAGCATATGAAAGAGACATGATCAACGGTATACAAATGAGCTATGTGTGCAATTTAGCAAAAGAAATTGCGCGAATCAAGAATATTGAGCTCATGCCTAAGTTTGTTAAAAGTTTGTTCATCAAGAGGTTTGGTAAAGATATCGGCTAATTGATCTTTAGTGTTAATGTAAGAAATCTCGATATCTCCCTTTTGTTGGTGATCCCTAAGAAAATGATACCGAATGGCTATGTGTTTAGTGCGGCTATGCTCGACGGGATTATCCGCCATCTTGATTGCACTCTCATTATCACATAGCAAAGGGACTTTGGTTAATTTGTAACTGTAGTCCCGCAGGGTTTGCCTCATCCAAAGCAATTGCGCGCAATAATGGCCTGCGGCAATGTACTCGGCTTCGGCGGTAGAAAGAGCTACGGAATTTTGCTTCTTTGAAGCCCAAGACACCAAGGATCTTCCCAAGAACTGGCAAGTCCCCGATGTGCTCTTTTTATTAATCTTACACCCCACCCAGTCGGCATCCGAATAACCAATCAAATCAAATGTGGATCCCCAAGGGTACCAAAGCCCAAACTTAGGAGTATAAGCCAAATATCTCAAGATTCGTTTTACGGCCGTAAGGTGAGATTCCTTAGGGTCGGATTGGAATCTTGCACACAAGCAAACGGAAATCATAATGTTCGGTTGAGATGCACATAAATAGAGTAATGAACCTATCATCGACCGGTATACCTTTTGATCGACGGATTTACCTCCCGTGTCGAGGTCGAGATGCCCATTGGTTCCCATGGGTGTCTTGATGGGCTTAGCATCCTTCATTCCAAACTTGGTTAGAATGTCTTGAGTATACTTCGTTTGGCTAATGAAGGTGCCTTCTTGGAGTTGCTTGACTTGGAATCCTAGAAAATACTGCAACTCCCCCATCATCGACATCTCGAATTTTTGTGTCATGATCCTACTAAATTCTTCACATGTAGATTCGTTAGTAGACCCAAATATAATATCATCAACATAAATTTGGCATACAAACAAATCATTGTCAAGAGTTTTAGTGAATAAAGTAGGATCGGCCTTGCCGACTTTGAAGCCATTAGCTATAAGGAAATCTCTTAGGCATTCATACCATGCTCTTGGGGCTTGCTTGAGCCCATAAAGCGCCTTAGAGAGCCTATAGACATGGTTAGGGTACTCACTATCTTCAAAGCCGGGAGGTTGCTCAACATAGACCTCTTCCTTAATTGGTCCATTGAGGAAGGCACTCTTCACGTCCATTTGATAAAGCTTGAAGCCATGGTAAGTAGCATAGGCTAATAATATGCGAATTGACTCAAGCCTAGCTACGGGTGCATAGGTTTCACCGAAATCCAAACCTTCGACTTGGGAGTATCCCTTGGCCACAAGCCGAGCTTTGTTCCTTGTCACCACACCATGCTCATCTTGTTTGTTGCGGAAGACCCATTTGGTTCCTACAACATTTTGATTAGGACGAGGAACTAAATGCCATACCTCATTCCTAGTGAAGTTGTTGAGCTCCTCTTGCATCGCCACCACCCAATCCGAATCTTGTAGTGCTTCCTCTATCCTGTGTGGCTCAATAGAGGAAACAAAAGAGTAATGCTCACAAAAATGTGCAACACGAGATCTAGTAGTTACCCCCTTATGAATGTCGCCGAGGATGGTGTCAATGGGGTGATCTCGTTGGATTGCTTGGTGGACTCTTGGGTGTGGCGGTCTTTGTTCTTCATCCTCCTTGTCTTGATCATTTGCATCTCCCCCTTGATCATTGCCGTCATCTTGAGGTGGCTCATTTGCTTGATCTTCTACTTCATCAATTTGAGCTTCATCCTCATTTTGAGTTGGTGGAGATGCTTGCGTGGAAGAGGATGGTTGATCTTGTGTATTTGGTGGCTCTTTGGATTCCTTAGGACATACATCCCCAATGGACATGTTCCTTAGCGCGATGCACGGAGCCTCTTCAATACCTATCTCATCAAGATCAACTTGCTCTACTTGAGAGCCGTTAGTTTCATCAAACACAACGTCACAAGAAACTTCAACTTGTCCAGAGGACTTGTTAAAGACTCTATATGCCCTTGTGTTTGAATCATACCCTAGTAAAAAGCCTTCTACTGTCTTAGGAGCAAATTTAGATTTTCTACCTCTTTTAACAAGAATAAAGCATTTGCTACCAAAGACTCTAAAATATGAAATATTGGGTTTTTTACCGGTTAGGAGTTCATAGGATGTCTTCTTGAGGATTCAGTGTAGATACAACCGGTTGATGGCGTAGCAAGCGGTGTTGACCGCCTCGGCCCAAAACCGATCTGAAGTCTTGTACTCATCAAGCATGGTTCTTGCCATGTCCAATAAAGTCCTATTCTTCCTCTCCACTACACCATTTTGTTGTGGCGTATAGGGAGAAGAGAACTCATGCTTGATGCCTTCCTCCTCAAGGAAGCCTTCGATTTGAGAGTTCTTGAACTCCGTCCCGTTGTCGCTTCTTATTTTCTTGATCCTTAAGCCGAACTCATTTTGAGCCCGTCTCAAGAATCCCTTTAAGGTCTCTTGGGTTTGAGATTTTTCCTGCAAAAAGAATACCCAAGTGAAGCGAGAATAATCATCCACTATTACAAGACAATACTTACTCCCGCCGATGCTTATGTAAGCAATCGGGTCGAATAGATCCATGTGGAGTAGCTCAAGCGGCCTGTCGGTCGTCATCATGTTCTTGTGTGGATGGTGGGCTCCAACTTGCTTTCCTGCCTGGCATGCGCTACAAACCCTGTCTTTCTCAAAATGAACATTGGTTAATCCTAAAATGTGCTCTCCCTTTAGAAGCTTATGAAGATTCTTCATCCCAACATGTGCTAGTCGGCGATGCCAGAGCCAGCCCATGTTAGTCTTAGCAATTAAGCATGTGTCGAGTTCAGCTCTATCAAAATCTACTAAGTATAGCTGACCCTCTAGCACACCCTTAAATGCTATTGAATCATCACTTCTTCTAAAGACAGTGACACCTACATCAGTAAAGAGACAGTTGTAGCCCATTTTGCATAATTGAGATACGGAAAGCAAATTGTAATCTAATGAATCAACAAGAAAAACATTGGAAATGGAATGGTCAGGGGATATAGCTATTTTACCCAAACCTTTGACCAAACCTTGATTTCCATCCCCGAATGTGATAGCTCGTTGGGGATCTTGGTTTTTCTCGTAGGAGGAGAACATTTTCTTCTCCCCAGTCATGTGGTTTGTGCACCCGCTATCGATGATCCAACTTGAGCCCCCGGATGCATAAACCTACAAAACAGGTTTAGTTCTTGACTTTAGGTACCCAAACGGTTTTGGGTCCTTTGGCATTAGAAACAAGAACTTTGGGTACCCAAACACAAGTCTTGGAGCCCTTGTGTTTGCCCCCAACAAACTTGGCAACTACCTTGCCGGATTTGTTAGTTAAAACATATGATGCATCAAAAGTTTTGAATGAAATGTCATGATCATTTGATGCATTAGGAGTTCTCCTTTTAGGCAACTTAGCATGGGTTGGTTGCCTAAGACTAGATGTCTCACTCTTATACATAAAAGCATGATTTGGGCCAGAGTGAGACTTCCTAGAGTGAATTCTTCTAATCTTGCTCTCGGGACAACCGACAGGGTACAAAATGTAACCCTCGTTATCCTGAGGCATGGGAGCCTTGCCCTTAACAAAATTAGACAATCTTTTAGGAGGGGCATTAAGTTTGACATTGTCTCCCCTTTGGAAGCCAATGCCATCCTTGATGCCAGGGCGTCTCCCATTATAAAGCATACTACGAGCAAATTTAAAATTTTCATTCTCTAAGTTATGCTCGACAATTTTAGCATCTAATTATGCTATATGATCATTTTGTTGTTTAATTAAGCCATGTGATCATGAATAGCATTAACATCAACATCTCTACATCTAGTACAAATGGAAGTGTGCTCAACGGTAGATGTAGAGGTTTTGCAAGATTTTAATTCTACAACCTTAGCATGCAATATATCATTCTTAGTTCTAAGGTCGGAGATAGTAGCATTGCAAACATCAAAATCTTTAGCCTTAGCAAGCAATTTTTCATTCTCAATTCTAAGGCTAGCAAGAGAAACATTCAACTCATCAATCCTAGCAAGTAAATCAACATTATCATCTCTAGGATTGGAAGTTGAAACATTACAAATATGAGAATCAACCTTAGCTAAGAAATTAGCATTTTCATTTCTAAGGTTGGCAATAGTGTTATGGCATGTGCTTAGCTCACTAGTTAATTTCTCACATTTTTCTAACTCTAGAGCATAAGCATTTTTAACCTTAACATGTTTCTTATTTTCCTTAATTAGGAAGTCCTCTTGGGAATCCAAAAGTTCATCCTTTTCATGAATAGCACTAATTAATTCATTTAATTTTTCCTTTTGTTCCATGTTAAGGTTGGCAAAAAGAGTATGCAAATTATCCTCCTCATCACTAGCATTATCATCACTAGAAGACTCATATTTAGTGGAGGATTTAGATTTAACCTTCTTCTTTTTGCCGTCCTTCGCCATGAGGCACTTATGGCCGACGTTGGGGAAGAGAAGCCCTTTGGTGACGGTGATATTGGCGGCGTCCTCGTCGTCGGAGGAGTCGGTGGAGCTCTCGTCGGAGTCCCACTCACGGCACACGTGGGCATCGCCGCCCCTTTTCTTGTGGTACCTCTTCTTGTCTCTCCTCTTGCCCTTCTTGTCGTTATCCCTGTCACTGTCACTTGATAATGGACATTTAGCAATAAAGTGACCGGGCTTACCACACTTGTAGCAAACCTTCTTGGAACGAGATTTGTAATCCTTCCCCTTCCGTTACTTGAGGATTTGGCGAAAGCTTTTGATGATTAAAGCCATCTCCTCGTTGTCGAGCTTTGAAGCATCGATTGGTTGTCTACTTGGTGTAGACTCCTCTTTCTTCTCCTTCGTCGCCTTGAATGCCACCGGTTGTGCTTCGGATGTGGAGGGATCATCAAGCTCGTTGATCTTCTTTGAGCCCTTGATCATACATTCAAAGCTCACAAAATTCCCGATAACTTCCTCGGGTGTCATTAGTGTGTATCTAGGATTACCACGAATTAATTGAACTTGAGTGGGGTTAAGGAAGATGAGTGATCTAAGAATAACCTTAACCACCTCGTGGTCGTCCCATTTCTTGCTCCCGAGGTTGCGCACTTGGTTCACCAAGGTTTTGAGCCGGTTGTACATATCTTGTGGCTCCTCCCCTTGGCGAAGACGGAAGCGACCGAGCTCCCCCTCGATCGTTTCTCGCTTGGTGATCTTGGTGAGTTCATCACCCTCGTGCGCGGTCTTGAGTAGATCCCAAATCTCCTTTGCATTCTTCAACCCTTGCACCTTGTTATACTCCTCTCTACTTAGAGAAGCGAGGAGTACGGTTGTGGCTTGGGAGTTGAAGTGCTCGATTTGGGCTACTTCATCCTCATCATAGTTTTCATCCCCTACGGATGGTACCTGTGCACCAAACTCAACAACATCCCATATACTTTTGTGGAGCGAGGTTAGATGAAATCGCATTAAATCACTCCACCTAGCGTAATCTTCACCATCAAAAGTTGGTGGTTTGCCTAATGGGACGGAAAGTAAAGGTGTATGTTTAGAAATGCGAGGGTAGTGTAGGGGAATCTTACTATACTTCTTACGCTCTTGGCGCTTAGAAGTGACGGACGCCGCGTCGGAGCCGGAGGTGGATGCCGATGAAGAGTCGGTCTCATAGTAGACCACCTTCCTCATCCTCTTTTTCTTGTCCCCACTCCGATGCGGCTTGTGGGAAGAGGATTTCTCCTTCTTCTCTTTGTGGTGTGAAGAAGATCTCTTCTCCTTCCCTTTGGAGGAGTCCTTCTTCTTCTCCTTCCTCTTGGTGCGGGACTCTTCCGATGAAGTGTTCCCGTGGCTTGTAGTGGGCTTTTCGCCGGTCTCCATCTCCTTCTTGGCGTGATCTCCCAACATCACTTCGAGCGGTTAGGCTCTAATGAAGCACCGGGCTCTGATACCAATTGATAGTCGCCTAGAGGGGGGGTGAATAGGGCGAAACTGAAATTTATAAATATAAACACAACTACAAGCCGGGTTAGCGTTAGAAATAAAAATGAGTCCGCGAGAGAGGGTGCAAAACAAATCTCAAGCAAATAAGGAGTGTGACACAAGGATTTGTTTTACCGAGGTTCGGTTCTCGCAAACCTACTCCCCGTTGAGGTGGTCACAAAGACCGGGTCTCTTTCAACCCTTTCCCTCTCTCAAACGGTCCCTCCGACCGAGTGAGCTTCTCTTCTCAAATCAAAACCGGGAACAAAACTTCCCCGCAAGGGCCACCACACAATTGGTGCCTCTTGCCTTGATTACAATGGAGTTTTGATCACAAGAACAAGTGAGAAAAAAAAAGCAATCCAAGCGCAAGAGCTCAAAGGAACACGACAAATCTCTCTCGCTAATCACTAAAGCCTTGTGAGGAATTGGAGAGGATTTGATCACTTGGGTGTGTCTAGAATTGAATGCCTAGCTCTTGTAAGTGGTTGAGAAGTGGAAAACTTGGATGCAATTGAATGGTGGGTGGTTGGGGGTATTTATAGCCCCAACCACCAAACTAGCCGTTTGGTGGGGCTGACTGTTGTATGGTGCACCGGACAGTCCGGTGCGCCAGCCACGTCACCAAAACCGTTGGGTTCCGACCGTTGGAGTTCTGACTTCTGGGCCCGCCTAGATGTCCGGTGGCGCACCAGACATGTACTGTAGAGTGTCCGGTGCGCCAGCATGGGCGTGCCTGACTTCTGCGCGCGCTGGTCGCGCATTTAATGCCCTCGCAGGTAGCCGTTGGCGCTGAAGTAGCCGTTGCCCCGTAGTTACACCGGACAGTCCGGTGTACACCGGACATGTCCGGTGAATTATAGCGGAGCAGCCGTTGCAAATTCCCGAGGCTGCCAAGTTCCAGAGCCGCGTTCTCTTGGAGCACCGGACACTGTCCGGTGTACACCGGACAGTCCGGTGAATTATAGCGCGCTGGCTCTGAAAATTCCCGAGGCTGAGGAGTTCAGCGCGAAGTCCCCTGGTGCACCGGACACTGTCCGGTGGCGCACCGGACAGTCCGGTGCGCCAGACCAGGGAGCCTTTCGGGATGCCTTTAGCTCTCTATTTTGAACCCAACATTGGTCTTTTTAATTGGCTTGTTGTGAACCTTTGGCACCTGTATAACTTATATACTAGAGCAAACTAGTTAGTCCAATTATTTGTGTTGGGCAATTCAACCACCAAAATTATTTAGGAACTAGGTGTAAGCCTAATTCCCTTTCACCTACGATCTGCGATCAACGGACCACGTTCAACATAACCGAAACCAACGCGCCACCCTCAGATCCCGGATCTACGGTCGCGCGCGCTCGGCCGAAACGGTATGCACAGCATCTAATCTACGCCGTTCCGCCCGAATCCAACGGACCCGAGCACTTCGTCTTAATCCAGACAGGTCACGGCGACGCGAGTACTCCGCGCGGCGGCGCCCTCCGATGACTCACGCGACAGACGCCGGGGTGACCAAACCCAATGGGAGACCGGTTCAACACGTCGAGTAGAACGAGGAGGATAGAATGGTTAAGGACTCACCGGCGGAAGCGTTATGGTGTGGTCTGTCCACAGAAGGAGGCGGACGACAGTGGCGCTCCCTGCTCCGGCGAGGAATTGCCAAGATCCTAGGGCACCATACTCCAATTATGCCCGTGAACATCTTCCTCGTGAGCAGCCCTAGCCACGGGTGGTAAGATTAGGGCTCGAATTGCCCTACTGGCGGCAATCCACGGCGGCGGCTCTTCACTCGGTTTGTGCCTGCGTGGTGCTGCGCTTCTGTGCAGGAAGGAGATGGGAGGACCGCAGGGCGCCTAGAGGTGTCTTGTACCCGGGTCAAAGCGGACCCCAACCGAATCCTGAAGCCTACGGCGGCGCGCGGCGTGCACGGAGGTCGTCACTGTGCGATGAAGACGAAGTCGCGCGCTGTTGAGCGACTGTCCCGTGGGCCCGCTATCGTAGAGTTCGGCGCGAGCGAAGGGAACGACTGACTGCGTGAGCAACTGGCAAAGCTGGCCCACCAGTCGGCGCGTGGGAGCTGTGGCAAGCTGGGCTGCGCGTGATCAGGAGAAGAATGGGTCGAAATGGCCTTCCCGGCCCAAGTGTGGTTTTCCCTATTTTTAATCTTTTTCTTTTATGCTTTGTTTTGTTTTCCTTTTGAGTTTGCAATTCAAACCTCAAAATTCACAATTCAAATTTACCCTGTGGTAGATCTCCTTGTATTAAGAGTACAATCTTGCTCATACTATTACTACCTTCATAATATTTATTTTGTAAATACATTTTTCTTTTCTCTTATAAATTCCATAATTTCTTTTAAATTCCACTTTGAACTTTTAGTATATTCCTTGTCACATTGGTATTTTATTTTGCCACAATATGCACACAAAAGAAAATCAACATGATGCATAGTTTAGTGGTGTCTTTTTTTATTATTTATTGGTGTAAGTGAGATACCCACATGAAATGATAAATAGGGATGACACACATATATGCAAAGGAATATAATTTCTCTTTTTATACTCTTATTACAAAGTGGGTATTACAAATCCTACCCCCCTTAAAAATAATCTCGTCCACGAGATTTAGGAAGAACGAGGGAAAAGGTGGGGAAAATCTATACGAAGTTCTTCTTCTCTTTCCCATGTTGCTTCATCTTCTCCATGGTGACTCCATTGCACTTTGCACATCTTTATCACCTTATTTCTTGTAACTCGAGTCAAAGTATCCAAAATCTTGATCGGGTACTCCGTATAAGTCAAATCACCCTGAACACTGAGCTCTTCCATTGGTAACTGTTCCTCAGGGACACGGAGACACTTCTTCAGCTGAGATACGTGGAACACGTTGTGCACATCCGATAGAGTAGCAGGTAGCTCGAGTTGGTATGCCATCTCCCCAACTCGCCTAAAGATCAAGAATGGTCCAATATAGCGAGGGGACAATTTGCCCTTAACTTTGAATCTCCTCATTCCATGAAGTGGTGACACCTTGAGGTACACATAATCTCCTTCTTCAAATTCCAGTGGCCTCCTTCTATTATCAGCATAGCTCTTTTGCCTGGTTTGAGCCACCCTCAAATTCTCTCGAATTATACGGACTTGTTCTTCTGCCTCTTGAGTAAGTTCAGGTCCAAAGAACTATCTTCCTCTAGTCTGATCCCAATATAGAGGAGTACTACACTTCCTGCCATATAGAGCCTCGAACGGTGACATCTTCAGACTGGCATGTTAACTAGCATATGAGAACTCAGCATAAGGTAGACTCTTGTCCCAACTACTACCATACTGAAGGGCACAAGCTCTCAACATGTCCTCCAATACTTGATTAGTCCTTTCAGTTTGCCCATCAGTCTGACCGTGGTAGGCCGAACTAAAATTCAACTTCGTATCCATATTCTCATGAAAACTTTTCCAAAATTTGGAGGTAAACTGTGATCCTCTATCCGAAACGATCTTCTTTGGTACACCGTGTCGAGACACAATCCGAGCCATATATAACTCTGCTAGCTGAGAACCTTTATAAGTAGTCTTGACAGGAATAAAGTAAGCCACTTTAGTCAATCTATCCACAATCACCCATATAGCATCATATCCTTTCTGGGTGCGAGGCAATCCAGTAATAAAATCCATACCAATCTCTTCCCACTTCCACTCGGGTATCTTCAGTGGATGCAATAGTCCAGCTGGCCTCTGGTGTTCAGCCTTAACTCTTTGACATACTTCGCACATAGCCACATGTGCAGCCACATCTCTCTTTAATCCATACCACCAATATTTCCGCTTCAAATCCTGATACATCTTGGTACTACCAGGATGAATAGAGTAATCCAAGTCATGGGCCTCCTTTAATATAGTCTCTTGAAGGCTTTCAGTATCAGGAACACACATCCTGTCCTTGAACCACACAGTGCCTTGCTCATATTCCGTGAATTCCGGACCTCGACCTTCAGTAATTAGATCCTTAATCTCTTGTATTTTAGCATCACCAATTTGTCCTTTGCGGATTTCTTGCTCCAAAGTAGGTTCCACATCAATAGTAACTCCTTCTGTGTGAGCAACTATCCCCAGGTTAAGTCTTCTGAAATCCTCAACAATCTCATCAGGTAGCTGGGCGACAATAGCTGAATGAACATGCTCCTTTCGACTCAAGGCATCTACAACCAAATTTGCCTTGCCCGGGTGATAGTGAATCTCCAAATCATAATCCTTAATAAGCTCCAACCAACGGCGTTGCCTAAGGTTGAGATCCTTCTGAGTGAATATATACTTCAGACTCTTATGATCCGTGTATACTTGGCACTTAGTTCCCATAATGTAGTGTCTCCAAATCTTAAGTGCATGCACAACGGCTGTCAGCTCTAAGTCATGAGTGGGGTAGTTCAACTCATATTTCCGCAATTGACAAGACGTGTAGGCAATCACATATCCTTCTTACATAAGCACACATCCAAAGTCGTAACCACATGCATCACAATAAATGTCAAATCTCTTCTGTAGATCTGGCATAACCAACACTGGGATGACATCAATCTCAACTTCAGTTGGTTAAAACTATCTTGGTACTTTTTGTCCCACTTAAACTCTCTTCCCTTCTCCAGAAGCGAGGTCATAGGCTTTAGCGATCTTAGAAAATCCTTCAATAAATCTCCGATAATATCCTGCAAGCCCTAAGAAACTCTGAATCTTCGTAACTGTAGTGGGTACTCTCTACTCCATTATCTCCTTGACTTTAGCAGGATCCACTGATATCCCTTCATTAGAAATGATATGTCCAAGGAATGGCACCTCGCCAATCCAAAACTCGCACTTGCTGAACTTAGCATATAGCTGGTTATCTCATAGCTTTTGTAGCACCAACCTCAGATGTTCCTCATGATCGCTATCACTCTGGGAATAAATAAGGATATCGTCGATGAATACCACGACGAATCTGTCCAAATACTCCATAAACGCCTTATTCATCAAGTTCATAAAATAAGCTGGTGCATTGGTTAATCCAAACGACATAACAGTGAACTCATATAATCCATATCGAGTCGAGAATGCTGTCCTGGGAATATCCGATGGTCTAATCCTCATCTGATGGTAACCCGATCGGAGATCAATCTTCGAGAATACCCTAGCACCTCTCATCTGATCAAATAAGTCCTCAATATGGGGTAACAGATACTTGTTCTTCACAGTAACATCATTAAGCGATCTATAGTCCACACACATCCACTGTGATCCATCCTTCTTCTGTACAAACAGAACCGGTGCTCCCCAAGGTGAGGAACTCGGACGAATGTACCCAGCCTCTTGCAACTCCGTCAATTGTTTCTTAAGTTCCTTTAACTCTTCTACAGACATCCTGTATGGCCGCTTAGAAATAGGGGCAGTTCCAGGTAAGAGATCAATAACAAACTCAATTTCTCTATCAGGTGGCATCCATGGTAACTCCTCTGAAAAGACATCCGGAAAATCTCTAACCACACGGATGTTGTCACCAACAAACTCCTCAGGTATAAAGAACATTGCACGCTTGGATGAGGTGGTTACTGCAATATTAACTTGAAATCTTTCTCCTTTAGGGCTAGTAAGTTCTACGGTTCCCTTAGCACGGTGTATAAACTGCCTTTGCCCTTCTTAACCATGACATACCAAGGATCACATCTATAGTGCTCTCTTCTAACACTATAGGGGTAGCCCATCTGGGTTAGAAACATAGGGTACGAAAGAAAGGATTGTAGACAAGGCGAGTAATTACGAGGAATGTTACTGCGGGGGATTTATTAGCTAAGTAGATTAGTGTGTTATCCACTAAAGCTAATACTTTACCTTATGGTGGTACATGCTAAGATGCCCAACTATAATGTTTCAATCAATCAAAGAAGCAAATCAAGCATTTATCATCAGAACAATCAACCAACATTTTTTTAAATAGAGAAAAATAGTTTAAATTTTGTCTTAGGTTCCCTATCTCTTGAAAAGATCATAGCTGTAGGATTCCAAGGTGTGAAATCCATCATGTCTTAGAATAGAAAGGATAAGAGTAATCAGAGTGGAACAACAAAAGGTGAGATAGGATCAAGATGAGATAAGTATAGAATGAATCGGAGTAAGATAAGTAGGGAAGGGTTTTGTCCATTTCTATCTAGGTTTCGTCCTACAGTCAACATTTCCTCTGATACCACTTCTGTCACACCCGGCTTTAAGGAACAAAGCCAGGTGCATCTCATACATGCGCCAAGAAGACAACACATATAATAACAGAGTGTATAGAGATAAATGTCACAAAACATCAGAGTATTTATTACATAGCGGAAGACTTATTACAAAATAAAATAATAAATATAAAATGAACTAAGGATCGTCGGCGCCAATGTCAACCGAGAAACGCCACCTAGATCAGATCAAACTCCTCGCTTTGTGGCTCCTCCTGAACCACCTGTTCTTCTCCTGTGGGGGGGGGGGTGTGAGACATCAAGAGTGAGCTCACATACGTTCATCGCTCAACAAGTCATGGGGAATAATGTGACATGAACTCACCAAAGGTGGGAGCTCATGGAGTGTAAGGCTTATCAAAGAGAATGGTTAAAGCTGAGCATTGCTTTTAAGTAGTTGATCAAAATTTTATTAGCAATTACTAAGTGTAAGTAAATACCAAACCTTAAATAAAGTAATAGAACAAATTAATAATAAACCCATGCATATGCAAATGACAAAATTGAATTTAAGTTCCATAATTTAATCATCAGAGAGTCCTGAGCTGCTCATGACCGTGAGCTCGGCTAGTATACCAGTTTTACACTCTGCAGAGGTTGTACCCTTTACCCACAAGTCATGTTACCCATCTGCCAAGGGGTCGCGACTCCCATACACCTCTACCTAGGAAGCGCGGCAGGGCAACACTACGAGGCCTTTACAAAGTTCCACTAGCTTCCGAAAACCCGCTACAGTTTATAGGAAGCTCCAATGCAGGGTTCTTGCCTGACCGCCATCGCAGCAAAATCAACCAAGGACCTCCCTACACTGACCACTCCCCTACTGCCCTTGCCCCTTTCGGGTAAGGTAGTCTTCCACTAGCTTTCCTAATTAGTCAGCCAAGGGCGTCCCATTAAACCCTTGTGGTGGCACGTGTTTCTCAAGTTAAGCTCTATGTTCCAATTAACATTAATGATCTTAACATGAACATAAATAGAATAACAAAAGAATTGGAACATAGATATGATAAATGATTATCCCAAAACTATGTAAAGCAATAGCAAACTACCCAAGTGATTCAGGGGTAAACAAGGTAATGAGATAAACAATCTAGGGTAACCTATTGGGTCCCATCAAAATTAACCTATGCATGAATAAATGATATTAAAGAACATTATTGGGTAAAAAGTGGTCAAGGGCACAACTTGCCTTCAATGAGCTCCTGCTCAGCTACTTCAACCTGCTGCTCACCAGGATTCTCAGTCACGGGCTCTTCTACTCGCCACAATACAAACAAGCACAATATACAGGGAAAAATTAACATCACACCAAACATGTGAACAAAATACACAACAATAATCTAGGCATTAAAATAAAATCCTAGAAACAGAAATCATAATTTTTGGAGTTATAGATTTTAAGTTATGAATTTTCCAAGTTTTATGTGCTTAAATTAGGATTAAGTGAGAAATTATTTTTCTTTCTGTTTTCATGACAAAACAGAGACTCTAGGTGGTAGAGAATAAAATTACAAAATTTTAGAAAGTGAAATGGAGTAATTTGGATCTCATATGAATTTTCTATGAATTATTCAAATTCTAGCACTCATTTATATAATAAAAACCTATTTTCTAATCCATTTATTCAATTTATCATGGCACTGGACTGGGCCTCATTTTCTATGAAGCGCAGGGGGCTCGGGGTAAAAATCCCCAAGACACAACGCACACAACAGGTGGATGGCGGGTTGATTTCTATAAACTACAAGGACTCTTTTGAATGTTTTCCCGGCCGAAGGGGTATCGGGATTTACTGGTCGTTGGATCGGAGTTCTACGGTCGCGATTAGATCATCCATTACCGCGAAGGGATAAGCTACGCCAGCCCTACGATCTGCGATCAACGGACCACGTTCAACATAGCCGAGACCAACGCGCCACCCTCAGATCCCGGATCTACGGTCGCACGCGCTCGGCCGAAACGGTATGCACAGCATCTAATCTACGCCGTTCCGCCCGAATCCAACGGACCCGAGCACTTCGTCTTCATCCAGACAGGTCACGGCGGCGTGAGTACTCCGCACGGCGGCGCCCTCCGATGACTCACGCGACAGACGCCGGGGAGACCAAACCCAATGGGAGACCGGTTCAACACGTCGAGTAGAACGCGGAGGATAGAATGGTTAAGGACTCACCGGCGGAAGCGTTATGGTGTGGTCTGTCCACAGAAGGAGGTGGACGACGGTGGCGCTCCCTGCTCCGGCGAGGAATTGCCAAGATCCTAGGGCACCATACTCCAATTATGCTCGCGAACAACTTCCTCATGAGCAGCCCTAGCCACGGGTGGTAAGATTAGGGCTCGAATTGCCCTACTGGCGGCAATCCATGGCGGCGGCTCTTCACTCGGTTTGTGCCTGCGCGGTGCTGCGCTTCTGTGCAGGAAGGAGATGGGAGGACCGCAGGGCGCCTAGAGGTGTCTTATACCCGGGTCAAAGCGGACCCCAACCGAATCCCGAAGCCTACGGCGGCGCGCGGCGTGCACGGAGGTCGTCGCTGCGCGATGAAGACGAAGTCGCGCGCCGTTGAGCGACTGTCCCGTGGGCCCGCTATCGTAGAGTTCGGCGCGAGCGAAGGGAACAGCTGACTGCGTGAGCAACTGGCAAAGGTGGCCCACCAGTCGGCGCGTGGGAGCTGTGGCAAGCTGGGCTGCGCGTGATCAAGAGAAGAATGGGCCGAAATGGCCTTCCCGGCCCAAGTGCGGTTTTCCCTATTTTTAATCTTTTTCTTTTATGCTTTGTTTTGTTTTCCTTTTGAGTTTGCAATTCAAACCTCAAAATTCACAATTCAAATTTACCCTGTGGTAGATCTCCTTGGATTAAGAGTACAATCTTGCTCATACTATTACTACCTTCATAATATTTATTTTGTAAATGCATTTTCTTTTCTCTTATAAATTCCATAATTTCTTTTAAATTCCACTTTGAACTTTTAGTATATTCCTTGTCACATTGGTATTTTATTTTGCCACAATATGCACACAAAAGAAAATCAGCATGATGCATAGTTTAGTGGTGTCTTTTTTATTATTTATTGGTGTAAGTGAGATACCCACATGAAATGATAAATAGGGATGACACACATATATGCAAAGGAATATAATTTCTCTTTTTATACTCTTATTACAAAGTGGGTATTACATGCGCTCAGTGTCTTTTGAATAAAAGGCTTCGCTTAACGCTCTTGTTGTGTTGTTCCGGCTGCACCCTTAGGCGACTTTTTGCGCGGAGTGTCTTTTAAATAAAGGACTAGCGCAATTGTGCTGTTCCGGCTGCACCCTTAGGCGACTTTTGCTCGGAGTGTCTTGTAGAGAAAAGACTTTGATTAACGCTCTTGTTGAGCTATTCCAGCTGCACCCTTAGGCGACTTTTGCGCGGAGTGTCTTTTGAATAAAAGACTGATTAACGCACTTGTTGTGCTATTCCGGCTGCACGTCGACTTTTGTGCGGAGTGTCTTTTTTAATAAAAGACTGATTAACGCACTTGTTGTGCTATTCTGGCTGCACCTTTAGGCGACTTTTGCGCGGAGTGTCGCACGCGAGGGTAGTCTGCGCTGCCTCTCGCGGTGACTTCGGAATGGTCGAATGCCGAAGACCGTCGATGCGGTCTTTTTCGACAGGTTGCATCTTAGTTTTTGCGGGGGATTTTTGCTGGTATATTACATGGATCCGCCTCGTTAAAAACCTCACCCCCCGGGAGGAAAAGAGTGCGGGCCTGAATAATACTATTTGGTGAATTACAAGGGCGCGTAGGCCCTGAGGATTTAAACAAAAAATTTGCGGAGATTGTCAATATTCCAGGAATGGTCTAGGTCTTCGCCGGATGGCGTTGTTAGCCTGTATGCGCTGGGGGACGCCTTCGACTTGACGATGAATGGACCCTCCCACTTTGGCTCCAGCTTGCCCCGTGACTCTGTCCGGGTGGTTCGGACGAGTACGAGGTCTCCTGCGTTGAATTCTCTTGGGATGACTGTGTGGTCGCGCTAGGCCTTCGTTTGAGTTTGGTATTTGTTGAGGGCCTGCAGGGCGAAGACGCGGTCTCCGTCGATGAGGTCTTTGGATGTTGGTTCGTCTACGTCGGGGACGGCTGATGCACTTGTTCGAGGTGATCCGTGCTTTATTTCCTGCGGGGTCATGGCCTCCGATCCATAAAGTAGACGAAAAGGAGTGAATCTAGTCGCCTGGCATTCGGTCGTGTTCAGCGCCCAGACTGCTTCAGGTAGGTGGTCGGCCCATTTGCCCTTCTTGTCGTCGAGTAGCCTTTTCTTGATAGTAGTGAAAATCTTGCCGTTGGCGCGCTCGACGACACCATTAGATTGCGGGTGATATACTGAGGCGAAGGCAAGCTTGGTGCCGATGGAGAAGCAGAAGTCCCTGAAGTCCTGACTGTCAACTGTTTGCCATTGTCGATTGTGAGCTCGAACGGGACTCCGAATTGGCAAACAATGTTTTGCCAGAAGAATTTTTGGGCAGTCTTCGATGTTATTGTGGATACTGCCCTTGCTTCGATCCATTTGGTAAAATACTCGACGGCGACGAAGGTGAACTTGAGATTCCCTTAAGTCGTGGGTAGTGGCCTGACAATATCCAGCCCCCAGCGTTGAAGTGGCCATGTGTGGGCAATCAGCTTTGTGAATTGCGAGGGGTTGCCCAAACGGGGAGAAAACTTCTGGCAGGCTTCGCACGACCTCGTGACTCAATTCGCGGCGCAGATTATAGCGGGTCAGTAGAACCCTTGACGGATCACCTTGGCAGCGAGAGCCCTAGGCCCCGAGTGAGAGCCACAAGTTCCGCTGTGGACTTCGCGTAGGATCTGGATGCCTTTGGTTTTGGTGACGCATTTAAGCATGGGTTGACTGACCCCCTTCTTGTATGGCTGGCCCTCAATGATTGCGAAGTCCTGGCTTCGGTGCTTGAGGCGCTTGGCCTCGTTGACATCGCTTGGATGATAATATCCTTGCAGGAATAGGGTTATTGGGGCCCGCCAATCTTCGGTCATGATGAGGTTGACTATGCGGTGGCCCTCGCTGTCGTTGGTTATTTGTAGACCCTCTGGACTGCGGACGGCTGGCGTGCCGATGACATGGTAGAACATGTCGGAGGGCAAGGCTTCGCCTCTAGCAGCTGCTTTGGCCAATGCGTCGACCTCCTCATTCCTGGCTCGGTCCACATGCTGCAAGGTAAAGCCCTTAAATTGTCTCTCAAGACTGCGAACAGCCGTGAGATTCTGCATGAGTGCGAGGTCTTTTGCTGAATATTCTTTTTCGACCTGGCCGGCAACCACTTTGGAATCTGTCTTGATTATGCAGGTGGTGACACCAAGCGCTCTTAGCTTGCGAAGACCCAGGATGACAGCTTCGTATTCTGCTACGTTGTTGGTGCATCTGTCGGACTCCAAAGCAAAGCTGAGGCGTGCTGCATATCTGTGTTTGACCCCTGTGGGTGATGTGATGACTGCAGCTGCGCCTGCCCCCGCATGGCGACATGCGCTGTCGCAGTGGATGGTCCACACTTTCTCTGCCGGCTCGTCCTGCTGCGTTATTGGCCCTGTCCAGTCAACGATGAAGTCTGTCAGGACCTGTGACTTGATTGTTGTCCTGGGTTCGAAGATGATATGGTAGCCGGAGAGCTCGACTGCCCATTTGGCGATCCGGACAGACGCCTCCGGGTTGTGGAACAGCTCTCCCAGTCCCCTGTCCGAGGTGACCCGCACCTTGAATGCTTCGAAGTAATGGCGCAGCTTGCGTGATGCCATGACGACTGCGTAGGAGATTTTTTTCCAACTCGGTCATGTTACACTTGGAGGCCGTGAGGACCTCGGAGACGTAGTAGACTGGACACTACCGGGTCATGCCCTCCCTGTTTTGCTCTTGGACTAGGGCTGCGTTGACTGCATATGGCGAGGCGGCGATGTAGAGCAGCAGCGGCAGCGAAGGGTCTGGACTGGTGAGAATGGCCAAGTCTGACAGGTGCTGCTTGAGTGATGCGAAGGCTGCCGCCTGTTCTGGTCCCCACGCGAAGTCTTTCGCACCACGCAGTGTCTTGAGGAAAGGTAGACTCCCCTCGACGAACTTGGAGATGAATCTGTTCAGAGCGACTAATCTGCCTGTTAGACGCTGGACGTCCCTGGTTGACTACGGGGGTGTCATGTTGATTATTGCCTGAATCTTGGTCGGGTTGGCCTCGATCCCGCGGTGCGACACCAGGTAGCCTAGTATCTTTCCCTGGTGGACCCCGAAGACGCACTTCTCGGGGTTGAGGCGAAGTCATGCGTCCCTCATGTTTGCGAATGTTTCTGCGAGGTCGGCCAGGTGATCCTCCTTATTTTTGCTGGCGACGACGATGTCGTCCACATACGTGAAAATGTTCCGGCCTACTTGGCTCTCGAGCACCGTCTTGGTGAGGCGAGAGAAGGTTGACCCAGCGTTCTTGAGTCCCTCCGGCATCCTGATGAAGCAGTACGTGCCGAAGGGTGTGATGAAGCTGGTACTGGCCTTGTCGTTCTCCTTCATATATATTTGGTGGTAGCCAGAGAAGCAGTCGAGGAGTGACATGACTTCGCATACAGCCGCACTATCGACTATCTTGTCGATCCGTGGCAGCGGGAAATTGTCCTTGGGGCAGGCCTTGTTGAGGCTGGTGAAATCAATGCACATCTACCACTTGCCGCTCTTCTTTTGCACCATGACTACGTTGGACAACCACGTTGGGTAGGCGACTGGCTCAATGAAATTGGCCTCCAGCAGGCGATGTACTTCGGCTTTGGCGGCTTCTGTTTTTTCATCGGACATTTTGCGCAACCGCTGCTTCTTTGGGCGCACCGAAGGGTCGATGCCCAGACTGTGCTCAATGACGGTGCGACTGACTCCGACCAGGTCAAGGGCAGACCAGGCGAAGACGTCCTTTTTTCTGGAGAGACAGGAGATGAGTTTCTCCTCCTCTTGCGAAGTCAGGTCTTCACTTATGATGACTGTTTGCTTGGGCGTTGCCGGGTCAAGGGGAACTGTCTTCGTTCCGTCGTTGCTTTGCAGCTGTGCCTTTTCATGTTCTTTTCCGCTGGGCAGGTAGCCTCGGGGACTTCGCGCTGCGTCATAAGGCAGTGTACGTTCCGTTGACCGGGAACGAAATCTCTCTCAATGTTACGCGCGGTTTGCTGGTTCCCGTACACCGTTATTACGCCTTGCGAACCCGGAATTTTCATGCAGAGGTATAACCCGCGGATGGCCGCTTCAAATTTGTTGATAGATCCCCGACCCATTATGGCGTTGTAGGGATAGACCATATCAACGATGTCAAAAGTGACATGTTCGCTTCGCGCATTGGGTGCTACGCCGAAGGACAGGGGTAGCTCTATCTTGCCCACAGGGAAGGTGCCCTTGCCGCCGAAGCCATATAG
This sequence comes from Zea mays, assembly GCF_902167145.1. Classification (NCBI taxonomy): domain Eukaryota; kingdom Viridiplantae; phylum Streptophyta; class Magnoliopsida; order Poales; family Poaceae; genus Zea; species Zea mays. The sequence continues at coordinate 162,780,996 of NC_050098.1, forward strand.
GGGATTGTCCGAAGGCTTGAGTAAGCTGTGCCTGATGCCCATGCGGTCGAAGGCGTGGAGGAAGATGATGTCTGCCTGGCTGCCGTTGTCAACTAGGACTTTGTGCAGGTCCCAGCCTACCACACTGCAGTTGATTACCATGGCGTCAATGTGGGGTGCGCTGCGCAGATCAACATCTCTGGCGTCGAAGGTTAACGGCACATGTGACCACTTCATTTGCACGACTGGGCCGATGATGGCGACGTGGTTGATGCTTCGGTAGTGATTCCTCTTTTGTCGCTTCATGTCAAAGTCGACGCTGGACCCCCTGGTGATCATGTGAATGACTCCGCGATACGGCTGATCAGCGAAGTCTTCCAGTTTTGGTGCTTGGGGTGATTTTGGTGGTGGATGTTTGGTTGATGCGGAGGCGGGAGTGGGGGTGGTACGACTTGTACCTCATGGTGGTGTTGATATGCATGGTTGGGTAGATGCTGGGCGGGGCCGTGGTTGTATGGTTGTGGGTGGTGGTGTAGATATGTGTGCGCGACAACCCTTGAGTTGTCGGCGGGTTGTGCCCGAGACATCCTGTCCCTGGTGGCCTTCATTTCCGGGCAATCCCTGGTTGGGTGCGCGCAGTCTTCACCGTGAAACAGGTAGTAATATCTGCGTGGCTGTTGCGCCCGTCCCCGGCCCCGACCACGCGTGCCATTGCCGCGGCCCTGGGGAGGATAATCTTGACGGCGAGGGGCTTTGCCGGCGGGGTGCTGGTTGGTAATGTTATGCACCTGCTGTTGACTGCGGATGTCCCGACCGGAGTCTGACTGTGAAGGTCTTGTCCATGTTCGACTGGACTGCGGAGGGTCCTTGGGCTTTCTTTGAGACTCGACCTTGCGCTGATGGAGCTCTTTGGATCTGGCGTACTTTTCAAACAACTGATAGAGCTCTTGAAGGTTTTTGGGTGGGTCCCTGATGCAGCGACTGTACAGGACGCCAGCCCAAAGGCCACTGATGGCGTAGTGTATGGCAATTTGGTCGTCGACCGAGGGCGGTTGTGACTTCAGAGCCAGGAACTTGCGGTAGTACTCCCGCAGGGTTTCTTTCTCTTGCTGTTTGCAGAGTGACAGCTCGGCCAAGGCGTCGGTGTCTGGGCGGTACCCTTGAAAGTTAAGCAGAAACTTGTCCCAGAGACTTCTCCAGGAGTCGATGGACAATGGGGGCAACCTGGTGTACCAGGTCAAGGCCAAACCCTCGAGGGCGATGATGAAAGACTTGGCCATCGTGGCGTCGTCCCCTCCGGATGATGCGACGGCGACTTGATAGCTCATGATGTATTGTGTTGGGTTAGTGTTGCCGTTGTACTTGGGGTAGGTCCCTGCCCTGAAGTTGGCGGGCCATGGTGACACTTGTAGTTGCGGCGCCAGGGGGCTTCGCTCATCGAGGTAGTTGATGCCCTGGAAAGCTGTGGCGTGCGGAATGAAGGGTCTGCGCTGGGGAATGAATAAGTCTCTGACTGGCACACACTGTTGGAGGGGCGGGTCTTGCTGCAGATCGTGTTGGCCTTCGTGTTGCATGAGTGCAATCTCTTGCTCGAGTTCCCGAGCCCTCTGCTCTCGTCTCGTATCATCTGGCGCACTTTGGCTTGCGCGGAGACACGTTGGCGCTTGGCCTTGAGGATTTCTTTCTGCTTTTGAAGGTTACGGTTCTTGATGCGCAGGGCCCGTAGCTGTAGTTGCTCTTCTGCTGAGATGCCGATGACTTCGCCGTCCTCTGTGGCATCCTCGCCCTCTAGTGGAGCGAAGCCTGGGGGTGGTTCTTGTGGTTGTCCTCCGGAGCTGCAGGTGCGGAGGGTGCCTTCGGGGGTGGGTTGATCATTGCGCTGTCTCTTGCTGAGTGCGTCGTCTTCGTAGGCTTCTTGGTGGGTGTTGTCTGCGAGGGCCTTGCCCTTTTTCTCGGCTAGCAGTGCTGCCTTCGCTATTTCGTCGACGGATGGGGCTGTCTTCGAGCTAGCTCTCTTGGGTGCCATCGCGGGTGGTTTGCTCGTAGCACGAACGGTGGGCGCCAAATGTTGGAACTTGCTCTCCTGGGCAAGTTGATCCAACGGGGGAGTGGAAAGGATGCAAATAAGGTTTAACTCGAGATGGCAATTGCTCTGTTAATCCAGCCTCTCAAGGGCACTGTATGGGGGTATTTATAGGTGCCCGAGTGCCCAACGTCCCGATGTGAGGATACTTATGCCCTCAGACACCTGGATTATCCCCAGAATATTCCCATAAGGGAGGTTACAGACTGTCATTACAGAAAAGCTATTACAAATCAGGTTCGTAACACGCCTGTCCGTGCGGGGCCTGTTATAATGGGCCGAATCCCACGTGGGCCTCCAGGTCGGGTGAGGACGTGGGATGGAGAGACTTCGTCGTAGGCCTTCGTCTTGCAGTGAAGAGGGCGAAGGGTGGGCCGCGTCGGTCATCTTGCCTCCGTTGGTGCACTGAGTTGACGAAGGCCTGGAGCGAAGGGTAGCGTCTTCGCCTTCGCCCCAACAGCTCATTTTCATCTCTTCTATATTTTTTCTTCTACTTGATACATGCGAGTTCTTATTTAACATGAACTCTGAGTTAATCAAATATACTAATACTGATAATATATGTTATGTTTTTCTATTACACTTGTTGAATAATTAGACAAATTCTAGATTAAATTCCGAATATAAATCATGACCAAATCAGAAGAACCTTGACGAACTCGCATGGTTGACCTCGTCAAGGTGGTCTGCTTGCATGACCTCCATGATACCGCACCTCCACCAATAGTAAAGACATAACCATCGGTGGCATAAAGCTCGTCTACATCAGATATCCAGTTCGAATCACTATATCCTTCAACTACTGCATGCTGACCAGAATAGTGAATTCCATAACTCATTGTACCTTGCAGGTAGCGCATAACCCGCTCAAGTGCATGCCAATGATCAGTCCCGGGGTTTGACATGAACCTACTTAATTTGCTCACAGCAAAAGAAATATCGGGCCTTGTTGCACCAGCAAGATACATGAGTGAACCGACGATATGAGAGTACCTCAATTGGTCTAAACCAATTCTCTTGTTCTTTCGCAGTGTCACACTGGGATCATAAGGTGTTGAAGAAGGTTTGCACTCAGAGAAGCCAAATCGCTTCAAAACCTTTTCAACATAGTGAGATTGCGAGAGAGTAATCCCACCATCTGCCTTAATCAGCTTGATGTTTTAAATCACATCAGCTTCCCCCAGATCTTTCATATCAAAACTCTTTGATAGAAAAGACTTGACTTCATTTATCACATCAATGTTTGTGCCAAATATCAATATATCATCAACATATAAGCACAATATAACTCCTTCGCCCCCACCACAGCGATAATATACACACCTGTCTGCCTCATTAATGGCAAAGCCTGCAGACGTTAGAGTCGTGTCAAACTTCTCATGCCACTGCTTTGGTGCTTGCTTCAGACCATACAAAGATTTCAATAACTTGCACACCTTGCTTTCTTGACCCTTTACTACAAATCCATCAGGCTGTTCCATATAGATTTCCTCGTCCAGCTCTCCATTAAGAAAAGTTGTCTTTACATCCATCTGATGAACAAGGAGACCATACGAGGCAGCCAAGGAAAGTAGTACTCGAATAGTAGTCATTCTAGCAACAGGTGAGTAAGTATCAAAGAAGTCTTCTCCTTCTTTCTGAGTATAGCCTTTAGCCACAAGCCTAGCCTTGTACTTCTCAATTGTACCATCAGGCTTGAGCTTCTTCTTAAACACCCACTTACAACCCACAGGTTTGCATCCATAGGGTCGATCAGTGACTTCCCACGTACCATTTGAAATAATGGAGTCCATCTCATTATGAACGGCTTCTTTCCAATCATCTGCATCTGGAGATGCAAATGCTTCTGCAATGGTAGTAGGAGTATCGTCCACAAGGTACACAATGAAATCATCACCAAAGGATTTTTCAATCCTTTGTCTCTTGCTCCTTTTAGGAGCATCATTGTCATCCTCCTCTAGGACAGTTTCATGTGGCTGTTCAAAACTCTCAATAGGTGTACTATGTTCAGAAGTTATCTCAGAAGAGTATCTAGAATTTCTATGAATGCCTTTCATTGGAAATATATGTTCAAAGAAAGTAGCATCACGTGATTCCATAATAGTATCAACATACACATCAGGAACTTCAGATTTAACTACTAAAAATCTATATGTTATGCTACACGACGCATATCCAAGAAAGACACAATCCACTGTCCTTGGACCAAGCTTGCGCTTTTTATTAATTGGTACATTGATTTTCGCCAAGCACCCCCTAAGTGCGTAAGTATGAAAGTGATGGTTTTCTCCCAACCCACTTCTCATAAGGGGTTTTCTCTTCTTTGCCCATAGGAATTCTATTCAGAACATGACATGAAGTCAGGACTGCCTCCCCCCACCATGCCTTAGATAAACCACAAGTGTCTAACATGGCATTCACCAGATCAGTCAATGTACGGTTTTTCCTTTCAACAATCCCGTTTGATTCGGGTGAATAGGGAGGCGTCCTCTCATGAATAATGCCATGTTTTGTACAGAAATCATCAAAGACTTTGGGAAAGAATTCGCCACCACGATCTGATCTAAGACGTTTGATCTTTCTCTCTAGTTGGTTTTCAACTTCAGCCTTATAGATTTTAAAGTAGTCTAAAGCCTCATCTTTAGTTTTTAGCAAGTATACATAGCAAAATCTAGACGCATCATCAATCAATGTCATGAAGTATCTCTTACCACCCTTTGTCAACACACCATTCATCTCACAAAGATCAGAATGTATGAGTTCTAGAGGTGCCATGTGTCTCTCCTCAGCAGCCTTGTGAGGCTTTCGAGGTTGCTTCGACTGCAAACAACTATGGCACTTAGAACCTTTAACTATGGTGATATTCGGAATTAAACTCATGGTTGCAAGCCGAGACATAGAGCCAAAATTAATATGACACAAACGAGAATGCCAAATACTCGCAATATCATCAACATTAGCGCAAATATGGTTCACAGACTTATTATTGAAATCTAACAGAGAAAAGCGGAACAAGCCTCCGCAATCATAGCCTTTACCAATAAATTGTCCAGACTTAGACACAACTAATTTATTGGACTCCAAAACTACCTTGAACCCATCTCTACATAGAAGGGTTCCGCTAACGAGATTCTTGTGTATAGAAGGGACATGATGCACGTTCTTCAGCTACACGATCTTTCCCGAACTAAACTTCAAATCCACCGTGCCAGTGCAATGAACAGAAGCATGTGACCCATTCCCCATTAGGACGGAAGAATACCGGGCGCCCTGATAAGAAGAGAACAAGTTAATGTCAGAACACACATGAACATTAGCACCAGTATCAAGCCACCAGCTAGGTGATTGAAATACTAAGAAGATGAAAGGTAAATTACCATACCCTTTGTCTTCCTCATTGCTAGCAACCACTGTGTTGACATTGCCCTTTTTGCCACGGCGATCCACTCGATCAAGACAATCCTTGGCAAAATGACCCGCCTCGCCACATATGAAACATGTCAATTCAGCCTTGTTCTTCTTCTTCTTGAAGTTGGTAGTTTTGTTGGGCTTGTTAGATTTTGGCTTTCCTTTGCCCTTGTTGTGGTTCCTTTGAACCATGTTGGCGCTGGAGTGGCCCTCGCCTCCTTTAAATCCCGTGTCCTTAGCCCGAGCTTTCTCCTCAACATCCAGAGACCCTATCAGATTTTCAACTGATATCTCCTATCTCTTATGTTTCAGAGATGTGGTGAAGTTCCTCCATGTAGAAGGCAACTGTCGGCGTTTCGAGACCGGGGGGTCCCTGGGCCGACGAGTGAATGTCGTTGCGTGCCCCAGCCCAGATGGGTCGAGCGCGAGGGCGAGCGCGAAGGGGGGAAGAGCGAGGCGGCCGGAGACCGGCGTGAGAGAGGTGGGAATCCCGCGGCCTTCGTGTTCGTCCCGCGCCCAGGTCGGGTGCGCTTGCAGTAGGGGGTTACAAGCGTCCACGCGGGAGAGGGAGCGAGCGGCCCCAAGCGAGCGCCTGTTCTCATCCTCGTCCCTGCGCGGCCAACTCTCTCTAAGAGGGCCCTGGTCCTTCCTTTTATAGGCGTAAGGAGAGGATCCAGGTGTACAATGGGGGGTGTAGCAGAGCGCTACGTGTCTAGCGGGAGAGAGCTAGCGCCCTAAGTACATGCCGTCGTGGCAGCCGGAGAGATTTTGGCACCCAGCTGGTGTGATGTCGTGGCCATCGGAGGAGCGATGGAGCCTGGCGGAGGGACAGCTGTCGGAGCGGTTGGGTCCTTGCTGACGTCTTCTTGCTTCCGTAAGGGGGCTGAGAGTCGCCGTCGTCACAGAGCGTGCGGGGCGCCATCATTGCCTATCTGGCGGAGCTAGCCAGATGGGACGCCGGTCTGGTTCCCCGTGGCCTGAGTCAGCTCGAGGTAGGGTGATGATGGCGCCTCCTGTTGATGTGGCTGGCCTGCGCCCTAGGTTGGGCGATGCGGAGGCTCCTCCGAAGCCGAGGTCGAGTCTTTCTTCCGTGGCCGAGGCCGAGTCCGAGCCCCTGGGTCGGGCGAGGCGGAGGTCGTCGGCTGAGGCCAGGGCGGAGTCCGAGCCCTGGGGTCGGGCGAAGCGGAGTTCGTCGTCTTCTGGGACTTAGCCCGAGTCCGAGCCCTGGGTCGGGCGGAGCGGAGTTCGCCGTCTTCCGGGACTTAGCCCGAGTCCGAGCCCTGGGTCGGGCGGAGCGGAGTTCGCCGTCTTCCGAGACTTAGCCCGAGTCCGAGCCCTGGGTCGTGCGGAGCGGAGTTCGCCGTCTTCCGGGACTTAGCCTGAGTCCGAGCCCTGGGTCGGGCGGAGCGGAGTTCGCCGTCTTCCGGGACTTAGCCCGAGTCCGAGCCCTGGGTCGGGCGGAGCGGAGTTCGCCGTCTTCCGGGACTTAGCCCGAGTCCGAGCCCTGGGTCGGGCGGAGCGGAGTTCGCCGTCTTCCGGGGCTGAGCCCGAGTCCGAGCCCTGGGTCGGGCGAAGTGGAGCTTCCTATGGTGCCTTCGGCGGGGCCTGACTGCCTGTCAGCCTCACTCTGTCAAATGGCACTGCAGTCGGAGTGGTGCAGGTGGCGCTGTCCTTCTGTCAGGCCGGTCAGTGGAGCGGCGAAGTGACGGCGGTCACATTGGCTCTGCCGAGGGGCGCGCGTCAGTATAAAGGTGTCAGGCCACCTTTGCATTAAATGCTCCTGCGACTTGGTCGGTCGGTGTGGCGATTTAGTCAGGGTTGCTTCTTAGCGAAGGCAGGGCCTCGGGCGAGCCGGAAATATGTTCGCCATTGGAGGGGGGCCTCGGGCGAGACGGAAATCCTCCGGGGTCGGCCGCCCTTGTCCGAGGCTAGGCTCGGGCGAGGCGTGATCGAGTCGCTCGAATGGACTGATCCCTGACTTAGTCGCACCCATCAGGCCTTTGCAGCTTTATGCTGATGGGGGTTACCAGCTGAGAATTAGGAGTCTTGAGGGTACCCCTAATTATGGTCCCCGACAGTAGCCCCCGAGCCTCGAAGGGAGTGTTAGCACTCGATTGGAGGCTTTCGTCGCACTTTTTTGCAAGGGGACCAGCCTTTCTCGGTTGCGTTTTGTTCCGGTGGGTGCGCGCGAGCGCACCCGCCGGGTGTAGCCCCCGAGGCCTCGGAGCCACTCCTCCGAGGTCTTAATGCCTCGCGTAATGCTTCGGCTGGTCTGGTTGTTCCCTCATGCGAGCTGGCCGTAGCCCGGGTGTACGGTCGGGTCCTAAGTTCTCGGACTGGTATGTTGACGCTGTCAACGGTTCGGCCGGAGCCGGGTTTGCGAGAGCAGCCCCCGAGCCTCTGCACAGGGCGAGAGGGCGATCAGGGACAGACTCGGCTTTTTTACATACGCCCCTGCGTCGCCTTTCCGCAAGGAGGAGGGGGGAAGCGCCATGTTGCCCTCGATGGGCGCCGAACATGGTGTCTCCGGTGAGCTGCAAGCAGGTAATCCGAGTGGACGTTCGTGCCCCGTTCGTTAGGGGTCGGCTAGGGGCCCAGAGGCACGCCCAAAAGTACCTGCGGGTGATCTGCCGGACCCGGTCCCCTGGCGACGGGGTCTGAGGGCTCGATGCCTCCCTCTGATGGGATTCCGTTACAAGATCGCTCCCGCTGGTCTCGGAAATGTCCTAGGGTACCTCGGGAGCGCAGCCCGAGCCTTGGTTATGTATCGAACGTACCCAAGGTCATCCCTCGCTCGGCGTCTGAGGCGGCTGTGAACCCTTCGGGGGCCAGCCTTCGAACCCCTGATCAGTAATGGGCACGGAGCCCGAGTAGCCTGAGGCGGCCGTAGAACCCTTTGGGGGCCGGCCTTCGAACCTCTGACCAGTAGTGGGTGTAGGGCCCACGTGATCTGAGGTGGCTGTCGAACCCTTCGGGGGGCCAGCCTTCGAACCTCTGATTAGTAGGGAGGCTCGGAGCCTGGTTCCTTCACGGGGAAGGACCCTTTTCGGGGTATCCCCCTTTCCCGGTCCCTGTTGCAAGAGAGAGAGAAAGAGGAAAAAAGGAAAAGGATACGAAATCGAACGACGCGGCGTACCTTTACTGGCGCGGTCATTATGGCGAAGGCGAAGCGTCGCCCGCTTTTCCTGCCAGAGGCGCCGCCTGTCCCGTCGCAGAGTTGATGCGACGGGGCGAGTGGTTGACGGGGCGGTCGTTGCGCGTGCGCGAGTCGCTCGAGGAACGGAACACGGGCGCGTTGTCTTCACGCCGTGGGAGAGGGTGCTCTCGCTGCCCCCGGATGGGACGTAAGCTTGGCTGACGACGTGACTGCTGCTCCTGCCCGCCTGCCACCGTCATTACTGCCGGCCCATTTTTGGCCGCACTGACCGCCGCGCCAGGCTGGCGCTGCTGAGTCGTGCGCTGGGTCGCCTCGAGTCGCGGTATTGGTTCCGCAGTCGAGGAGGCGCGGTGGTGGCGCAAGTGGCGGTGCAGTTGCATGCACGAAGCAGTCGGCGCGCCAGTTGCATGACGCGTGGGCCTGGGCCTCCAGGCTGGGCGTGTTGGGAGTCAGAGAAGCGCGCCCACTTGGCGCGGTTGCATGCCGCCCGCATGGCCGCCCACCCTTTCGCCCGCTGGTCTGGGCAAAAGTGGAGGGTCGCTTGTAACCGCTAGGCGGTTGTATGCACCGCGCGCGGCGGTTTGGCTTCTTCTGCCCTGAGTTGGCTTGCATGACGTGTGGGACCCAGCCCCCGCGCCGTAGGGGAGGACCTTGGAGTGTGTTGGAGAAGACTCAGCCCGTGACGGCTGGGGACGCGAGTAGGGAGAACCGCCCTTAAAAGGAGGGTGACCCCCTTGGAAGGTGACCATGTCTTCGCGCTCCCTTATGCATCGTGTCTTTCCACCTCCCAAGACCCCGAATGGGGGAGATCCGCCGTCTTTCCGCCTCGTCGTTGGAGGAACGCAACTCCGTGGGAGTTGGTACCTTTCAGCCATCGTTCGGCTTCAAGGATTTTCATCAGCTAGCCCGGCTGTACCCCCCGCCGGCAGTCACCCAAGACGGCGACTACCAGCCCCTGGGTGGGGAGAAGTAAGCCAGGCTGCGATCTTGGTCCCACCCTCAGCTTCAAGGATGTTCATCATCCTCGCTGGGGTGGAGGCCGGGCTGAGCCGGAGCTCTACCTCCCGCGCGGGTTCGTGGGTCACCCTCTCCCGCGGTGTTCGAGGGAGAGGGCGCTCGCTGGCCCTGCGGGCGGGCCGGACTTCGACAACGCGAGGCTGGTCAACGGCGGGCGTCGTCAGCCCCAGCGTGTCGAGCTCGTCGGCTTGGCTCCCGGCGGCCCCTCATGCCGGAAGGCGGCTGCCGCGCCGTGTGCACGGGAGGACCGCCCAAGATGTCGCGCGCTGCTAGGGCGGCGTTCGTGTTCTGGGGCGGTCCTGCCTTTGCACCGGTATGGCGCCTCCGCGCGGAGGTCGGTGCCCCACTCGTCTGGGAGGATCTGAGTGGGGATCTGCCGGGAGCGGCTCCCGTCGTTGGTGCCAAGGTGGAGGCGGCTCGAGAAGTCCCCGTCGCTGACGGGACCACCGCCACCATCCGCGCTTCGGGCCTCCGGCTCTTTGTACTTGTCCTCGCCCCTCGAGCGCCGACGTGGGCGAGGGCAAGATTGCAGCAGCACCCACCCTGAGGCCTGCGCTGCTGCAGTTCGGCCACCCGGAGCGGGGGTCGTTGTGGTTGTCGTCGGAGCGGGCGCCTAGCCGCCCGTCAGTCTTCTGTTGCTCCGCAGGCTCTCCCCCATCGAGTGGGGTTGTTCGTCCCTGCGGAGGGGGAACCGGAGTTCCGTTTGTAATGGCACTTTGAATGCCAGTGTTTTTTGTTCATTGTGGCTGTCGAGGCCTGAACATGTATGTAATGGAGCTGTGTTTCTTCCTCATTTTCGAGCACTAGGACTCGCCTGTTGGTTGTCTGAACCGCTTCACCAAGCGTGAGTCGCCCCGTGTCAAGGTGACGAGTGAGGTATCCGTATCCCGGAGGCGTAGGAGTCCCTCGGCTCGGTCGGCCTTGTTGTCTAAGGCTTCTCTAGCTTAGTTAAAGGGATCCCTTGGCCGCTCTTCGATGAGCCGAGGCCAGGGGTAGCGATATCAGCATGAACAGGGGCGGAGTTGGCTCGAAAATGAAACCTGGTTGGCCGGAGCCCGGCCGGGTCGTCCGTTAGCGGGACCGACGTCGGAGTTGACCAGCCGAGGCCTCGGGTCGGGCTGGCGCCCTTGGAAGATGGTTGGCCGAGGCCCTAGAGTGACCGGCCGAGCCGCCTGCTCGGGCCAGATTTCCGGAGAAGACCCTGGCAGCGATTGCCCGGGTGTGGCGATGACGTCGTCCTTTAGAGCGGAGATCCTTGGACCGCGTCGCCGTTCGAGGCTAGGTCGGACCTCGCCAAAAGTGTCGTTGATGCCGAGGGTGCTGCTATCCCCTTCCAGCGTCAAGACCCGAGCCTGCAGGATCAGATCGTCTTGTAGCGTGTGTCTCCTGCGGCCGCCGAGGCCAGAACACACACCCTCGCTGTGTTGTAAAGCTGCGTCTCCTTTCTTCTTGTTTCGAGTATCTGGACTTTTTTGTCGGCAACGGGGATGTTTGTGCGAGCGAGAGTTGCTTCTCGCGGAAGGTGATGAGTGAGGTATCCGTATCCTGGAGGCGTAGGAGTCCCTCGGCTCGGTCGGCCTTGCCGCTTACGCGCACTTTTACCCGTCCATGAGGCTCTGTCACCGACTCAGTCGAGAAGGCTCAAAGGATCACTTCGGCAGAAGAACTTCCGAACGTGAAGACTTGTTCGGTCCGCGGAACCACTTATCCGAACGTGAGTTACTTATCGCAGAAGGTGATGAGTGAGGTATCCGTATCCCAGAGGCGTAGGAGTCCCTCGGCTCGGTCAGCCTTGGCTGCTTACGTGTACTCCATCGTTTTCAGGATCCACTTTTCGAAGTAGTCAAAAAGCACGAAAGACATTCTGGCAGAAGGGATCTTTTTTTTTCGAGGAAAAAATTCGACGCAGAGGGGGTTCCCCCCTTTTTAGCCCCCGAGGGAGGGTCGGGCTTTGCCGAGGCGAGGCCGACCCTTCCTTGATGACTAAACTTTGCGTGGGTGCGAGGTATATGAACAACTTGAAAACATCTTAAGGGTAGAAGCGACGTAGCTGTTGGATGTTCCAAGCGTTGCCGTAGACTTCGCCTTGACTGTTGGCCAGCTTGTACGTTCCGGGCTTCAGAACTTTGGCGATGACGAATGGCCCCTCCCAGGGGGCGTGAGCTTGTGCCTCCCTCGGGCGTCTTGTCGCAGTCGAAGCACCAGGTCGCCCATCTGGAAGTCTCGGGATCGGACCCCTCGGGCGTGGTAGCGTCGCAGGGACTGCTGGTACCGCGCCGAGTGTAGTAAGGCCTTGTCCCGAGCCTCTTCCAGCTGGTCCAGCGAGTCTTCTCGGCTAGCTTGGTTGCTTTGGTCGGTGTAGGCCCTCGTCCTTGGGGAGCCGTATTCCAGGTCTGTGGGCAAGACAGCCTCGGCCCCATAGACTAGGAAGAACGGCGTGAAACCCGTGGCTCGGCTCGGCGTCGTCCTCAGGCTCCAGACCACCGAGGGGAGTTCCTTCATCCATCGCTTGCCGAACTTGTTGAGGTCGTTGTAGATCCGAGGCTTGAGCCCTTGTAGAGTCATGCCGTTGGCACGCTCCACCTGCCCATTCGTCATGGGATGAGCCACGGCGGCCCAGTCCACCCGGATGTGGTGGTCCTCGCAGAAGTCCAGGAACTTTCTGTCGGTGAACTGGGTGCCGTTGTCGGTGATGATGGAGTTCGGGACCCCGAAGCGATGGATGATGTTGGTGAAGAACGCCACCGCCTGCTCGGACCTGATGCTGTTCAGGGGTCGGACCTCGATCCACTTGGAGAATTTGTCGATGGCGACCAGCAGGTGCGTGTAGCCCCTGGGTGCCTTCTGCAAGGGGCCGACGAGGTCTAGACCCCACACCGCAAAAGGCCAGGTGATGGGTATCGTCTGCAGAGCCTGAGCGGGCAGGTGGGTCTGCCTCGCGTAGAATTGACACCCTTCGCAGGTGCGGACAATTCTTGTGGCGTCGGCCACCGCCGTCGGCCAGTAGAAGCCCTGTCGGAAGGCATTCTCGACAAGGGCTCGAGGCGCTGCGTGATGGCCGCAAGCCCCCGAGTGTATCTCTCGTAGGAGTTCCTGACCTTCGGCGATGGAGATGCATCGCTGGAGGATGCCTGAGGGGCTGCGGTGGTAGAGCTCCTTCTCATCTCCCAGCAAGACGAACGACTTGGTGCGCCGCGCCACCCGCCGAGCCTCGGCTCGATCGAGGGGTAGCTCTCCTTGGTCGAGATATTGCAGGTACGGGGTCTGCCAGTTCCGATCAGGCGTGGCCCCGCTTCGCTCCTCCTCGATGCGTAGTGCCTCACCCTCGGGGGCCGAGGGTGCCTCGGACTGAACCGAGGGCGCCTCGGGCCGAGCTGAGGGTGCCTCGGGATGAGCCGAGGGTGCCTCGGACTGAGCCGAGGGCGCCTCGGGTTGAGCCGTGGGTGCCTCGGACTGGGCCGAGGGTACCTCGGGCTCGGACGTGTCGTCGATCTTGACGGAGGGTTGATGCAGATCCCGGGAGAAGACGTCCGGGGGAACCGTGGTTCGCCCCGAGGCTATTTTAGCCAGCTCGTCCGCAGTCTCGTTGTAGCGCCGAGCGATGTGGTTAAGCTCGAGCCCGTAGAACTTGTCTTCCAGGCGCCGAACCTCATCGCAGTAGGCCTCCATCTTTGGGTCGCGGCAGTGGGAGTTCTTCATGACTTGGTCGATGACGAGCTGCGAGTCACCGCGGGCGTCCAGGCGCCGGACCCCTAGCTCGATGGCGATCCGCAACCCGTTGACCAGAGCCTCGTACTCATCCACATTGTTGGACGCCGGGAAGTGGAGGCGTAGCACATAGCGTAGTTGTTTCCCGAGGGGCGAGATGAAGAGTAGGCCTGCGCTGGCTCCTGTCTTCATCAACGACCCGTCGAAAAACATGGTCCAGAGCTCCGGTTGGATCGGAGCCGTCGGCAGCTGGGTGTCGACCCATTCGGCCACGAAGTCCGCCAAGACCTGGGACTTAATGGCTTTCCGGGGAGCGAATGAGATCGTCTCGCCCATGATCTCCACCGCCCACTTTGCAATCCTACCCGAGGCCTCTCGGCACTGGATGATCTCTCCTAGGGGGAAGGATGACACCACAGTTACCGGATGAGACTCGAAGTAGTGTCGCAACTTCCGCCGGGTCAGGATCACTGCATATAGCAGCTTCTGAACTTGTGGGTAGCGGATCTTGGTTTCGGACAGTACCTCGCTAACGAAGTAAACCGGCATCTGAACGGGCAATGCATGCCCCTCTTCTTGCCTCTCGACCACAATCGCGGCGCTAACCACCTGAGTGGTCGCGGCGACGTAGACCAGGAGGGCTTCTCCGGCAGCTGGGGGCACCAAGATAGGTGCCTTTGTGAGGAGCGCCTTCAGGTTCCCGAGGGCTTCCTCGGCCTCGGGGGTCCAAGTGAAGCACTCGGCCTTCCTTAAGAGGCGGTACAGAGGTAGACCTCTTTCACCGAGACGTGAGATGAAACGGCTTAGAGCCGCGAGACATCCCATGACCCTCTGTACGCCCTTTAAGTCCTTGATGGGCCCCATGCTGGTGATGGCTGCGATCTTCTCCGGGTTGGCTTCGATGCCCCGCTCGGAGACGATGAACCCCAAGAGCATGCCTCGGGGCACCCCGAAGACACACTTTTCGGGATTGAGCTTGACGCCTTTCGCCTTGAGACATTGGAATGTCGTTTTAAGGTCAGAAAGGAGGTCGGAGGCCTTCCTCGTCTTGACTACGATGTCATCGACGTAGGCCTCGACCGTGCGGCCAATGTGTTCGCCGAACACATGGTTCATGCACCGCTGGTACGTTGCGCCCGCATTCCTCAAACCGAACGACATGGTGACATAGCAGTACATGCCGAAGGGTGTGATGAAAGAAGTCGCGAGCTGGTCGGACTCTTTCATCTTGATTTGATGATACCCTGAGTAGGCATCGAGGAAAGACAGGGTTTCGCACCTAGCAGTGGAATCCACGATTTGGTCGATGCGAGGCAGAGGGTAGGGAACCTTCGGACATGCTTTGTTGAGACCAGTGTAGTCTACGCACATCCGCCATTTCCCCCCTTTCTTTCTCACAAGCACAGGGTTGGCAAGCCATTCGGGATGGAATACCTCTTTGATGAACCCTGCCGCCATTAGCTTGTGGATCTCCTCGCCTATCGCTCTGCGCTTCTCCTCGTCGAATCGGCGCAGAGGCTGCTTGATGGGTCAGGCTCCGACCCGAATATCCAGCGAGTGCTCGGCGACATCCCTCGGTATGCCGGGCATGTCCGAGGGACTCCACGCGAAGACGTCGGCGTTCGCGCGGAGGAAGTCGACGAGCACTGCTTCCTATTTGGGATCGAGCACGGAGCCGATCCGGATCTGCTTGGAGGCGTCGCTGCTGGGGTCGAGGGGGACGGCCTTAACCGTCTCCACTGGCTCGAAGTTGCCGGCATGACGTTTCACGTCTGGCGCCTCCTTAGAGAGGCTTTCCAGGTCGGCGATGAGGGCCTCGGCGTACTCCACGCACTCCACGTCGCATTCGAACGCGTGCTTGTACGTAGGGCCGACGGTGATGACCCCGTTGGGGCCCGGCATCTTGAGCTTCAGGTAGGTGTAGTTGGGGACGGCCATGAACTTCGCGTAGCATGGCCTCCCCAGTATCGCGTGGTAGGTTCCTCGGAACCCGACCACCTCGAACGTTAGGGTCTCCCTTCGGAAGTTGGAGGGTGTTCCGAAGCAGACGGGAAGGTCGAGCTGTCCGAGGGGTTGGACGCGCTTCCCGGGGATGATCCCATGGAAGGGCGCAGCGCCTGCCCGGACAGAGGACAGATCAACACGCAGGAGCCCGAGGGTCTCGGCGTAGATGATGTTGAGGCTGCTGCCTCCGTCCATGAGGACCTTGGTGAGCCTGACGTCGCCGATGACGGGGTCGACGACGAGCGGGTATTTCCCCGGGCTCGGCACGTGGTCGGGGTGGTCAGCTTGATCGAAGGTGATGGGCTTGTCGGACCAGTCTAGGTAGACTGGCGCCGCCACCTTCACCGAGCAGACCTCCCGGCGCTCTTGCTTGCGGTGCCGAGCCGAGACATTCGCCGCTTGTCCACCGTAGATCATAAAGCAGTCGCGGACCTCGGGGAACTCTCCTGCTTGGTGATCTTCCTTCTTGTCATTGTCGCGGGCCCTGCCACCCTCCGCGGGTGGCCCGGCCCTGTGGAAGTGGCGCCGAAGCATGACACACTCCTCAAGGGTGTGCTTGACGGGCCCCTGGTGATAGGGGCACGACTCCTTGAGCATCTTGCCGAAGAGGTTGGCACCTCCGGGGGGTTTCCGAGGGTTCTTGTACTCGGCGGCGGCGACAAGGTCCGCGTCGGCGGCGTCGCGTTTCGCTTGCGACTTCTTCTTGCCTTTCTTCTTGGCGCCGCGCTGAGTTGACGCCTCGGGAGCATCTTCTGACGGGCGGCCCTGGGGCTGCTTGTCCTTTCGGAAGATGGCCTCGACCGCCTCCTGGCCGGAGGCGAACTTGGTGGCGATGTCCATCAGCTCGCTCGCCCTGGTGGGGGTCTTGCGACCCAACTTGCTCACCAGGTCGCGGCAGGTGGTGCCGGCGAGGAACGCGTCAATGACATCCGAGTCGGTGATGTTGGGCAGCTCGGTGCGCTGCTTCGAGAACCACCGGATGTAGTCCCGGAGGGACTCTCCCGGCAGCTACCGGCAGCTTCGGAGATCCCAGGAATTCCCGGGGCGCACATACGTGCCCTGGAAATTGCCGGCGAAAGCTTGGACTAGGTAGTCCCAGTTGGAGATCTGCCCCGGGGGCAGGTGCTCCAACCAGGCGCGAGCGGAGTCGGAGAGGAACAGGGGAGGTTGCGGATGATGAGGTTGTCATCGTCCGTTCCACCTAGTTGGCAGGCCAGACGGTAGTCCGCGAGCCACAGTTCCGATCTCGTCTCCCCCGAGTACTTTGTGATAGTAGTCGGGGGTCGGAACCGGGTCGGGAACGGCGCCCGTCGGATGGCCCGGCTGAAGGCCTGCGGACCGGGCGGTTCGGGCGAGGGACTCCGATCCTCCCCGCTGTCGTAGCGTCCCCCACGCCTGGGGTGGTAGCCTCGGCGCACCCTCTCGTCGAGGTGGGCCCGACTGTCGCGGTGATGGTGCTCGTTGCCGAGGCGGCCCGGGGCCGCAGGCGCGGTGTTGCGCGTGCGTCCGGTGTAGACCGAGGCTTCCCGCATGAATCGGGAAGTCGCGACATGAGGTTCCGAGGGGTATCCCTGCCTTCGGGAGGCAGAGCTCTCGGCCCGTCGGACCGCGGCGCCTTCCAGGAGATTCTTGAGCTCCCCCTGGATTCATCGGCCCTCAGTGGTTGATGGCTCCGGCATCGCGCGGAGAAGCATCGCTGCGGCACCCAGGTTCTGGCCGACGCCACTAGATGCGGGTGGCGGCCTGACCCTGGCGTCGTCGGCGACGCGGTGCTGGAAACCCTGGGGCAGATGACGTATTTCTCCGGCCGGGGGTTGGCCCGCCCATGCTTGCCCGACGTCCCGGCGGATCGGCTCAAGCGCCCCTGCTCCCTCGTCGAACCTAGCCTGCGCCCCACGGATTTGCTCGAGCTGTGGGTCATGGCCCCCCGCCTGAACGGGGACTACAGCTAGCTCCCGTGGGATGTCGACGCGGGGCACTGGCCTAGGGAGATCACCGTCCTCCGGCATGCCGAGATGATTGCCTTCGGAGGGACCCCCTAGATCGACGTGGAAACATTCGCGGCTTGGGCCGCAGTCCTCGTCGCCGAGGCTGCGGCTACCGTCGGAACAGTCGAAAAGGCAGTAGTCACATGCGGCCATGAAGTCCCGCACGGCACTGGGGTTGCCAAGTCCAGAGAAATCCCAACAGATGTTGGGCCCGTCGTCTTCCTCGGACCCAGAGGGCCCGTAGCTCGAGACGTCCGTCAGCCGGTCCCAAGGCGACCGCATGCGAAACCCCAGAGGGTTTGGACTCGCCTTTACGAGAATGTCCGCCAAAGCGAGGTCGCTAGGCGGGTTGAGGCTGAATCCAAATGACGTAGGATGGGAATCGGTCGGTACCTTTTGGTCGACAAGCGGCGATGAAGTCACGTCGGGGACTGGCTGCACCGTCGTCTCAGGTGCGAGGGTGACGTCCAGCAAGCTCTCCGCGAGCGCGCTAGCATCGTCCGCTTGCTCGAGATGGGCGTGTCGCGGGGAGACGGTGCTCGCCTTCGTCTCAAACGCGAGGTCGACGCCCGGTGCGCCCCCCGTTGGGGTGCCGGGGCCATCGGCTCGCTCGACAGCCGACGAGGCGCTGTCTCCTGCTTGGCCTTGGTTGCCCCGCCTCCTCCTCCGTCGGCGGGGGAGAGGACGGGGTGAGCTCGAAGGTTGCTCTCCCACCATGCGGGGGAGACGTCGCCGATTCCGCCGCCGGCGGGCGGGCTGCCAGCCGCCATTGTCGTCGTCGCGCGGCGGTGGAAGGAGTATCATGTCGTAGCTGTCGTCGAGGGACATGAACTCAAGACTCCCGAAACGGAGCATCGTCCCGGGTTGGAGAAGTTGCTGGAGACTGCCCATCTGGAGCTTGACGGGAAGTTGTTCGTCAACACGCAGCAGACCCCTACCTGGCGCGCCAACTGTCGGCGTTTCGAGACCGGGGGGTCCCTGGGCCGATGAGTGAATGTCGCTGCGTGCCCCAGCCCAGATGGGTCGAGCGCGAGGGCGAGCGTGAAGGGGGGAAGAGCGAGGCGGCCGGAGGCTAGCGTGAGAGAGGTGGGAATCCCGCGGCCTTCGTGTTCGTCCCGCGCCCAGGTCGGGTGCGCTTGCAGTAGGGGGTTACAAGCGTCCACGCGGGAGAGGGAGCGAGCGGCCCCAAGCGAGCGCCTGTTCTCGTCCTCGTCCCCGCGCGGCCAACCCTCTCTAAGAGGGCCCTGGTCCTTCTTTTTATAGGCGTAAGGAGAGGATCCAGGTGTACAATGGGGGGTGTAGCAGAGCGCTACGTGTCTAGCGGGGGAGAGCTAGCACCCTAAGTACATGCCGTCGTGGCAGCCGGAGAGATTTTGGCACCCAGCTGGTGTGATGTCGTGGCCGTCGGAGGAGCGATGGAGCCTGGCGGAGGGACAGCTGTCGGAGCGGTTGGGTCCTTGCTGACGTCTTCTTGCTTCCGTAAGGGGGCTGAGAGTCGCCGTCGTCACAGAGCGTGCGGGGCGCCATCATTGCCTATCTGGCGGAGCTAGCCAGATGGGACGCCGGTCTGGTTCCCCGTGGCCTGAGTCAGCTCGGGGTAGGGTGATGATGGCGCCTCCTGTTGACGTGGCTGGCCTGCGCCCTAGGTTGGGTGATGCGGAGGCTCCTCCAAAGCCGAGGTCGAGTCTGTCTTCCGTGGACGAGGCCGAGTCCGAGCCCCTGGGTCGGGCGAGGCGGAGGTCGTCGGCTGAGGCCAGGGCGGAGTCCGAGCCCTAGGGTCGGGCGAAGCGGAGTTCGTCGTCTTCTGGGACTTAGCCCGAGTCCGAGCCCTGGGTCGGGCGGAGCGGAGTTCGCCGTCTTCCGGGTCTTAGCCCGAGTCCGAGCTCTAGGTCGGGCGGAGCGGAGTTCGCCGTCTTCCGGGACTTAGCCCGAGTCCGAGCCCTGGGTCGGGCGGAGCGCAGTTCGCCGTCTTCCGGGACTTAGCCCGAGTCCGAGCCCTGGGTCGAGCGGAGCTTCCTATGGTGCCTTTGGCTAAGACCCGGAAGACGACGAACTCCGCTTCGCCCGACCCCAGGGCTCGGACACCGCCCTGGCCTCTGCCGACGACCTCCGCCTCGCCCGACCCAGGGGCTCGGACTCGGCCTCGGCCATGGAAGACAGACTCGACCTCGGCTTCGGAGGAGCCTCCACGTCGCCCAACCTAGGGCACAGGCCAGCCACGTCAACAGGAAGCGCCATCATCACCCTACCCCGAGCCGACTCGGGCCGCAGAGAACAAGACCGGTGTCCCATCTGGCTAGCTCCGCCAGATAGGCAATGATGGCGCCCCGCAAGCCTTGTGACGACGGCGGCTCTCAGCTCCCTTACGGAAGCAGGGGGACGTCAGCAAGGACTCGACCGCTC
Source organism: Zea mays (assembly GCF_902167145.1). Taxonomy (NCBI): domain Eukaryota; kingdom Viridiplantae; phylum Streptophyta; class Magnoliopsida; order Poales; family Poaceae; genus Zea; species Zea mays. The sequence goes on from NC_050098.1 coordinate 162,800,743, forward strand.
CGACAGCTGTCCCTCCGCCGGGCTCCATTGCTCCTCCGACAGCCACGACATCACACTAGCAGGGTGCCAAGATCTCTCCGGCTGCCACATTGGCATGTACTTAGGGCGCTAGCTCTCCCTCCGCTAGACACGTAGCACTCTGCTACATCCCCATTGTACACCTGGATCCTCTCCTTACGCCTATAAAAGGAAGGACCAGGGCCTTCTTAGAGAAGGTTGGCCGCGCGGGACGAGGACGGGACAGGCGCTCTCTTGGGGCCGCTCGCTTCCCTCACCCGCGTGGACGCTTGTAACCCCCTACTGCAAGCGCACCCGACCTGGGCGCGGGACGAACACGAAGGCCGCGGGATTCCCACCTCTCTCGTGCCGGTCTCCGGCCGCCTCGCTCCTTTCCCCCCTTCGCGCTCGCCCACGCGCTCGACCCATCTGGGCTGGGGCACGCGGCACTCACTCGTCGGCCTGAGGGACCCCCCGGTCTCGAAACGCCGACAGTTGGCGCGCCAGGTAGGGGCCTGCTGCGTGTTGACGAAAAGCTTCCCGTCAAGCTCCAGATGGGCAGTCTCCGACAACCTCTCCAACCCGGGACGGTGCTCCGTTTCGGGAGTCTTGCGTTCATGTCCCTCGACAACAGCTACGACATGATACTCCTTCCACCGCCGCGCGACAACGACAATGGCGGCCGACAGCCCGCCCGCCGGCGGCGGAATCGACGACGTCTTCCCCGCGTGGCGGAAGAACAACATTCGAGCTCGCCCCGTCCTCTCCCCCGCCAACGGAGGAGGAGGCGGGGCAACCAAGGCCAAGCAGGAGGCCGCGCCTCGTCGGCTGTCGAGCGAGTTGACGTCCCTAGCACCCCAACGGGGGGCGCGTTGGGCGTCGACCTCGCGTTTGAGACGGAGGCGGGCGCCGTCTCCCCGCGACACGCCGATCCCGAGCAAGTGGACGACGCCAGCGCGCTTGCGAAAAGCTTGCAGGACGTCGCCCTCGTACAGGAGGCGACGATGCAGTCAGTCCTCGACGTGACTTCATCGCCGCTCGACGACCAAAAGGCACCAACCGATTCCCATCCTACGTCATTTATACTCAGCCTCAACCCGCCTAGCGATCTTGCTTTGGCGGGCGCCCTTGTAGAAGCGAGTACAAACCCTCTGGGGTTTCGCTTGCGGTCGCCTTGGGACCGGCTGACGGACGTCTCGACCTACGGGCCTTCTGGGTCTGAGGAAGATGACGACCCCAACATCTGTTGGGATTTCTCCGGATTTAGCAACCCCAGTGCCATGCGGAACTTCATGACCGCATGTGACTACTGCCTCTCCGGCTGTTCCGACGGTAGCCGCAGCCTCGACGACGAGGACTGCGGCCCAAGCCGCGAATGTTTCCACGTCGATCTAGGGGGTCCCTCTGGAGGCAACCATCTCGGCATGCCGGAGGACGGTGCTCCCCCTGGGCCGGTGCCTCGCGCTGACATCCCGCGGGAGCTAGCTGTGGTCCCCGTTCCGGCGGGGGGTTACGACCCACAGCTCGAGCAAGTCCGCGGGGCGCAGGCCAGGATCGACGAGGGAGCAGGAGCGCTTGAGCCGATTCGCCGGGACGTCGGGCAGGCATGGGCGGGCCAACCCCCGGCCGGAGAAATACGTCACCTGCCCCAGGGTCTCCAGCACCGCGTCGCCGATGTCGTCAGGGTCAGGCCACCACCTACATCCAGTGGGGTCGGTCAGAACCTGGCCACAGCAGCGATGCTCCTCCGCGCGATGCCGGAGCCATCCACCACCGAGGGTCGGCGAATCCAGGGAGAACTCAAAAATCTCCTGGAAGGCGCCGCGGTCCGACGGGCCGAGAGCACTGCCTCCCGAAGGCAGGGATACCCCTCGGAACCTCATGCCGCGACCTCCCGATTCATGCGGGAAGCCTCGGTCTACACCGGGCGCACGCGCAACACCGCGCCTGCGGCCCCGGGCCACCTCGGCAACGAGCGCCATCACCGCGACCGTCGAGCCCGCCTCGACGAGAGGGTGCGCCGAGGCTATCACCCCAGGCGTGGGGGACGCTACGACAGCGGGGAGGATCGGAGTCCCTCGCCCGAACCACCCGGTCCGCAGGCCTTCAGCCGGGCCATCCGGCGGGCACCGTTCCTGACCCGTTTCCGACCCCCGACTACTATCACAAAGTACTCGGGGGAAACGAGGCCGGAATTGTGGCTCGCGGACTACCGCCTGGCCTGCCAACTGGGTGGAACAGACGACGACAACCTCATCATCCGCAACCTCCCCCTGTTCCTCTCCGACACCGCTCGCGCCTGGTTGGAGCACCTGCCTCCGGGGCAGATCTCCAACTGGGATGACCTGGTCCAAGCCTTCGCCGGAAATTTCCAGGGCACGTATGTGCGCCCTGGGAATTCCTGGGACCTCCGAAGCTGCCGACAGCAGCCGGGAGAGTCTCTTCGGGACTACATCCGGCGATTCTCGAAGCAGCGCACCGAGCTGCCCAACATCACCGACTCAGATGTCATCGGCGCGTTCCTTGCCGGCACCACCTGCCGCGACCTGGTGAGCAAGTTGGGTCGCAAGACCCCCACCAGGGCGAGCGAGCTGATGGACATCGCCACCAAGTTCGCCTCTGGCCAGGAGGCGGTCGAGGCTATCTTCCGAAAGGACAAGCAGCCCCAGGGCCGCCCGTCGGAAGATGCTCCTGAGGCGTCTACTCCGTGCGGCGCCAAGAAGAAAGGCAAGAAGAAGTCGCAAGCGAAACGCGACGCCGCCGACGCGGACCTTGTCGCCGCCGCCGAGTACAAGAACCCTCGGAAGCCCCCGGAGGTGCCAACCTCTTTGACAAGATGCTCAAGGAGCCGTGCCCCTATCATTAGGGGCCCGTCAAGCACACCCTTGAGGAGTGCGTCATGCTTCGGCGCTACTTCCACAGGGCCGGGCCACCCGCGGAGGGTGGCAGGGCCCGCGACGACGACAACAAGGAAGATCACCAAGCAGGAGAGTTCCCCGAGGTCCGCGACTGCTTCGTGATCTACGGCGGGCACGCGGCGAATGCCTTGGCTCGGCATCGCAAGCAAGAGCGCCGGGAGGTCTGCTCGGTGAAGGTGGCGGCGCCAGCCTACCTAGACTGGTCCGACAAGCCCATCACCTTCGACCGAGCTGATCACCCCGACCACGTGCCGAGCCCGGGGAAATACCCGCTCGTCGTCGACCCTGTCATCGGTGACGTCAGGCTCACCAAGGTCCTTATGGACGGGGGCAGCAGCCTCAACATCATCTACGCCGAGACCCTCGGGCTCCTGCGCGTCGATCTATCCTCCGTCCGAGCAGGCGCTGCGCCCTTCCACGGGATCATTCCCGGGAAGCGCGTCCAGCCCCTCGGATGACTCGACCTCCCTGTCTGTTTCGGAACACCCTCCAACTTCCGAAGGGAGACTCTGACGTTCGAGGTGGTCGGGTTCCGAGGAACCTACCACGCGGTGCTGGGGAGGCCATGCTACGCGAAGTTCATGGCCGTCCCCAACTACACCTACCTGAAGCTCAAGATGCCGGGCCCCAACGGGGTCATCACCGTCGGCCCCACGTACAAACACGCGTTCGAATGCGACATGGAGTGCGTGGAGTACGCCGAGGCCCTCACCGAGTCCGAGGCCCTCATCGCCGACCTAGAGAGACTCTCCAAAGAGGTGCCAGACGTGAAGCGCCATGCCGGCAACTTCGAGCCAGTGGAGACGGTTAAGACCGTCCCCCTCGACCCCAGTGGCGACGCCTCCAAGCAGATCCGGATCGGTTCCGGGCTCGAGCCCAAATAGGAAGCAGTGCTCGTCGACTTTCTCCGCGCGAACGCCGACGTCTTCGCGTGGAGTCCCTCGGACATGCCCGGCATACCGAGGGATGTCGCCGAGCACTCGCTGGATATTCGGGTCGGGGCCCGACCGGTCAAGCAGCCTCTGCGCCGATTCGACGAGGAGAAGCGCAGAGCGATAGGCGAGGAGATCCACAAGCTAATGGCAGCCGGGTTCATCAAAGAGGTATTCCATCCCGAATGGCTCGCCAACCCGGTGCTTGTGAGAAAGAAAGGGGGGAAATAGTGGATGTGTGTAGACTACACTGGTCTCAACAAAGCATGTCCGAAGGTTCCCTACCCTCTGCCTCGCATCGATCAAATCGTGGATTCCACTGCTGGGTGCGAAACCCTGTCTTTCCTCGATGCCTACTCAGGGTATCATCAAATCAGGATGAAAGAGTCTGACCAGCTCGCGACTTCTTTCATCACGCCCTTCGGCATGTACTGTTATGTCACCATGCCGTTCGGTTTGAGGAACGCGGGTGCGACGTACCAGCGGTGCATGAACCATGTGTTCGGCGAACACATCGGTCGCACGGTCGAGGCCTACGTCGATGACATCGTAGTCAAGACAAGGAAAGCTTCCGACCTCCTCTCCGACCTTGAAGTGACATTCCGGTGTCTCAAGGCAAAAGGCGTCAAGCTCAATCCCGAGAAGTGTGTCTTCGGGGTGCCCCGAGGCATGCTCTTGGGGTTCATCGTCTCCGAGCGGGGCATCGAAGCCAACCCGGAGAAGATCGCAGCCATCACCAGCATGGGGCCCATCAAGGACTTAAAAGGTGTACAGAAGGTCATGGGATGTCTCGCGGCCCTGAGCCGTTTCATCTCACGCCTCGGCGAAAGAGGCCTGCCTCTGTACCGCCTCTTAAGGAAGGCCGAGTGCTTCACTTGGACCCCTGAGGCCGAGGAAGCTCTTGGGGACCTGAAGGCGCTCCTCACCAAGGCACCTATCTTGGTGCCCCCAGCCGATGGAGAAGCCCTCTTGGTCTACGTCGCCGCGACCACTCAGGTGGTTAGCGCCGCGATTGTGGTCGAGAGGCAAGAAGAGGGGCATGCATTGCCCGTTCAGAGGCCGGTTTACTTCGTCAGCGAGGTACTGTCCGAAACCAAGATCCGCTACCCACAAGTTCAGAAGCTGCTGTATGCAGTGATCCTGACGAGGCGGAAGTTGCGACACTACTTCGAGTCTCACCCGGTAACTGTGGTGTCATCCTTCCCCCTGGGGGAGATCATCCAGTGCCGAGAGGCCTCGGGCAGGATTGCGAAGTGGGCGGTGGAAATCATGGGCGAGACCATCTCGTTCGCGCCTCGGAAGGCCATCAAGTCCCAGGTCTTGGCGGACTTCGTAGCCGAATGGGTCGACACCTAGCTACCGACGGCTCCGATTCAACCGGAGCTCTGGACCATGTTTTTCGACGGGTCATTGATGAAGACGGGAGCCGGCGCGGGCCTACTCTTCGTCTCACCCCTCGGGAAACACCTACGCTATGTGCTACGCCTCCATTTCCCGGCGTCCAACAATGTGGCTGAGTACGAAGCTCTGATCAACGGATTGCGAATCGCCATCGAGCTAGGGGTCCGACGCCTCGACGCTCGTGGTGACTCGCAGCTCGTCATCGACCAAGTCATGAAGAACTCCCACTGCCGCGACTCGAAGATGGAGGCCTACTGCGATGAGGTTCGGCGCCTGGAAGACAAGTTCTACGGGCTCGAGTTTAACCACATCGCTCGGCGCTACAACGAGACTGCGGACGAGCTGGCAAAAATAGCCTCGGGGCGAACAACGGTTCCCCCGGACGTCTTCTCCCGGGATCTGCATCAGCCCTCCGTCAAGATCGACGACCCTCCCGAGCCCGAGGTACCCTCGGCACGGCCCGAGGTACCCTCGGCACGGCCCGAGGCACCCTCAGCTCAACCAAGGTACCCTCGGTCTCCGAGGGCGAGGCATTGCGCATCGAGGAGGAGCGAAGCGGGGCCACGCCTGATCGAAATTGGCAGACCCCGTACCTGCAATATCTCCGCCAAGGAGAGCTGCTCCTCGACCGAGCCGAGGCTCGGCGGATAGCGCGACGCGCCAAGTCGTTCGTCCTGCTGGGCGATGAGAAGGAGCTCTACCACCGCAGTCCCTCGGGCATCCTCCAGCGATGCATCTCCATCGCCGGAGGTCAGGAACTCCTGCAAGAGATACACTCAGGGGCTTGCGGCCATCACGCAGCGCCCCGAGCCCTCGTCGGGAATGCTTTCCGGCAAGGCTTCTACTGGCCAACAGCGGTGGCTGACGCCACTAGAATTGTCCGCACCTGCGAAGGGTGTCAATTCTATGCGAAGCAGACCCACCTGCCTGCTCAGGCTCTGCAGACGATACCCATCACCTGGCCCTTCGCTGTGTGGGGTCTGGACCTCGTCGGCCCTTTGCAGAAGGCGCCCGGGGGCTACACGCACCTGCTGGTCGCCATCGACAAATTCTCCAAGTGGGTCGAGGTCCGACCTCTGAACAGCATCAGGTCCGAGCAGGCGGTGACGTTCTTCACCAACATCATCCATCGCTTCGGGGTCCCAAACTCCATCATCACCGACAACGGTACCCAGTTCACCGGCAGAAAATTCTTGAATTTTTGCGAGGATCACCACATCCGGGTGGACTAGGCCGCCGTGGCTCATCCCATGTCGAATGGGCAAGTAGAGCGTGCCAACGACATGATTCTACAAGGGCTCAAGCCTCGGATTTACAACGACCTCAACAAGTTCGACAAGCGATGGATGAAGGAACTCCCCTCGGTGGTCTGGAGCCTGAGGACGACGCCAAGCCGAGCCACGGGTTTCACGCCGTTCTTCCTGGTCTACAGGGCCGAGGCCGTCTTGCCCACTGACCTGGAATACGGCTCCCCGAGGACGAGGGCCTACGACGATCAAAGCAACCAAGCTAGCCGAGAAGACTCGCTGGACCAGCTGGAAGAGGCTCGGGACAAGGCCTTACTACACTCGGCGCGGTATCAGCAGTCCCTACGGCGCTACCACGCCCGAGGGGTCCGACCCCGAGACCTCCAGGTGGGCGACCTGGTGCTTCGGCTGCGGCAAAATGCCCGAGGGAGGCACAAGCTCACGCCCCCCTGGGAGGGGCCATTCGTCATCGCCAAAGTTCTGAAGCCCGGAACGTACAAGCTGGCCAACAGTCAAGGCGAGGTCTACGGTAACGCTTGGAACATCCAACAGCTACGTCGCTTTTACCCTTAAGATGTTTTCAAGTCGTTCATATACCTCGCACCCACGCAAAGTTTAGTCATCAAGGAAGGGTCGGCCTCGCCTCGGCAAAGCCCGACCCTCCCTCGGGGGCTAAAAGGGGGGGAACCCCCTCTGCGTCGAAATTTTCCTCGAAAAAAGATCTCTTCTGCCAGAATATCTTTCGTGCTTTTTGACTACTTCGAAAAGTGGATCCTGAAAACGACGGAGTACACGTAAGCAGCCAAGGCTGACCGAGCCGAGGGACTCCTACGCCTCCGGGATACGGATACCTCACTCATCACCTTCTGCGATAAGTAACTCACGTTCGGATAAAGTGATTCCGCGGACCGAACAAGTCTTCATGTTCGGAAGTTCTTCTGCCGAAGCAATCCTTCGAGCCTTCTCGACTGAGTCGGTGGCAGGGCCTCATGGACGGGCGAAAGTACGCGTAAGCGGCAAGGCCGACCGAGCCGAGGGACTCCCACGCCTCCGGGATACGGATACCTCACTCATCACCTTCCGCGAGAAGCAACTCCCACTCACACAAACATCCCTGTTACCGACAAAAAAGTCCAGATACTCAAAACAAGAGGAAAGGAGACGCAGCTTTACAACACAGCGAAGGCGTGTATTCTGGCCTCGGCGGCTGCAGAAGGCACACGCTATAAGACACTCTGACCCTGCAGGCTCGGGTCTTGACGCTGGAAGGGGGCAGCAACACCCTCGGCATCGACGACACCTTCAGCAAGGCCCGACCTAGCCTCGGACGGCGACGCGGTCCGAGGATCTCCGCTCCGAAGGACGACGTCATCACCACGCCCGGGCAATCGCTGCCAGGGACTTCTCCGGGAATCCGGCCCGAGCAGGCGGCTCGGCCGGTCGCCCCTGGGGCCTCGGCCGACCATCTCCCGAGGTCGCCCCTGAGGCCTCGGCTGATCAACTCCGATGTCGGTCCCGCCAACGGACAACCCGGCTAGGCTCCGGCCAACCAGGTTTCATTCTCGAGCCGACTCCGCCTCTGTTCATACTGATATCGCTACCCCTGGCCTCGGCTCATCGAAGAGCGGCCGAGGGGTCCCTTTAACTAAGCTAGAGGAGCCTCGGACAGCAAGGCCGACCGAGCCGAGGGACTCCTACGCCTCCGGGATATGGATACCTCACTCGTCACCTTGACACGGGGCGACTCATGCTTGGTGAAGCGGTTCAGATAATCAACAGACGAGTCTTAGCGCTCAAAAATGAGGAAAAAACATGGCTCCGTGCCAAAATTACATACATGTTCAGGCCTCGACAGCCACAATGAACAAAAACACTGGCATTCAAAGTGCCATTACAAACGGAACTCCGGTTCCCCCCTCCGCAGGTACGAACAACCCCACTCGATAGGGGTGGGCCTGTGGAGCAACGGAAGACCGACGAACGGCGCGCCGTCACCCGCTCCAGCAGCGGCGACGACGACGACTTCTGCTCCGAGGGTCCGAACAGCGGTAGCACTGACCTCAGGGCGGATGCTGCTGCCAGGAGGCCCCCGCCCATGCCCAAACTCGTGAGGCAAGGACGGGCAGAAGGCCGTAGAGTTGGAGGTCAGCCCGTGGCCGGCCTTGGCTATCAGCGCCGGCGGAAGAACCTCTTCCAGCTGCCGTGGCAGACGCCGGCGCAGCAGGCGGCTCCGAAGCCACTCGCGTCCGAGAGCCAGGCACGGTGCAGCTGCTGGCGCCACGGACGACGACCGCCCTTCCCTCCAATCACTGAGTGAAGGAGCGGGCCGCCGCCCGCGCAGGGACCGACCCCAACTCGGCACACTCTCCTCCCCAGCCCCGGTGATGAAAATCCTTGAGGCTGAGGGAGGGGCAGAGGCCGCAGCCCGGCTCGCTTTCCCCCACCATCAAGCTGGAGGTCACCATCTTGGGTGACCACCAGCGGAGGGGAGCAGCCGGGCTGCATGATGAAAATCCTTGAAGCCGAACGATGGCTGAAAGGTACCAACTCCCACGGAGTTGCGTCCCTCCAACGACGAGGCAAAAAGACGGCGGGTTCCCCCCATCCGGGGGCTTGGAAGGCGGAAAGACGCGACGCATAAGGGAGCGAGAAGACATGGTCGCCTTACGAAAGGGGTCGCCCTCCTTTTAAAGGCAACTCTCCCTACGTGCGCCCCCAAACGTCACGGGCTGAGTCTTCTCCAACACGCTCCAAGGCCCTCCCCTGCGGCGCGGGGGCTGGGTCCCGCATGTCATGCAGACCGGCTTCGAGCAGAAGAAGCCAAACCGCCGCGCGTGGTGCACGCAACCGCCCAGCGGTTACAAGTGACCCTCCACTTTTGCCCAGACCAACGGGCGAAAGAGGCGGGCAGCCATGCAGGCGGCATGCAACTGCGCCAAGTGGACGCGCTTCTCCGACTCCCGACACGCCAGCATGGAGGCCCAGGCCCACGCGTCGCGCAACCGGCGCGCCGGATGCTGCATGCAAGCAACTGCACCGCCACTTGCGCCACCACCGCGCCTCCTCGATTGCGGAACCAATACCGCGACTCGAGGTGACCCAGCGCGCGACCCAGCAGCGCCAGCCTGACGCGGCGGTCAACGCGGCCAAAAGTGGGCCGGTAGTAATGACGGTGGCAGGCGCGCGGGAGCAGCGGTCACGTCGTCAGCCAGGCTCACGTCCCATCCAGGGGCAGCAAGAGAGCCTCCTCTCACGGCGTGAAGACGGCGCGCCCGTGATCCGTTCCTCGAACGGCTCGCGCACGCGCAATGGCCGCCCCGCCAACTACTCGCCCCGTCGCATTAACTCCGCGGCTGGACAGGCGGCGCTTCTGGCAGGAGCAGCGGGCGACGCTTCACCTTCGCCGAAACAACCGCGCCAAAAAAGGTACGCCGCGTCGTTCGGTTTCGTATCCTTTTCCCTTTTTCCTCTTTCTCTATCTCTTGCGACAGGGACCGGGAAAGGGGGATACTCCGAAAGGGATCCTTCCCCGTGAAGGAACCGGGCTCCAAGCCCCCCCTACTGATCAGAGGTTCAAAGGCTGGCCCTCCGAGGGGTTCAACAGTCGCCTCAGATCGCGTGGGCCCTACACCCACTACTGGTCAGAGGTTCGAAGGCCGGCCCCCCGAAGGGCTCCATGGCCGCCTCAGGCTACTCGGGCTCCGCGCCCATTATTGGTCAGGGGTTCGAAGGCTGGCCCCCGAAGGGTTCACAGTCGCCTCAGACGCCGAGCGAGGGATGACCAGGGGTACGTTCGATACATAACCAAGGCTCGGGCTGCGCTCCCGAGGTACCCTAGGACATTTCCGAGACCAGCGGGAGCGATCTTGCAACGGAATCCCATCGGAGGGAGGCATCGAGCCCTCGGACCCCGTCGCCAGGGGACCGGGTCCGGCAGATCACCCGCAGGTACTTTTGGGCGTGCCTCTGGGCCCCTAACCGACCCCTAACGAACGGGGCACGGACGACCACTCGGATTACCCGCTTGCAGCTCACCGGAGACACCATGTTCGGCGCCCATCGAGGGTAACATGGCGCTCTCCCCCCCTCCTCCTTGCGGAAAGGCGACGCAGGGGCGTATGTAAAAAAGCCGAGTCTGTCCCTGATCGCCCTCTCGCCCTGTGCAGAGGCTCGGGGGCTGCTCTCGCAAACCCGGCTCCGGCCAAACCGTTGACAGCGTCAACATACCAGCCCGAGAACTTGGGCCCCGACCGTACACCCGGGCTACGGCCAGCTCGCATGAGGGAACAACCAGACTAGCCGAAGCATTACGCAAGGCATTAAGACCTCGAAGGAGTGAAACCACTCCTCCGAGGCCTCGGGGGCTACACCCGGCGGGTGCGCTCGCGCGCACCCACCGGAACAAAATGCAACCGAGAAAGGCTGGTCCCCTTGCAAAAAAGTGCGACGAAAGCCTCCAAGCGAGTGCTAACACTCCCTTCGAGGCTCGGGGGCTACTGTCGGGGACCATAATTAGGGGTACCCTCAAGACTCCTAATTCTCAGCTGGTAACCCCCATCAGCATAAAGCTGCAAAGGCCTGATGGGTGCGATTAAGTCAGGGATCAGTCCATTCGAGCGACTCGATCACACCTCGCCCGAGCCTAGCCTCGGACAAGGGCAGCCGACCCCGGAAGATTTCCGTCTCGCCCGAGGCCCCCCTCCAACGGCGGACACATCTTCGGCTCGCCCGAGGCCCTGCCTTCGCTAAGAAGCAAACCTGACTAAATCGCCGCACCGACCGACCAAATCGCAGGAGCATTTAACGCAAAGGTGGCCTGACACCTTTATCCTGACACGCGCCCTCCGGCAGAGCCGAAGTGACCGTCGTCACTTCGCCGCTCCACTGACCGGTCTGACAGAAGGACAGCGCCGCCTGCGCCACTCCGACTGCAGCGCCACTTGACAGAGTGATGCTGACAGGAAGCCAGTCCTTGCCAAAGGCACCATAGGAAGCTCCGCCCGACCCAGGGCTCGGACTCGGGTTAAGACCCGGAAGACGGCGAACTCCGCTCCGCCCGACCTAGGGCTCGGACTCGGGCTAAGACCCGGAAGACGGCGAACTCCGCTCCGCCCGACCCCAGGGCTCGGACTCGGGCTAAGACCCGGAAGACGGCGAACTCCGCTCCGCCCGACCCAGGGCTCGGACTCGGGCTAAGACCCGGAAGACGACGAACTCCGCTTCGCCCGACCCCAGGGCTCGGACACCGCCCTGGCCTCTGCCGACGACCTCCGCCTCGCCCGACCCAGGGGCTCAGACTCGGCCTCGGCCATGGAAGACAGACTCGACCTCGGCTTCGGAGGAGCCTCCACGTCGCCCAACCTAGGGCACAGGCCAGCCACGTCAACAAGAAGCGCCATCATCACCCTACCCCGAGCCGACTCGGGCCGCAGAGAACAAGACCGGTGTCCCATCTGGCTAGCTCCGCCAGATAGGCAATGATGGCGCCCAGCAAGCCTTGTGACGACGGCGGCTCTCAGCTCCCTTACGGAAGCAGGGGGACGTTAGCAAGGACTCGACCGCTCCGACAGCTGTCCCTCCGCCGGGCTCCATTGCTCCTCCGACAGCCACGACATCACACTAGCAGGGTGCCAAGATCTCTCCGGCTGCCACATTGGCATGTACTTAGGGCGCTAGCTCTCCCTCCGCTAGACACGTAGCACTCTGCTACATCCCCATTGTACACCTGGATCCTCTCCTTACGCCTATAAAAGGAAGGACCAGGGCCTTCTTAGAGAAGGTTGGCCGCGCGGGACGAGGACGGGACAGGCGCTCTCTTGGGGCCGCTCGCTTCCCTCACCCGCGTGGACGCTTGTAACCCCCTACTGCAAGCGCACCCGACCTGGGCGCGGGACGAATACGAAGGCCGCAGGATTCCCACCTCTCTCGTGCCGGTCTCCGGCCGCCTCGCTCCTTTCCCCCCTTCGCGCTCGCCCACGCGCTCGACCCATCTGGGTTGGGGCACGCGGCACTCACTCGTCGGCCTGAGGGACCCCCCGGTCTCGAAACGCCGACAGTGGCCTTGACTTGCCATCTCTTAAAGTACATACCATTGAACTTTTCTGGCTTCAGCACGTCGGCAAAAGCATCCATAGAAAAACTAGGAAATTATCTACAATAAGGTTTTTGGATTGTTGAATAGTTAGACAAATTCCAGATTAAATTCTGAATATAAATCATGACCAAATCAGAAGAACTAAAGTAAAAAGCCAAATCAGATGATGCGTACTGATTAGACATACTGATAGATGACGCGCGCCGGAATCAGCAGGGTCGACGAGGTCAGAAGATCACGAGCAGTCGCGTGAAGACGCTTCCCAAAACCTTATTCGTCCTCTCCCGGTGCAGGATCTAGAAGACGAAGGGTTCCAGAGACCTGCTCTCCTGATCGCAGATGCACGTCTGCGGTCGGGATGAAGGGAACTGGAAGGCGACTCAGCTATGAAGAGAGACGAAAGCGAAACTGGGATGAGATGAATGCTGGCTGCCAGTAACCAAAAATTCAAACGGCAAAAGGAAGCTACGCCACCACAAGGTGAGGGGCCGGATTTCAGCGGACCATTCATGCACATGTCGTGCACCCGCGCCATTCGCCCTGCCCCGCCCCGGCCAGGCCACACTCTCTCCTCTCATCCATGACTTGATGAGTGAGTGTGACTTCCATATTTAAGCTAGCTCTACTCCACTAGAACTAGCAATATGGTGCTATTGGTTACACCTATTCTCTAGCCATCCACTTATATGGGCTTTTGATATTTTCCTGGTATTTATTTGATTTTCTCAATTTGGATCTAGCCCATAAATCCTATCAACACTTTCTAAAATTTCTATAGTTCAACAGGATCAAGTCGGATAAGATCCAGCTAACACAAACGTGCAAATCGAATGACCTTTCATCATTTTGCGTGACACAGGGCAGCACCGGTCAATGCAGCAGCAGGTGCGCATCGGAGCCGTGCGTTCAACGACGACAACGAGATGTGAGACACAGAAACGAAACGAGACTGCGCCGGCTACTAAACTTGCCAGGGCAAATCGTGGGGTTATTACGTGGAAGCTGCGTATGGCTTACTACAGTGTTGGTTTTATGTGGTTTATTATGTCCTATTTACGGAGTAACGATCCACTAATAGAGTTTTGGATAGCTTTTATGACCTATGTAGCATATAGATTGCGCTAACGTCACGATCTCGTGGAGCGGAGGGTAGGGATCAACGGGCGGTGGCACGACCGCACGAGTGGAGAGATTGATAGCGACGAGGACGACACAAGGCTTGAGGCGGTGGGGTCAAGAAGAGGATGATGGAAGAGTGATTATTCAAATAATATTGTCACGATTTAAGAATAAGGAAGATAAGTTATTCATGTAAATCTGAACCTTTTGTTTTTTGTGGTGGGTAAAGTCTAGGTGAATTGTGTTTTAACCGGTCGCGACCTGTGCCGGCCGACGATGGAGATGGAGGGGAGGCGCACGCGCCCGACCGATCCGCATCCTTCGGGTTCGGGTCCTTGTGTCCTCCCGCCCAGGAGTAGAGCAGAGGTACCTCCGTTCTGGCGTCGCCAGCCTCGGTATCATCGGCGCCCCGCGACGTACTTGACTCCCGTGGCCCACGTCAAAAAAACGGGCGCTTTTACCGCGCGGGCATATGCTCTCTCGCTGCTGTGCGGCGCCCTGGCTTGGTTGCTGCAGGAGCCACCGCACACTTGTCCGTCGTGGCGCGCGCGGCTGTGCTCGCCGCCTCGTGTACATCGAAGGATGCGGCTGCAAGTGTCGCCTCGTCGTCGCCGCCTGGACTCGTGTGCCGAGCGACGTGACGGGACTGCCGCAGCGAGTGACGCCAGCAGGCTTGGCACCACTGCTCCTCTACGGCGCGTCACGACGCCCACGTGAGTCAGCGCGGCCTCGTACCACTCGACGACACTGACAGAGGCGGCGAGGCGAGGCGAGGCGAGACGTGCCGCGCCGTGCGCCGTGGGACGGGGAGGGTGCGCTGACCGGCTGACCACTGGTAAAACGAAATCTTGGACGGGCCCCGGCCGGCGTCTGCACAGGCCGATGATTCATTGATTCCCCCCGCGGCTTTGCGAGGCCAGCGGCGTTCCATTCCACGCCACACGAGTGCGTGCGTGCGTGTGCGACAAGGTGAGCTCCTGGTTAAATCTAAGCTAAACCAAAAGCATCGTCACTTTGCCTCTCGCAAGCAAATAAAAAGCGACGGGTGGCACGCCACCTCGTTTTTTCTCCGCTCACCTAAAACGTTTTCCCTTCTCCGCTATACTAGTCGCAGGGATAGATAGCGATGGCTGGCCTGCAGCAGCAGCTGCTGGTGGGTGCACTGCACACCACGCATGCTATGCTCCCATGGGATCTGGAGGGCTCTCGATACTCCTAATGCCACGATGGCTTGTTGTCTTAGTAAGAAGCGAAAAGACGTGCGCTCTCGTTTCTTAATCCCCCCACTCAAAGTCATAACAATGGTAATGACACGAGGAAGATTACTCCACGAGCCAAAGAACAACTTGACTAGCGAGCCGAAAGGGAGGCGCGAGAGGGAGGGGGCACCGCACGGGACGTGGAAAGAGACATAAATATGGACCCACCCACTGCCGAGTGGCGTCCAGCAGTGTCCGCAGCAGCGGTGGTGGCGAGACGAGAGGCCGCTAAAACCCAAGCGCGGCCCGAGCCGAACCTGAACCTGAGGTGGAGAGATCGCACGCGCCCTC